>NC_090436.1:507960475-508264588 GCF_031143425.1 Pleurodeles waltl
AAAGATAGGTCTTTTTATGTGCGGAGACTCCGCACTCGTAAAGATACTAGTCATACTTTTCTTTAAGAATGGAAAACATTTGTAAACTTACACAAAAGTGTAAGTTTACTTTTGTGACTCAGGCCCATAGTGGGGCTAAGGTTGTAAAAATCTTAAGTAGCTATGATACACTGTTTTCCCATGTTGTCTCATGATGGGTTGCATAAAATACTACACATTCCTTCTAGCACCATGCTCCTTGTGATGTACTCAGACAGTACTGAATACTCACTGGTAAGTATCTGTGTTGAGGTGTGCATATGATTAGTAATGTGTAAGATGTGTATCCTCCAGTTTAGAAATATCTCTTGTACTTGTGTGTACTTCTACTCAGGTGGCAATGTAGTGATATGCTTTTAATATGTACACCAGGGCTCAAACGTACCAGTGTACTGTCTTAATTTTCCATGCTCAGAAACAGAATCCTTCATGTGTCCAACCACAAATCTTAGTTTTCTGGCTCAACTGCATAACCTCCACCCGAGTGGGGAGTCTCCATCCCGAGCGCATAAACTCCCCACCTGTGGCAGAGACTCCACAGTCAGGTCGGAACCCAAAGATATTATACCAAAAATGTCAAACAAGAAATAAAAAGCAGGAAGTTCAGTAAGAAAGTTAATGGTAGCTATTTTATGGTTATTTAAAGCCATCGTTACCTCAAAGCAAGCTCCTCTGCCATCCTGCTGCTCTGTTTGACTAACATGGCCCCAACATGGCTGAGGAACTTGAGGAGAAGGCACCCCATTTCAGTGAGACTGAACTGAACATCCCAAATGAGAGGGTGCTTGAGCTTTATGGGGACCAGAAGAACAGCTGAGTATTGCAAAGCGCACAAGACTCTGGCAAGATATTGCAGTGCATTGCTGTGCAGTGGGTGTGTACCATCAGTGGGGCAAGATGTGTTGAAGCGAAGGAGGATATGCAACACTGGGCTAGGATTGAGGCCCAGGACATAATGGGGGTATCCTTCCAGCCCCACTCTCAGAGGCCCCTTATTAGCCCTCTGTACCGGATGGTCCTGAAGGACGCCTGGCAGACCCTCCATGATCAGCTGGAGGAGTGTGAGCAGAATATACCTAGTAAGCACACAAACTGCATTACGTGTCTGGTAGTATGATGTGAGTGGTGAAAGAGAAGATTCTTTTGTCACCTTCCACCTTATCTGTGGAATGGCCACATTATGTATACGCTCTATTTTTCCTTTAAGCAATTGGAATGTTGTTTTTGGAGGGTATTCTGGGGCTTGTAGTGCTCTAAACACAACTGCGTAAATTCCCCCTAAAGTTGCATTTTAATGAATAAATGACTTTACAACATCATGACTAATCAACTAAGGGCATTATAACTGTTGTATCGAATGGTGAATGAATGGCTTGCACAATGTCTAGTATTGGTATGTGAGTGGTTTAGGTGCATGCTTTTTGTGTGAATTATTTCCGGGTTGCATATTGTATTTTTGTAACATGGAGTAAAAGCAGACTTTGTGATACTTGTCTCACTAAAAATGATACAAACATACATATACATATACTGAAGAGTATACTGACCAAAATTGAGAAATTAAATTCAGGATATTACAGTGATAGTACACATACTTGTGGGTCCAAGAAACATAATTGGTTAGTGATATCAAAGTAGCTTCATGTTGTCTTGAGCTTTGTTATGACCTGGACACCAACTGTTTAATTGTTTGCCTTCTTTCAGTGGCCCCAGCTGGCCAAGGACTTTTAGGACAGGACCAGGGGCAGAGTGGGAGTTCCTTGGTTCATCAGTGTCAGCTGGCACGTCCTCTGGATAGCACCAGCAAGGAGGAAGAGGGAGACCACGTGTCATGATTCCATCTTGTGCCCTATGTGTGAAGGGTATTACTCGCAATCCTCATGTAATTCCTTGCACTGTGGTGTCTTTCCGTCTTGAGTACTCCATGACTCCCTCCTCCCTGGAAGTCTAAATCAATGACCCCACATTCTGTTGCTAGGCAAGTTTAGTCTGATTTGCACCTGCAGATATCATCTGCCTATTGAGGATAGTCATGTTTCTACTGTGAACTATTGGATTGTACCATCATGCACTTAGGGCTCCTGTGTACCTTTGATTATTGTCAATTACCGTTTGCACCTGGTACTTGCTAGGCCTCATATCCACTGTATGTAACAAATAATTGTCCCTAGGTTGATTGGAATATTCCACGCTGCCATGTGGGGCATGCGCCCTTCTGACACGCTCTTGGCGTCCTGTATAAATAACCCCTTAGAACCTGCATCGTATCTTGGCCTCATACACGTCTTGCGCAAGCAACAACCCTGCACCCCATGAGTCGCCCAGATCGTCCTGTGCTTCTGTCCAGTACAAGCTTCATCCCTGCACTCATCTCCTGAATCACCTGGACCTTCAACACTCAGCCCTACGCAAGCCTCGTCCCTGCATTCATCTGCTGAGTCAGCCAGAAACTCCCAGCGCTCTAGTTTCCAAGCCTTCCTGATGATTCCCTGATCATGACTTTTGCAATGCTTCCAGTGTCTCCTTTCATGAGCTACGATCTTGCCTACTCTTCAATTTCTTACACCGACCCACCTGCCATCTTTGAACTCCTGTAAAAGTTCTAGACAAGACTAAGGCCCTCATTACAACCCTGGCGGTCGGTGATAAAGCGGAGGTAATACCGCTAACAGGCCGGCGGTTAAAAACATGGAATCACAAATATGGCGGAGACCGCCAACACAAACAGCAACGTTAACACTCCGACTGCCACAGCGGAAGCAACAAACACCACGGCGGTCACCGCCAACAGACAGGCAGAACAAAACGTACCGCCCACACTATTACAAGGCACCAATCCGTCAGCTTTTCCGGGGCGGTACCAACGCCATCAAAAGGGGGCTTTGTGCCCAGTGATGCTGCACCTGTGGTGTGGCAGCTGACTTTGTCTCACCTGGGTGTCTCAGCCACGCGATGTACCTGGAACAGGTAGCATGATACTCCATGGAGGCAGACCCACACTCCATCCTGCGGTGACATAGGCTGCCAATTGCTGGTTCGTGTCAGTGCTGGAGGTGGTGTCTCAAGTGGCGTATCCAGGGTCCAGGACGTCACCTGCAGACTCTGATGGCTTCACACTGGGGATGGGGCTGACGTCCGACAGAGTGGCATCGGCTGTGCACGTGGAAGGCCTTGGATGGCTTGGGGAGGATGCTGCAGACTGACATTGTGGCAGTGGCGGTGCAGGTGGCGGTGCAGGTTGCTGTGCAGGTAGCGTTCGGAGCGGCGGTGGTGACTGTGGTGCATGTGGCTGCCATCCCTGATGATTTGGTGGTCACCAGCCCCTCACCAGGTGACATCGTGCCTTTGGCTTGTGGCCCTTCCCCATCTTGACAGTCGCTGCAGGGACCTTGGCACTGTCCACTCGGTGTTTGTGTGAAGCCTTGCTGGGTGGGTGGTGTGACTGTCCCCTTCTGGAAGCCGGTCCCTTTTGAGCTTTGTAGGTGGTGGAATAGGGTGGTCCTTCTTTTCTGTCGGTGGCACACTGGCAGCTCTGACGGGTGTCCTCTTTGACCGTACTGGAGTAGCAGGGACCACAGTGGATGCAGATTTGCTGGCTGAGGTGCTGGGCTGGGATCTTGCGATCCTGGCCCTAGAGGGAGGATGGGGGGGAGGTGTAGGGAAGAGGTTCAAGTTAGCTAGGAAACGTTTTTTTGACACACTGGGACGGGAAGATGGAGGGGGTTTGGGAGTGGAGGAAGAGGTAGTGGTTGTAGGAGGTGTACGTCTGCTGAGTTTGGGCGAAGGTGCATGGGTTGGAGGCTGTTATGAGGTGGATGGCTGTTGAGTGGGTGTGTGCCTGCGTTTGTGTACTTTGGGAGGAGGGCTCACAGACACACTGGGAGAGGACACAGGGATGTTTGAATGGTAGTGGGGGTGGTGATTGCATATGAGCGGTGTGTAGTGATGGTCGTGCTGGTGATGGAGGTAGTGGCTGAGGATGTAGTGCATGCAGGTGTGAGTGGAGATGAGACTGGGAGGAAGGTGGAGGACGTGGAGGGGGACACAGTGGAGGCAGTGGATGTTGGTGTGTCTGCATGGGTATGGTGCTTGTGTGACTGCCTGTGGGATGTGTGGTGCTTATGTTTTCCTGAGCCACTTTTGTGTGTTGATGTGTGTTGATGTGTGTGCATGCTGGTCTGATGGTGTGCTTTGGATAGGCTGAGGTAGAGGGGATTGGGTCTAGGTAGTGGAAGTTGGAGGGGGGAGGCTGGACACAGGGAAAATGGCTGCCATCAGTGCTGAGGCCAGAGCCTGAAATGCTCTCTGTAGGGCCGCCACACCAGAATGAATGCCCTCCAGGTATGCATTTATTTGCTGCACATGCCTCTCGACACCCTGGATGGCATTCAGAATGGCTGACTGCCCAACAGTGAGGGATCTCAGGAGGTCAATAGCCTCCTCACTGAGGGCAGCAGGGCTGAACGGGGCAGGGCCTAAGGTGCCTGGGGCGAAGGAGATGCCCACCCTCCTGGGTGAGCGGGCACGGGAAACCCGCTGAGGGGCTGCTGGAAGGACGGTGCTGGTAGGGGGGGTGGCGGCTGTACCTGTTGTTGAGGTGGGCACAGAGGTGCCCACCACCACAATGGAGCTCCCATCAGAGGAGGAATCGCTGTTGCTGGAGTCCCCTCCTGTCCCCGGCGTCGAAATCCCCTCGTCCTCCGTCCCACTGGTGCCTTCAGACTCCATAGATTCACCCTCATGGGCTATGTGGGATGCAGCTCCCTCCGTCTCCGGTGCCTCTGCTCCTCCGCCAGATGATGCTAATGCACACAAGGACAGGGTGACAAGACAAGAAGGGGGGAAAGACAGAGGAGACACATGGTCAATGCCAGCAACACCACTACCGTTGGCGGACACAACACACAGGGAGCAGCCCTATGCAGTAGGCCATGCACTAGCTGTTAGTAGGAAAATCACCTGCCCATGGGGGACTATGCCTAACACCATTTGCTGCACATCTGGAACCTACAGAAGCCTGACTAGTTGTAGATGCCTACTAACACTATTGGGGTTGGAGTGCCTCAGAGCCCGTCTAACAAGGGACCTACCCTACCAAGTTTGCCCTGGCCTAGGGGAACCCACAGCCCACATCCCCCACCCAGACACTTTGTAGAGCACGCAGAGTCAGCTAAATGACCCTGTACTCACCCCCTTGTGGCTGCTGTGATGCCCTCAAGCGCACATCCAACTCCGGATAAGCCACAGCCAGGATCCAGAACATCAGGGGGGTCATGGTGCGACGGGCACCCCTTCCACGTTAGGAGGCCATCCCCAGCTGGGCCTCCGCCATCTTCTTGCTCCAGCAGCGCAGGTCCTCCCATCTCTTGAGGCAGTGGGTGCTCCGTCTATGATAGACCCCCCAGGGTCTGCACTTCCTTGGCGATGGCACGCCAAATACCGTCTTCTGGTGGGCATTGACTTAGAGGAAAGATACAGGATGAAAGGAAATTACTGTCCCGTCCGGGCCGTCATACCCATTGCCCACCAATTCCCACCCATGCCCTGATGCACATACACTCACCATCCTCACATGCAGGCCTCTGCCCCCCCCACATGGATCTTCCATCCACACCACTCCAAACAGACATTGCCCATGCATCATGCTCACAGTGTACTCACCTGTTTGTCTGGAGGACCGTAGAGTAGCGTGTACTGGGGGAGGACCCCATCCACCAGTTTGTCCAACTCCTCCGTGGTGAAGGCAGGGGCCCTTTCCCCAGACACATGAGCAATTGTTGCTTCCAGTCTGAGGTCACAGCAGCACTTGCAGTGTAGGTCCTCTCCTGTTGAAGGCCAGGTATCAAGTGAGTGAACAGATAGAAAATGGAGGTCACGTCCGCGGCGGTGCATACTGTCACCACCGGCATACATCGTCATTGGCTGCTGCAACCCATAGGGCCCAATGATAACCAATGCTAAATTGCACAGCGGTCTTCGACCACCTACGGCGAATCTGCACAACGCCAGTGCAGTTACCTCATTTCCCCTTGTCCCTCATTACAGGTCAGGGAGCCGCCATTTCAGGGGGGCACATGGCATGCCACCTAACTACGTCACAGCACATTTTGGCAGAAATATGGACAAACAACGCCACACACGGATTTACTCACATTACTGCAAAAACACTTGTGCAACTTATGTGGTACATGAGCCTCTGCTCACCATTCTCCTCCCTAAGGCACATCCGCTGGGGCAGATGATGAGATGGCGTCATCGTCCGGTGTACAGACCCCTGGTGGACCTGTCGACAATGGAAGACCGACACATCATTATCACCTACAGACTTGATCGTGCCACAATCCAAGAACTGTGTGCCCAATTGGAGCCAGACCTGATGTCAGCTATCCGCCATCCCACAGGAATACGCCCTCTAGTGCAGGTCCTGTCAGTGCTCCATTTCCTGGCAAGTGACTCCTTTTAAACTACAGTGGCCATGGCATCAGGGATGTCTCAGCCATTGTTTTCTAATGTGTTGACCAGAGTGTTGTCAGCTCTGCTGAAACACATGCGCAGCTACATCATTTTCCCCCAGCTGTAGGATTTGCCCACAGTGAAAGCTGATTTTTATGCCCTGGGACATATCCCCAACATAATTGGTGCCATTGATGGTACACATGTGGCATTTGCCCCCCGCAAAAATGAACAGGTGTGCAGATGGTGTGTTTGGCAGACCAGTACATCTCTCATGTTAATGCCAAGTATCCTGGCTCTGTGCATGACGCTTACATTTTGAGGAATAGCAGTATCCCTTATGTGATGGGCCAACTCCACAGGCACCGGGTGTAGGTAATAGGTGAGCCCAAGGTCCCCACACAGTATGAATAGGTGTCTGGGTATGGGCTAGTCACTAAGTGTTAGTGTGTGTCTAACAGATATCCCTTGACATTTGCAGGTGACTCAGGTTACCCCAGCCTCTCATGGCTATTGACACCATTGAGGAAGCCAGGACAAGGGCAGAGGGAACGCTGCAATGAGGCACATGGGCGAACTAGGTGTATTATTGAGAGGACTTTCGGCCTCCTGAAGGCCAGATTCCGGTGCCTCCATCTAACAGGTGGCTCCCTATACTACTCAGCGAAGAAGGTGTGCCAGATAATCGTGGCATGCTGCATGTTGCAGAACCTGGCTTTGCGATGCCAGGTGCCTTTTCTACAGGAGGATGGGTCTGATGAGGGTCTTGTGGCAGCTGTGGAGCCTGTGGACAGTGAGGAAGAGGAGGCAGTGGAAGAAGATATTGACAACCGGACCAACATCATCATGCAGTACTTCCAGTGACACACAGGTAAGAGACTGGCACTGCTCATCTTGTATCTGACTACTGTAGGACATTGTATAAGTCAGCCTCTTAACCTCTGTCTATGGACAATGACAGTTCACTTTGGCTTTCCATTTCACAGATCTGAGTACCTCATTCTACCTTCTGCTATATTTGCTGCTGCCCAACAACTGTCATACATTGGTATGAGCAAATGAATATTTACATTGATATTTGTGGATGATGTTGTAATTATACATTTGTGAAAGTACAGACTGACTCCAGACTGGTTTGTGATTCAAGGGTGTTTATTTATGGGCTAATGTGTATAGGGGTATGAGGAAGGGGCTGGGGTGATGGTGGAGGAAGGTCCATAGTAAAGTCCAGTCTCTTGGTATCACAGGTGCATTGTCTGATGGGGCATAGGAAGGGGAGTATCGGCAGTTCAAGGTGGACAGGGTGACAGAGTGGGACAGAAGGGTGACAATCAGGAGAGTCTTATTTCCTGGCAGGGGTCTTGGCAATGTTCTCTGTCTTCTGTCTAGATCGCAGGGACCGTTTGCGGGGTGGTTCTCCTTCTGCAGGGGGTGGGGTGCTGGTGGCCTGTTGGTCCTGTGGCGGGAACACCTGTCCACTAGCACCGACGAACGTGGAAGGCTGTTCATCGTTTGGGCTGGTGTCAGAGGGCCGTGGTATGCCACTGTCTCCCTCATGGAGTTGGCCATGTCTGCCAGCACCCATGCAATGGTGACCAGGGTGGTGTTAATGGACTTGAAGTCCTCCCTGATTCCCAGGTACTGTCCCTCCTGCAGCTGCTGGGTCTCCTGAAACTTGGCCAGTATCGCACCCATGGTCTCTTGGGAATGGTGATATGCTCCCATGATGTCTGAGTGTACCTCGTGGAGAGTGGGTTCCCTGGGCCTGTCCTCCCCTGTCGCACAGCAGTCCTCCCAGCTTCCCTGTTGTCCTGTGCATCTGTCCCCTGAACCGTGTGCCCACTGCCACTGACCCCAGATCCCTGATTTGCTTGGGTTAGTGGGTTTCCCTGGGGTTCCTTTAGTGGTAAACACACTGCTGATTGACGTGTCCTAGGGACAGTGGCATGGGCACGCTGGGTGGGTGCTGTGGTGGTGTTTCCTGAGGGGGGAGGTTCTGTGGTGGGTTGGGACTGTGGCAGGGGAACCGACTGTACAGAGGTCCATGATGGGCCGGGCTGGTCATCTTGATCCAGGTGTGCAGAGCTGCTGTCATCACTGTGGGACACTTCTGTGGGAGGACTGTATATGGCTGGCACCTCCTGTCCGGTGACGTTGGGTAGGGGTCCTGTTGGGGTGTAAATGCATTGTTATTTCATCTGTTTGTGCCATCTTGTGCAGTGGGTGAGTTTCCCTCTATTACTGTGCTTGCAATATCGCCTTGGCCCTTGTGTGAGTGGTGATTGTGTGCCTGGGTGAGTTTCTCCCTTGGACATGCTTTGGTAATGGGTGTCCATGCATTGGTGTAACATGTAGGGCTTGGTATTGGGATGGGTGGGTTGTGATAGTGGGGTATGTGTGAGGTGGTGGAGTGATGGGTGTGAGGGTAGGGGTAGGAGTTTGTGGTGGCATGCAGGTAGGGTGGGGCATATAGTAGTAAAGATTTGACTTACCAGAGTCCAGTCCTCCTGCTACTCCTGGGAGGCCCTCAGGATGCAAAATTGCCAAGACTTGCTCCTCCCAAGTTGTTAGCTGTGGGGGAGGAGGTGGGGGTCCACCGCCAGTCCTCTGTACGGCTGCCTGGTGTCTGGATACCATGGAACGTACCTTCCCCCGTAGGTCATTCCACCTCTTCCTGATGTCATCCTGTGTTCTCGGATGCTGTCCCACTGCGTTGACCCTGTCGACAATTCTCCATCATAGCTCTATCTTCCTAGCAATGGATGTCTGCTGCACATGTGATCCGAATAGTTGTGGCTCTACCTGGATGATTTCCTCCACCATGACCCTGAGCTCCTCCTCAGAAAATCTGGGGTGTCTTTGAGGTGCCATGATGTGGTGTGAGTGATGTGTGAGGTGATGTGTGATGTGATGTGTGGGGTGATGTTTTGGGGTGTGTGGTTTTTTGTGCGTGGATGGTGTATGAGTGATGGTGTTGTGTACCTCTGGATGCTGGTGTGGTCTTTGCTTTTATGTCTCTCTGCTTCTTCAACATGTTTTGTTGTAAGGGGTTGTGGGTAATGTGGGTGTGTGTTTTATATTGGATTGGGTGTGTGGATGTGGTATGTGTATGTGTGTCAGATGTGTGTATTTTGAATTGTCCAATGTGGTGTAGTTTTGTAAGTTTGTGTGTATTTTGAGCACGACGGTGTGTACCGCCAATGGTTTACCGCGGTTGAATGACCGCCACGTTGATCCGTGGGTCGTGATAGTGTGGGCGTATTCCTGTTGGCGTGACGGTGTGGGTTTTGGTACTGGCAATTTAATACTGACCTTTGGTGTGGCTGACTTGTGTGGGTGTCTGTATTGTGGAGGATTTCTCAGTGTGGGTCATAATACCCGTAGCGGATTTCCGCCGCGGACACGGTATGTTGGCGGCCACTGGCACGGCAGTCAGTGGACCTTGCCACCAGGGTTGTAATGAGGGCCTAAGTAATTTTCTGTCAGGTTAGTGCACACTAATCCTTTACAATAGTAGCAGGCCTGTCTGCCAACCTTTTCAAGACTCTAGACTCAATGCTCCTTGTTTGTCCTTGTTTGTCCTTGCTCCAGACCCTCCCTCCAAACCTTGACACTTGAATTGTGTTGCTCCTGGACTAGAGATTCAGGGCCAGATGTAGCAAGCCATTTGCATGGTGCAAACTGCGAAAATCGCAGTTTGCGCCATGCAAACGGCCTAACGCAATGCACATTCACAAATTGCGAGTTGGTACCGACTCGCAATTTGTGAATGCGACTCGCAAATAGGAAGGGGTGTCCCCATCCTATTTGCGACTCGCATCGCAATGCAGAATTGCTTTGTGACCGCGAATGCGGTCGCAAAGCAACTCGCAGTTACCACCAGTGTCACACTGGTGGTAACTCATTCGCAAAAGGGAAGGGGTCCCCATGGGACCCCATCCCCTTCGTGAATGTCGACAAAAATATTTTTTCAGAGCAGGCAGTGGTGCTATGGACCACTGCCTACTCTGAAAAAAACGAAACCAAATGGTGTCGGTATTTTTTTCATTTTGCAACTCATTTTCCTTTAAGGAAAACGGGCTGCAAAATGAAAAAAAAAACGGCTTTATTTAAAAAGCAGTCACAGACATGGAGGTCTGCTGACTTCAGCAGGCCACCATCCCTGTGAGTGCAGGGACTCGCTATGGGGTCGCAAAATGTGACCAACCTCATGAATATTGATGAGGTGGGTCTTTGCAACCCCATAGCGAGTCGCAGACGGTGTCTGAGACACCGTTCTACATCCGAGATTGGGACTCGGAGTTTCCTGCATGTGGCCCTCAATTCTGAATGAACCTTGTACCTTCAATCCATGTACCAAGTGTAACCTTGTTTTCTAGCATATCTTGGGAGTTTCAGTAACTCCAACCTTGTGCCAAGTATAACCTTGTTCAGAGTGTAAACTATGTACCAAGTACAACCTTGAGAGTGTCAATAACTCCAACGTTGTGCCAAGCACAATCTTGTTTTGTGTATAATCTTGGTCCGAGTGTAACCTTGTTTTGAGTACAATCTTGTTTCAAGTATAACCTTGTTCCGAGTGTAACCTATGTACTGAGTACAACCTTGAGAGTGTCAGTAACTCCAACATTGTGCTGAGTATTACGTTGTCTGAGTATAACCTTATTCAGAGTATAACCAATGTAACAACTGTAACCTATTTCTGAGTGTGACCTTGTCTCTATCATAACTTGAGAGTTTGTGTTAAATCCAACCTATTTACAGAGCGCAACCTTGTTTGCAGTATTCCTTGGGGGTGTCCCTGACTCTAACCCACTAATCCATGTACAGAGTGTAATTATGGGAGAGCCAGTAACTTCAATCTGTGTTCTGAGTTTACTCCAGGAGTGTATTTCAGGTTGTTCCTCGAGAGACCCAGAAGATTCACATTTAAGTACCTGGTTATACTGCTCTCATGTTGTTGTGATGAAGAAACCTGTAAGTGTTGATTTTTGAAGAAGTGCATGGAAATTGTGCAAAGGCTTGCAATGTATTGATGGTAATAGCCTCTTCCTGTTGTTCCCAGTACTGTGCGTCTTCACAAGATCAGAGATGCTGGTCCCGTAAACGCCCATCTTCGCATACCCAGAAGGCCCCACGAGTGACATCCAGTTAAGCAGAGTAGTACAGTCGCTGAGCAGAACCTGTACCACAATTTTTCTTTCATTATTTTGTACATTTGCCCTCTTGGAGCCAGCTGAATCTAGGTGGACCGTTCCTGGGTCCTGTGTCTTCCTCAGTGGAGGACCAGCATAGGCTCTAGTGTCGTCCCAGCGATTCAAACCAGGCACCAAGAAGCAGGCAGGGGTAGTGCGTCCACCCGGACTGAGCCAACACAAGCAACATCAGCCCAGGTGGAGGCTGATGTCACACAGGGGGGAGAAGAACGTGGGTCTCATCCGGCCCACAAGAACGGGAATTTGAAATGGTGTCCCCAGGGCAGGGCCCATCACCATCTAAGTCTGCCACCAACCCTTCCCTACCTCTTGAGGCCCCCATTTCATTGTGAGAGTGTCTGTACAGTTGGTGGGTGTGGCTGTGCAGGGTTGAGGGTGCCTATACAGTTGGTTGATGTGTCTGTACATTGGGTGAGGGTGCCTGTACAGTCAGTGTGGCTGAACAGGGGTTGAGGGTGCTTGCAGAGTTGGTGGGTGTGCCTGTTCAGGGGATGAGAGCGCTTTTACAGATAGTGGAGGTGCCTGTGCAAGCGATTTGTCTATTTTACAGCCGCGATGCAGGTGGTGCGTCAATTTCAGCTGTGATGCAGGTGGCACGTCGCTTTTACAGCTGTGTTGCAGGTGGTGCATCGGAATAATCCCAGCACGGCTCCTGTACATTGATTTCCACTTTGTTTCTGTCAGCTTCACCTTTCAAGGGCCCACGGACTGGTTAGGGCACCACTTGGCAGGGTAGGAGTCTCAGCAGAGAGTCTAGGTGCTGGCAGAGGAAGTTTTTGATGGCCCTGAGACTTCAAAACAGGAGGCAAGCACAGTCCAAGTCCTTGGAGACACTTCCCAAGCAGGAATATACCACACAGTCTAGTCTTTGTCCTCTTTCAGGCAGAAGCAGCAA
Source organism: Pleurodeles waltl (assembly GCF_031143425.1). Classification (NCBI taxonomy): domain Eukaryota; kingdom Metazoa; phylum Chordata; class Amphibia; order Caudata; family Salamandridae; genus Pleurodeles; species Pleurodeles waltl. Next base: position 507,973,079 of record NC_090436.1, read on the forward strand.
CTACAGGCCAACCCAGCAAAGCACAGTCACAGGCAGAGGGGCAGTACTCCTCATCCAGCTCTTCAGCTCTTCACCTTGGCAGAGGTTCCTCTTGTTTCGAGAAGTAATTTAAAAATCTGGGGGATTGGGTCCACTACTTATTCCCCTTTCTGTCTTTGATGTTGGCAAAAGTTCCTGCCTTGCCCGGGCCTTGCCCCATACACACACCATGGGGTTGGAGACTGCATTGTGTGAGGGCAGGCACAGCCCATTCAGGTGTAAGTGTCAGCTCCTCCCTCCACTCTAGTCCAGATGGCCCATCAGGATATGTACGCTACACCCCAGCTCCCTTTGTGTCACTATCTATTGGATGTTCAAAAACAGCCCAACTGTCAGTCTGACCCACAAAGGGAATGCAAAAGCAGGGAGAGTCACAGAATGGTTTGAGCAAGAAAATGCCCACTTTCTAAAAATGGCATTTTCAAACTGACAATTTAAAAAACAACCTTACCAAAAGATGTATTTTTAAATTGTGAGTTCAGAGACCGCAAACTCCATATCTCTATCCATATCTCTATCCATATCTCTATCTGCTCCCAAAGGAAAACTGCATTTAAAAGTTATTTAAAGGCAGGCCCCACGTTAACCTATGAGAGGGATAGGCCTTGCAACAGGGAAAACAAATTTGGCAGTATTTCAGTGTAAAAACACACCAGCCTATGTCCTACCTTTAACATACACTGCACCCTGCCCACGGGGCTACCTAGGGCCTACCTTAGGGGTGCCTTACATGTATCAAAAAGGGAAGGTTTGGGCCTGGCAAGTGGGTACTCTTGCCAGGTCGAATTGGTAGTGCAATACTGCACACTCAGACACTGCAGTTGCAGATCTGAGGCATGTTTACAGAGCGACTCATGTGGGTGGCTCAATCAGTGCTGCAGGCCCACTAGTAGCCTTTGATTTACTAGTTTGTGCTGGTGGTATGGGGTGATGTGCCCTACGATGTTGCCTCCCTGCAAGTGTAGGGACCGCTGCTGCAGTGGGTGAATGTATTGTAACAGACAGTAACAGCAGATGATGATTATGTACAATGTTTCTACTATTCTCTCAATTGCATTTACAAGACAACTGTAATGGTTTTTAAATCAAGCAGATTTTCTAGTGCCACTTACCAGTGTGAAATAAAATCACCAGTAGTGATGGGCCACTGTTTTTTAATGAGGAACTGGAAGGTAACATTTCGATCACACAGGATTCAGGACTTGTGGTGCAATAGACAAAATGAGACAAATAGAGCGAAAGAGATTTGGAAGTTAACATTTCCATTGTAAAGGATTTTGGGAACTGTAGTCCAATGGAAAAAATGAGACACAGTAAGACAAAATGAGAGTTTAAATCACAATGAATACTTGCACATACTTAAAGTGGCTTACATGGTCACATTTGTAGTGTATTGTACCTATTTATCATTTCAATTATTTGTTTTAATCATCACATATCGCCTGGCACCACATTAGGGACATCATGCACAGGCATCCCATGCAGCAGGTGGTCATGCATGGTGAAGAGGACATCCTTCTCAAGTGGGGTGAGACGGAGATGAGTTCCAGTTTGTCCCCTAGGGTGAGCTCTGGCCACCTCTATCCTGGTGATCTTCTCCTTCACCCACCTCCTCTTATCCTGCCACTTCTTTTTGATGTCTGTGACAGAGCAGACATCCAACCCCAATGCACTGACTGCAGTAGCCAACTGCTGTCACAGGGCTCCCTTCTATGTTGCACTGCTGAGGTATAGAGGTTGACCATGCATTTTTTTGTAGTTCCTCACTACAAATGTTACAATCATATTGGTCTCCTCCTCACCTGTAGGATGGTGATGGCAAGGCAAGGCTCAGTACAGGCAAGTGAGAATGTAAAAACCAGAGCCTTGGACGTGTGCTGCTTCTGTGTGGTTTGTAGTCCATGGGTTGCAGGTGGCATGATTTGTCTGAAGGTGTATGAAGTAACACTTATTCCACCTGGCTGCGGAGATTCCACCCCGACTGCAGAAGTTCCAATCTAGGGTGGAGATTCTGCCTCAACTGTGGATATTCTACCCTGAGTGCAAAAACTCAGCAGTCATAAAGATGCGACTCATAAGTCCCTTTGCGAATACCAAAAGTAGTAAACTTAAACTTTTGGTCTACCTTTACCTCTGTGAAGCGGGCCCACACTGTTGTCTGACCACTCCTTTACTGACCTGATCATGGGTTTCCTTCTGAATTCCCACAAGCATAGGACACTTTTCCTGTGCTGTGTGGAAATCTTCCCGTGGCTAACAACCCCTGAACCTCTGGAAGTGACCCAGATTCGAGCAAATAGTCCACTTTGGGAGCCCTGTCCTCCTCTCCCTCTGGAGCAGAACCAATGACCTCCACAGTCACTACCTTCCCATAGTCTGCCCTTTCCTGAAAACTACCTTGTCCTTGTTCCTGCAATTCAGAGATGATTTCAACCTCATTCTAAGATTGACATCTAGCCTGTACTCTGGACAACACAGCTGATGTTGCCTAAAACCATAAAGGTTTCTAATCCTGGCACCAAGTCAGGGGCAATCAAATAATTGTTCAACAAACATCCACCCCCTTGGTTTTCCCTTACCCTGACATCAGTCATGGGCCATCTTGCCACTGGGCTGAATCTCAATCCTGGCAAGCGGATATTCCATGCCCTTTACACTGGCTACCAAGCCTGTATCCTTGGTTCCAGGGAGCATCTCCTCAGGCTTAAGGTCCTTCCTCTTAACAAAAGTGTGGAAGGCTCCAATATCCCTCAGGACAGGCACCTTCTTCCCTGTGATACAAACTTCCTGCACAGATTATGTTAGGAAGGGTGTGCTTCAGAGCCTCTGGGTCCCTCTCCAAAATATCTATAGCTACTAAGTTGAGTGCAACTGTTTTCTCTTGAGTAGCTTCACCCACATGTAAGATGCTTGATATCACCAGTGTCAATGTGTCAAGTTCCTTTTCTTGACAGTCTCTCTTGTAATGTCCCTCCTTGTGGCATATAAAACAAGTCACTACCCTGGGCTTCCTTCCCTTCCCTTGATGATCCTTATAGGACACACCATTACCATTACCATGTTTCCTGGGCCCTCCTTGAGTCCCACAAGAATGACTCTGGCTCTTACCCTACAATTTGGAAAACAATCTGTGTAGATTTCTTCTCTCCTTTTGGCTTAGGGCCTGATTTAGAGTGTGCCGGAAAGGTCACTCCGTCACAACAATCTTGATTTAGATTTGGCAGATGGAATATCCGCCACTGTTGTGATGGAGTAACCAGTCTGCTGAGTAGTAAATCAGGCCTTTAAAACCATGCTGCTCCAGCCCGTTGTGAACCCTGTTAGCCAACCACTTATCAGCTGTAAGTATTGTTGGATCCTTCTCTGTCAGATCAGACAGGTATTGCTTAAGTGGGGTAGAACACTCCTTCTTGAGTGTCTTAGTCACCATCAACTGATTAAGGTATTGAAAATCCTTGACCTTCAACCCTATTAACTGCTCATTCCAATCCAACTGTACACTATGGATCCAGGTCTAAATTAGAACAACATCTGGTCTCTTGCAGTCACAAAATCTCTACAGGTATTGAGCTGGCTTCAGCCCAAATAGCCTGAGAGCTTCCTTCCTTCGCTCACAGACCATCTGATCTGACACACTCAACCTCCCAATGTCAGCTGTCCCTCCAAATAGTATGTGCACCATTAAGGCAGCTGCCTTGGATACCTCATTTAAGGCATGAGCTTTGTAAGCAACCTCAAATCACACAGATCATTCCAAAATATTTGGACCTTCCACTAACACATGCAATTAAGACCTTGGCTACAACCTGCCCTGAACTTGAAATAAAGTCACTTATCCCAGAGTTACCGTTGCTGTCATCCTACATTTCTCTCTCTCAAGGGCTATCCTTCTTTGTATTTCCATTCCTCTTTCCTTTTACTTTTGTTTCTCCTTCTACTCTTTTGTTTTTTTCTCCCTTTGTCTCTGTTTCTCCTCTTTCTCACAAGTTCTCTTCCTGGACCCATTCCTCCTGTTTCTCCTGCTTCCTCTCCTCTTGTGCCCGGTGAGCTAGGCTGAGCTTCTCCCCCTCAAACCCTCTACCTTTTTAATCTTCCTTAGCCTTTCCTTTCTGAAGTGTCAATTGCACACACTCAGCCCATCTAGTGATTTACTCCTGGAATTGGGAGCAGTGGGAAATTGGAGGTGGTGTACACACCTGAGGTATTCTAGAAACTAAAGGTGGTGAGTGAAAATGCATAAGGGGACACACTCAGTGTGTGTCTGGAATTTATTTGTGCTAAGGGAATCCTAGAGCCTGAATCCACAGCACTTTCCTCCTGGGTTCCTATCATGATTCCCTACCCAGATTAAACTACAGCCTCATCCCTTTCACCCAGTATCTCAAATTGATCCCTAATGAAATCAGCAAGGATCTCTTTTTCCCTATTCCTGGGAATCCTCCACCCTCTGACCCTATATAAATACTTAATTTTATCTATGGACACGGAGCTACGGTCCTTTTCCTAAACCTGTGTTCTCCTTTGTCTATGCAAGTCACCTTTGTGTGTAAAAGCAAACAAACTGGATTTACTGCAGTACTGGTGCAGATTGGAAATGGCTAATGCCACCTTTGTATCTTTGGCTTCTAAATGTTAGGCATACCACCGCTTGCTGCCAATTGGCAGAACCTCTTTGAGATGGCCAAGGGGCATGCAGGGGCTACAGGGCCCAACCGTGATGGTTGAGGTCTTTTACTCTTGATGTCCCAGGTCCCGACTCATTATGGATTCTGCTCATCTGGGCCAAGTACCCTTTCTGCACTTGACTCTCAGTGGTAGCTGTGGTCGAGCAGTTAAGGTTCCCTCGGAGATGTAGATACAGGACAGTGAACACAACTCATAACTCAAAGTGCAAACAGTATGAACAATAAATCAGTGTCCAGACAAATACTTGCTTTTATAAGAAAAAGTAATATTTTATTTCTAACCCTATGCATGCAAAGTAGTATGACATTCACAACAATCGCCTTGTGGTCAGGGCTCTTGTAGTTGTACTAGTTAGGCAAATCCCTGTCCTACACCCCTTTGTGTAACATCTGGGGAGTTGTTCCTCATTTACCGGTGGCCACATCCAGGGAATACTCATTTTTAGACCACAGTCAAGAGTTCCTGTTGGTTCTGCAGCACCATTAGCAGAGAATCCCACAGGGCTCACGGGCTAAATTCACATCTTACCCACTCTTGTGGCAGGAAGAGTTTAGCGATGCAGCAGGTGTCTTCAATGTGCACCTGCAAGTCCTACTCATTTTGGAGATGTCAGGCTGCTGGTGGATCACTCAGCAGCACCCGCCGGCGCAGGCTCTCACTCCTGAGCTGCACTGTTTCCCCAGTTATTGGAGCAGCTCCTAGCTCGCAAAGATGCAGTAAGTCACCCTTCCTCAGTGGAATGGGCGGTGGGCCATGGAATCATCTTTTCAGAGGAATCATTCACGGCATCCTCAGAGGTCCTTCAGGTTACGTTTCCTCGCAGTGTTAGTCCAACCCGTGGAATTTAGCCTCAATCACTCTATCGGCTGACGACCCGAATCCTTCAGCATGTTGATACTGGGAATCCCTCCTGGCATATGGAGTTGTTGCGATACATTGAACATCACAGGTGCAGACTCTCTTTGTGTAAGTGCCCACAAGATGAGTATCAGTGTCAGTAGCAACTTCACTGGTGGCCCCTCTGGTATAGTCCATTTCAAGACACCAAATGTGATTTAGGGGCTGAGCCTTTAAAGTTTAATGTTAGGGTTGTTCTTTTTATGAAGTGGACATGTCTCTCTTTCTTCGTGAAAGCTGTCTGTCACAGCAGGCAAGAGTTTGAAGCTGATTGACCCACACCACCACTCAAGAGAGTGACCAGAATTTACACCTGGATGTCAGCCACTGTGATGTGTGCATCAAAAGATTATTCCACCAAGACCCCAGCCCTACTCTTTATGATTCCCTTATCAGCCTCATCTCCCTGCCTGAGATGTGTCCAGGCCCCTTCCTTGTAATCTATCATTGAATCGAAGAGTAGTCTTTTAAAGTGTATAGGGAGTCTCTTTATGTTCCCTCCAGTGTGTGTCCTACTCACCCACAGGAATGCAGCAATACAATAATCTGTCTGGGGGAATTCCTCTCCTTCTCATGTCTTCACCAGATAGGCCTGGGCTTCCCAAAATCCATGTAATTTACTATTGCAGGCACATTTACTCAGTGTACACACAAAGCACCACGCTAGTAAATGCACACTCTGCCAGCACACGCACTCGCCATGTGCGCTGCACAACACCTCACCCTTTATATATTGTACTTCACCCAAGCAGACATACACCCAGCTCTCATTGCGTAGATCTTCGCAGCACTTTCATGTCATGTATTCCTCACAGGCATACATACACCCAGTACATGCACTAACCACACATGCAATGTGCAGTTCTGCTCTATCCTATATTGTTCCCCTCCTAGACACACATACATCCAGTGCAGAGTCAATACTCCTACGCTGTGCAACACACCACAGGTACTTGATGTAGGCCAAGGGTGAGTTAAGCACACAGCAGTGGAAATTTTAAAAGGTGAGTGAGCATGTAGGCCTCACTCCAGTGACATAGGGTAGTACTGATCACTACACAATATGCTACCACCACAGCACTTGTGCTGCTTAACTCCTGATGAAGAAGGTAGCCTTTTACCACTACAAGGGTACCCCTTTGGGCACCACTCCCAGTGCAACAAAACCACAATCCGTCAGACAGACCTATGTCATGGCGCACCCGCATAATTCAGGTTCTCCTATGACAAAAAAACAAGTATTTGAGATCCAGAGAACTGTACAGTTGAACATTCATGGCAGTGGTATACATCTCTTACCATGAAGAGGACTTTTCCGTCCCAACACCTTTGTACAGACATGTTCATGGTTAGTTCTTGTTACTCGGGAGGGTTTGTTTCTCAAATGTTTGATTAACCCCTTTTGTTTTGTAACTGACACATATTCTGTTAGTGGTCAGGTGACATTTGCAGGGAATGTGCTATGGTTTTGAGATGGAGGTCTGATATGAGTCCTTCGCCAGGAACAGTAGTTTCTAGCTGTATCCTGTCAAACCTGTCCTTTGCATGCCTTCTTTGATTCTGCAATGTTTCTTTATGTTCACCACAGTGCAAACGTCCATTCCAATGCATTCATCATATCAGTGAAAATCTGCCACATGGCTTGTTTCTCCGCAATAGTGAGGAAGTGTGGAAGTATACAGAACACACTTTGCAAAGGAGAGAGAGCATGGCCCTGTGTGTTCAACAGACTTTATATACATGTAATATTTTCACTGCTGCCTGGTGTATGTGAATGTAGTCAGTGGTGGTTAGTTCCCTATTTCTCCCCATGAGTTAAAATATACTGTGTACAATTCTACTGTGCACTCTAAGCAAAGACACAAAATAATTCTGACCATAAGGTCAATCATAGCAACATTATGGTTATTTTTATAAAGCGTATATTTATCATCCCTCACGTTTTCATCGCTGCAAAGGGGCAAAAAGACAGATGTCTACTACTGAGAGGAAATATCTGCTTTTTATTTGGGAACTCATATAAATATGAAACGTAACCACAGCAGCAAATATCCTATTACTCGTGTGTAAGGTTCTACTCATAGATTTACCTTTTATAGCAGGCCCCTCGAGTAGAGCTGTACTCCACTTTCTGTTTCCCAGCACTAAGCTAGAACACCCTGCTTTTTTTGTGTATAGCCATTGGTCTTGCTAGCGCTTCGGTCCTTAATAAGTAAACTTACAAGGTGATGCGTATAGTACATCTCATGCATGTTATACATAAAACGATACAATTTTAGTAATTTCATCTCCTGTACGTCGGTTCCCATAGAAAGTTTCAAATAAGCATTTTATTAAAACAATGAGCAGTTCACAGTTAGTTCATTTTATCAGCATTTTCCATTAAATGTTAAGAAATACAGCTTCTGTATGAGGCCTGGCAAGACAAGGCCAAGACACTTGCCAAGTTAAGGCCTACAATAATAAGCAAAGAACATAGGTTATAACTCTTAATATGATATATTACTACATTAAACTGATTCATTTTCAATATTTCATATATGTTAATCACTCAATTAGTACATTTCGTGACTACTGATGGCCATTCTCCGAGGTCACAATTTCAAACGTGCACATTATTTTTCTACGTTATTTATTTTCAACCAAATTCATTATTCAAAATACATAAACATTCATTAATAACTTCTAATTAAAACATTTGCGTTACCAGTCTACTAAGACAACATTTTTGCCTATGCTTATGTCTGGCATTAGACAAGACTTTCATCTTAATAAAATTATATATATATAAACTTAACTAAAATAATATATATATATATATATATATATATATATATATATATATATATATATATATTATATATATATAATATTCTAGCTTACAGGGGCTTTCAGCCAGGCCATTACAGCATGGAAAAAGTGGTCAGCCCACATTAACCATTCGCTAACTTCACTGTGAATGACTATCCTGCTCTTCCACATGGAACACATCCACACGCAAAGTAGTTACATTCAGGGCTGGGAACTAATAAGGCAGCATGCACTTTTTGCGACCAAAGTATATTTTTGCATAAGCCAGCATTTTTTTTATATTGGTAATGATCCAGCAGCTTCTCCAGCAATAAAGTTTTTTTTAAAAGATGACTAAACAAAATTAACATTGACAGATTGAGAAGGCCACCAGACAACGTTTGACCTATAGTAGTTGCGAGTTCTTCTTTAAAATAATATGGCTTACCATTATTGTTTTCATTATTATATATTGAAGAACATGCCCTTGTAACTCATGCGAGGAAGCATGTGCCTTTAAAATGACCCTTCTGTGAGTGTCTGTGCAGTATTCACCTTCTTTACAATCGTTCCTAATCCATGAATGAATCCTCTTTTTCCCATTCCCAAGTGCTACGCCGCTTCCTCAATCAAGAGTTCCACTGTACTTGGATATCAGAAGTGTACGCACATTTTTCCTAAGAAAAGAGGTACAGCGTGTAAAATGTCAGAACAGTATGAGTTGAGCACATGAGGAAAGTGTTGGCCCCACCCAAAACGACTCTCCTCGAGTCCCATTATTGTCGGTGATCATCCATACTGCAAGTCCCCAAGCACAAAGACCAGCTGCACAAGACTCCCCTAGCCAAACCACTCAACCTGCAGGGCCACCAAATGAGCCTCCAGTCATACCTTCCAACTGAGATGCAGCTCCAGTGTTCTATCTGCCATTGAGGCAAGGATCTCCAGATAAGCAATAGGCCTCGCCATCCAACATATGCCAATTAGTATCCTCTGAAGGGCAGCTCTCTATACCTAACCAACCAGGTGGCTAAGTGAGAATGGCAGCCATGAAACGCCAATTTGATCCAAGAACTGATATAGGGAAGCTTGAAAGATAGCTAGCACAGCCACACCAGAGCAATGGAGAGCACAACATGGCGCCTGAAAGGTACAATGAATTCTATAGGAGACATTGAAAGAATATTAGGAACACCTCCGAATTGTATGGGAAGACATAATTAGGTCCTGCAGCTTGTTAAGCCCCTTACCAATAGGCTAGCTATCACTGCAACAGCCTCAGCTCATGCCCCTGGTCTTTCTGGTGGTCTACCTACAGGTCCACGTACCCCTCCACCCATCTGCTTCCAGTGCAGAACTTGATCCAGATCCCAGTTTACACCTAATGCTGTGTAACTAGGAATGCGAATTACATAACCCTTGAACATGAAAGCTCAAGCCCCGCCTCCCTAAACATATCACTGACCACTTACAATGACTACCTTCTCTCACACATCACATACCCTCATTTATGTGCGCCTCTATACAACATATAATTACATAAAGATACCCACCTACACGCCTTAGTGTAATAAATATTTTTGCACAAACCTATGTACTATCAACTATTGTTCATTTGGGTGTCTACATGGATATGAAATATGAGTTCAGATGTGTGGCAAATGTGTGTGCATATACGAGCAACAGTGACATCAATGTGGTAGACAAATATCAAAAGACATTCGTATGCAGGTTAAATACAAATAAGACACAACGTAAAAATAAGTTCAAAGAAAAAATATCAGTAGGGTTTGTATTAGATGTGTATTTGTATTTATGCTTTATAAAGCGCAATAAACCAAAAAGGTATCCAAGCACTAAAGACCCGCGAGGGGAGACAGTAAGAAAGAGAGAGCTAGGCCTAGGAGTCCTCCATAACAGGCAGGCCATAGCAACAGATTGGGGAGAGCACTATTCTGTAGACTATTCAGATGCAAAAAGCCATGCCTTGACCTGTATGCGGAATGGCAAATGAGCACTTACAGATCTAATATATGAAGGAAGAGAATTCCAAAGCCTAGCAGCTGCAACCGTGAAGGACTGCGCGCCCCATCTAGTTATCCTGCAGCGTGGAACCATTACTTTAAACTGACCCGCAGATCTCCATAATCTGCTCGGTACATACCACTTTAGAGCTTGTAATGCGAATCTTGTCCATGAAGAGCTTTATGGGTAAAACACATGGCCTTAAAAAGCACCCTTCTTTCTACTGTGGATGGATGGAACAAGGATTTGTGAAGTAGATTAATAGTAGTCGGTGGTAAGTAAAAGAAATATATGTTTGAAAATGGAAGATACTACTTGCCTGAGTATAGCGAAGGGTCAACTTGGGGGGAGTGGGACGGTGGGTTGATATTCAAAAAGATCTGACCAAACGTGCAAAATCAATGTCCATGCCGAAAACATAATATAAATAAGGAAGAAGTAACACATTGCTTTCTTTTGCAGCCATTGTTCCTACAGGTATGGACTGTTAGCAACTGTCACATTTTTGATGAATGCAAATAGATTTGAGACACAAACTTCTGATGTATTGTAGTCTGTCTGTCAAATCAATAGCACCTGCATTTGGCGCTAACCAATGAAAAACAAAAAACGATGAGATACACATATTTAATAAGAAACATTTTTCTACAGTGAGCACTATTATCTCCTTCACTTTTACATCTACATTTTCAGATGGTTGTTTAATATTCAGGACAGTGTTGTCATTAATGATATCATTTCAGATGTAATTTGAGGTGCCGCTGTTTATTATTACTGATGTGACAAAACTTGTCATCAATGATGTAGTATGTGTGGTAATTGGCAGTGCATGGCCAGAGTTACTTTAGGTCACGAATTATAGTTACTTGATATAACTACAACTGGTGAATTTCAGTGGTATTGTCTTTTTAAAATGGTATGTTTTAACTGACATTTTCACCTAACTACAACATATTCTAATATAAATTAAGATATAATTACGATTCCTAATTATAACGTCACTTCGACCATTACTTTCTCACTGAATTCCTATGATTTTTTTTTAATGTAAAGAAGATGTCTAAGCTACATTTATTATTCACTTCTCCAGCCTGGAGAGCCCCATTATGCCTTGTTTTCCAAATAAAGCTTTATTAAATTATTTTATGGCAATCATTTTTATTAAACATGTCATTGTGTGAATTAATGAAATGCACATTAAAATTATTGGTGATTTCTTTACAAAGACAATGCATGTGCTTTATATATGTTAATATCCAGACTCTCATAAAGCCAATAGACCTACTTTTTATATTTTAGTGTTCTGACAGTTTGACAAAGTCAATAGGCCTGCCTAATTTAAAATGACACTCTTTATATTCAGCTATGCAGAAATGCGGGTTTGTGAGGCAGACCCTGAGCTCTACACCCACTGTGCATGGCTTGTGTGCAGCATTGGGGTTGAGCAGAAGGAAGACTGGGCACAGGGGATGTCTGCAATTCAGCCATGCGGCCAATCCCATGTCATGCATGGCCGAAGGCCATTTGCGGTTCAGGCTTGGCTGCTTGCAAGGGGTTTGGATGCAAGGCCAGGCCTGTGGCTCACCTGTGGCGACCATGGCCAAAGGCTGTGAGCAATGTGGGGTTGGCTGTTTTCAAGTGGGTGGATGCATGCCCTGCAGCCAACCCTATGACATGCATTGCTGTATGCCGTCCGCAGTGTGGAGTTGGCTGCCCACAAGGGGTGGGACACATGGTCTGGCCACAGGCTGTGGGGTTGGCATTACCAATAGTAATAAACTATTACATTACATTTAAAAAAAAACTAGAAATTCTCTGAAAAAAACAAAGGTTAAAGTGACGTTATAGTTGGGTATGGTAATAATATCCATAGACTTTAATGGAGTCACCCAATTTTTAAAGCTGGCACCCCCCCAAAACGGCTGTTACCTAGTCACCTTAATGGGATCACCCTCCTAAACTCCCCCCAACCTGCTATTTCGTGCCAAGAGGTTGACAGGAAAGCATTAGCCACTGATAAGGCACCTTTGGACAACTCTCTGACGTTTGGTAAACTACACTACACACATTCCTGAAAGTAACAGAGTAGTGTACAATCTTAGAGCCATAACCACAGTGTGCGTTAAATTATCTCTACATAGGTCACCCCTGCTTTTTCTGTATTCTTCAAAATCTTCAGGGTACTTTCAGCAAATAAGAACCCATACATTATAATTGTTCACTTTACATAAGGTTTGTTGTCTGTTGCACTGTATGACAACTAGTTATAAGGCAACTATTTAACAAGGGCACGAGCCCAGAGATCCACAGATCTAGTTTTTTGGAATCACGGTTTGGATTTATGTCACAACTAACTTTGACTCTGTGTATTTATAGCCAGGACAGATTTCCATAGGAAATTGATTTTTTTGTTTGTTAGTTACTGTCACACCATTTGATGAATCTTGACAAAACTTTACAGAAAAAAAATAATCTATATCAAACCCTTCCTGGCACGTTTTGGGATGATTTATCAAGCAGGGCTACGAAAAAGGCCACTGGTTGCTCACTACAAAGACTATGGTTGACTGTAAGGTTGGATTGATTTTATTTCTGTGTCAAGGCACATTGCCACTAAGTCACCAGGCCAAATGGATGCAACCTTCATGATTATTTTCTGTGCCGGACACACCGGTCCATTTCTTTTTATTTACATTAGTGGTATAGAGGTATACCAATCTTAAAAATATTTAGCTGACGTTTTGTTCATTTGTTTTTAATCTGGAAAGTATAGTTCATTCTCAAATTCAAGGGGGTCATCAGGAGTCACACTTGTGATGTCTGAGAATTTTCCCTCATCCGCAGTTGTGTCTCCTGGAGCCTTATAGTTCCTGGATATGAAATGTTTATTCATTTTAATCATCCTCAGTCCGTGAAAAGGAGAGAGACTGGTCCTTCTAATGGTGACAATTGCCCAAGTGGGACTGAAACTGTACAGAGGATACACTGGCTACTTAACAGACTGCTTAGTTCAGACTACTGTTCCTTCTTCCAATGCCAAAAGGTCAATGGTTCTTGATGCAGGTTGACTTCTGTTGGGTTATCCAAATAGTCCTGTATCATCTTCTGAAGAATCATTGTTGTTGACACTTGTTGCTTCTACTTTTCCTGCACTTCTACGTATTTTGAAGTCCTCCCTTATTCATAAACCAGTCTACTGCAGATATTGAAAGTGGTGCTGTACATTTAGTAGTGAGTAGTGATTGTGGTAGCACTGGTGCGTGCTGCTGCTGAATTTGTGACAAGCTTCTCAATTATGGGCCAAAACTACTCTCTGGATGTCGAAGGGAGCACTTCAGTTCTGCTATGGCCTTAAAGTTGCAATTGTTCTTTTTCTAGATCACCGGTTTTCCTGATGATTCAGTTCTTATAAATTGAGACGTCCACTGTAAAAAAATGAATGAAAGTCGGCAGTGCTTTTTTGTACTGTGGCATAGATGTACTCTTTGGAGGATACAATCTCTTTTTGCAGCCTTTGGTTAGTGTTCAGGCAAAGTATTAGGCTGTTAAAAGCAGCAGGCTCTTCACTGACATTGATACATTTTTGTTCAACCTTTTGCAAATGTTCCTGCAGCATATGCGAAAACTGGATCACTTGGCTCATGCTACTGTGCGCTTTGCTGACCTCCCAAGTCAGGCACTCAAAAGGAACTAGTATCTGGAACAGGTTCTTGACTAGTCCACATTTGTCAGCTTTGGCTTTGCAGTAGCATTTACTTCGGTGTGGTATCTAATCATTGATGGACCTGTACTGCTGAAACAGGTGCTGCAGCATTAAGAAGGTGGAGTTCTAACAGGGTGGCACCTCCTATATGAGGGCTTTCAAAACGGGAAACTACTAGCAAGCTAAATGATCATTAACTGCTCTTGGGCTTTGAGAGAAAGACTGAAAAGAGGGCATAGTTGGTGACAGGTGGCCAGTATGTTGTTTACAACTGCTTCTTTTTTAGGACGTTCTGCAATATGAAGTTGATGTAATGCACTAAACATAGGGCTCTTAGGTATCGTCCATCTCCCTTTGCTTTGACAATATAACTGCCATTGTCTGTTGCAACAAATCTAATGCTGAGCCTTCCGGGTTGCAAACATCTGTAGACTTTGATGTTAAATTCTTCCAAGATGTTGGCAGCTGTGTGTGATTTCTTAATGGAAAACTCTGCAACAACTATATGGTGCATTGAAAAGCATCCTGAACAGTGAGATCAGTCGCTAACCTTTGCTGAGCCCCCCCCCCCACTTGAAGGAGAGTCATTTTCTAGCTATGTGCATATGGTCTCTGGCCTGACTCTGCTCCATATGCCTGTTGTGCGGTGGATGGACTGAGTAGCCCTCTCCTTCTTTGTTTAGCCAAACAATTCCAAAACTTGTTGGTGCAGTGATTTTACAGCAGTAATGGAAAAATAGGTCCGGATAGGAACCTTCCATTTTGTAGAGAGGGTCTCCAGAAATTCCAGAAACCCCTCTCCTTTCACCAAAGAGAAAAGCAAGAGGTCAATCTGTAATATTTTGGCCAGTTTCCAATTGTACAAAGGCACAATATTATGGGTTTGGTGCTGCAGCTGATGACGGGACACTATGAGTGACAGTGACAGAGCTCCTTCACATGATAACATCTTCTTCGTTATCACCATCTCCTTCTATCAGTTTAGCTTTTACCCATCTTTCACAGTGAACGTTTTATTCGAGGTACACCTTTCTACATAACTCCATGTTGATTTTTCAGATGGGTCAGTAGGCCCCCTGTACTGTATTGTAATGTCCACAATGTATTGGTTTGCAAAAACAAGTGATCATTCTGCAATGTACTTCTGTTGTGTTACACCTGTTAGCCTTAGAGTGGTCTTCCCCCAAACATTTTGCCTGCTTGCCTCCAGTTCTGTTGAATTCTTTTTTGTTGGGGTTAGGACTGCTAACCAGTGATAAAGTACTTGTGGTCTTTCCCTAAAACATGGTTTGATTGGTAGGTAGCTAATTTACTTACAAGTTCCAATAAAGTGCACTACATGTGCCCATGGCCTGTAAATTAAATACCACTCGTGGGCTTGCAGCACTGGCTGTGCTACCCACTTAAGTAGCCCTCTCAACATGTTGCAGGCCTACCACTGCAGGCTGAATGCAATGTCATACTGCCAAGGCAAACGTTAAACACCCCTTTTATTACATATACATTACCCCTAACATAGGTGCTAGGTAGCCCATAGGGCAGAGTGCTGTGTAATTAGGAGGTAGGACATGTACTTTTAGGGTTTACATGCCCTGTAGAGAACAACTCCCAAATTCGTTTTTTACAACTGAGCTGGTTACCCCTCTCATAGGATAACATTGAATAAGAAGTTAATCGTGATTGGGAGGAGGTAGATCCATCATGTGTAGTAACTATGGAATTATAATGATAAATCCACTCTGATGGTAAAGTCGGATTTATTGTTACAATTTTAAAAATGCCACTTTTAGAAAGTTGGCATTTTCCTGCTCTTAGCCCTGTGAGCCTGTAGCGTGTCTCTGATCACGTGTCTTGTCTGGGATGGGTGACAGCTGGTGTTTGTGTATTTCCTCTAGACAACCACGCACAATGAGAGCTTAGCTGTGACTGGGTGATCCTTGATGGTGGGACATCAGGACAGGATGAGAGGAAGGAGCTTGACATTGCTTCGGACTTACACCTGAATAGGCTGCGTCCTGTCCCCACACCAAGGGTTGCATACCCTCCCCCGTAGTAAGTCTAGAGCCAGGGCAGGAGGGAGGACCTCTGTGCACTTTAAATACTTCTTTGAAGTCTCCCTCACTTCAAAGGCACTACTGGGTGTAAGAACTGGACCTCAAACCCTACCAACTCAGTACACTTCTGGACCTATGAATACTCTGCCAGGAAGAAGGACTGCTGCGCTGCTGAAGGACTGCCAGTCTGCAGGACTGCTGCTCTGGAAGAACTGTTTTCTTCCAGTGCTGACCTGCTGCCTGCTGCCCTCCTTGCCCGGGTGAGAATAACTGGGCCCACATCACTGAAACCCAGACCCCAGAGTAACTCCATGGGCCAGCTGACTGGTCTCCTGTTTTCTGAAGTATCATGGACATCAAAGACTTTCTGCTCATCTACATATACACCTGACTCTGCCATCTGTGAGTCTATCCTGCCAAGTGGTACCACCCCAGTCCTGGACCTTTGTAGGTGGAACTAAGATGTTTGCTGCAGTTGAATTGATGTATTGCTGGTGCTGTGCAGATCAGATCCGGCACATCACCCTGTTGCATGGATCGGAACCGGAGCATCAGCCCTGTTGCATTGATCAGAGTTGACACATCATCTCTAGAGCATGGATCGACCTCAGCGCATTGCCTTTGGAACCACCTCATCTTGGACGCATTTTCGGTACTACGTGGGAAGGATCAAAGCATCGCAGCCACTGCGACAATCAACACCAACACATTCCTTCAGCCTGCTCTCCACATCTTCGACATCAACACAATCAGAATGAAGCTACTTTTGTTCAGCGTGCCTCACTGGGTCACTGTAGCCAACCCATGCTCCATCAAGGTCAGCCTAACCTTTTGACTTTGCCCCTGTCTGGCGAGACCAGATAGCACTGGCTGTCACTTTTTGCTTCTAAGCGCTATTCTGCAGTTTGTTATTTACAAATTTGTATCTCAAGTTCTACTTATTGGATTTTAATGACTGTAGTCTTGTTTTATTTATTAGATTAAGCTCTATTTTTCTAACCAGATGTGGTATTTTTTGCGTGGTATTTTTCATGGTTTTACTGTTTGAAGTCTTGCACAAATACTTTACACATTGCCTTTTAAGTTAAGCCTGACTGCTGAGTGTCAAGCAACCAGGAGGTGAGTGCAGGTTAATTTAGGATGTGTTTGTGATTTACCCTGATTCGGATTGTGGTCCGTATTTGAAAAGGGTGAATATCTCTGCCAACCAGAAATCCAATTTCTAACATTTGGATCAGCGGTGAGGATTGCATTTGTGTTTGTGCAGTGCCATACTGTAAAATGGTGCACACTACCATTCCACATCTAAGGCCAATTTGAGTAAATACTCCCAGATTGGCCTTTCTCCCTCTATCTGCCCGTTGTGACTGGAACCTTACCTGCAAAGATGGAGTTTGAGTTGGCCAACCTTGAGAGCTACACTGTTACCCAGCTCAAAGAATGTTGCCAGAATAGGGGGTTGCCTGCCGGAGGAGCAAGAAAAAGGCTTTGAGGGCAGGGGTCCACTAGGCCCCAACAGATGATGCAGAGGAAGAGTTGGATGAGGAGGAACTGGAGCAAGATAAATAGGAGAACCTTGGAAGGCAGAATGTAGAGATGCTTGAGAGGACCAGACATAGTACACACCCTCAAAGGCCATACTTTTCAGTAAATTGGGCTTGACATCTGTCAGATACAGGCAGAAATTAATGGGCAGTCACAAACCTCCCACACAGATCTGGGTGGACTTCCTAGAGTACGCCAGTAAGACACTGAAGGGCTGGGTGAGGGGCAGGAAGGTAAAAGATTACACTGGGCAGTACAACATGACTTTGACGGAGACCATGCTTGATATTTATTTTATAGAGGTGCACCAACTACTGGTTGGTAGCAGGCTGACTGACCCCAGGAAGCTTGCTGAGGAGGCCGACCTCTGGGTCAGCACCAGAGTGCCCAAGAAAGCATCTCAGGAGGACTCTTAAAATGGTGGTCAGTGCTCTCACCAGAAAAAGGAGAGGGGAGATAAAAAAAAAGGGGGGTTCTCCTTAGACTCCCAAAACAGTTCTCAAGGGAACGGGTCCCATTCCCAATATGGCCACCAGAAGAAGAGCTTCCCTGATAAGAATCAGAACAAAACCCCCAAGAGCTAAGAGTGTGGACACTATAAGAGGGATCTAAGACTTATAAGAAGCAGACCGGAAATGTGATTAGAAAATAAGTTTGCCCAAAACATTGACTCCCTAAAGCAGGCTATGTGCACAGCCCCTGTGCTCAAGGCCCCTGACTTTTCCAGAGAATTTATTGTACAAACTGATGCCTCAGAGCATGGCATACAGGCAGTTCTCTCAGAGCTTAATGATAAGGGCCTAGAGCATCCTGTAGCTTTCATCTCATCTCTAGGAGGTTACTTCCCAGGGAACAGAGGTGGAGTGCTATTGAGAGAGTAGCCTTTGCTGCTGTCTGGGTACTGAAGAAGATGGGACCATACTTGTTTGAGACTCACTTCAGGATTCAGATCAACCACAGGCCCCTTAGATGGCTATTGCAAATGAAGGGTGAGAATCCAAATTTGTTGAGGTGGCCCATCTCCCTACAAGGAATGGACTTTAGGATGGAACACAGACCTGAGTCAGACCACACCAATGCTGATTGTTGTTGGAAGTAAGGTTTCTGGTTGGATAGGTTATGTGCCTCAGCCAGGCAGAACCCACCATTCTAGTCAGGGTAAGTATGTTACACACCAAGATAACCTGTGCTCACCCCCTTCTAGCCTGGCACAGAGCAGTCAGGCTTATCTTCAGAAGCAATATATAAAGCACTTGTGCAACACATTCATTCAGTAACACAATAAATACACCACAAAATAAACTCCGCACCAGATTGTATAAACAATATATGTCTACAATTGTAATGCAATGCATAGACCATAACATCATTCCTAATTGGAAAGAGGGATGGCAAGCATAGGAGGTAGTGCTCCTGCGCTCTTATCCTAGTCGTTGTGATAAATTCTGGTGGACTCCTGAGGGCAAAAAAAGTTGAGAAAGGGGAGGGGCCTCCACTGAGGCTGTACCCCAGAATGCCAGCAGTGGTGATTTAGTGCCCCCAAGTACGGCCCGATCAAGCGCAGGAACACTCACACTGCAGCTACTGTGGGGAGACCTCTCTTGGTCCCTCTTTTCACTAGAAATGAGATGTGCCAGCTGCCCGCAAATGCAGTGTGATTGTCACAGCCCTGGTGCACCCACAGTACCTGAGGAAGCTCCTGACGGTTCTTTGTGCCGGATGATGAAGACAGCAGGTCTCGGCAGGCCTACGTTGGCCCTCAGATCATTTGACAGGGGACAAGGATCACCTAGGCGACACCGGGGCCACTCCTCCGAGCTTTTCTTTGGAGCTGCGGTGCCCGCTGAATCAGGCCAAAACCACAGCAATTGCAGCTGGTTCTTTGGCTGTGGTCGTCCCCAAGATATGACAAACTCGGGCAGCCCGATGCACGTGTCCGCAGTCCACCACATTTGGGCCACAGGGCAGGCATGCAGACCTTTCTGGGTTGTTCTCTAATTTTTTAGAAAGTCTGCATTCCATACAGGCAATGGAGTGTTGGGAAAGGCTCTCTCACATTCCACTCTGAGTGCTGACAACTCTCTCTCCTGGTCGGGTGCAGTGCTAGAAGACACAGAGTACTCGAGGCCAATGCTGCCCTAGGCTAAAGAGCCACGCCAATGCCTCACACAGTAGTCATGGAGGAATGAAGAGTGACTCGCTCTACAGGGTGTTTAGGCAATTAGTCTGAATTGCCAAGTCAATGTGGCAGTAAACTGTCCATGCAGGCACTGCAGTGGCATGACTGAGACAAGTTTGCAAGGTAACACAATCTGCTGCGGGCCCACAAGTAGCATTTAATTTACAGGTCCTAGGTATATGGTATACCACTTTACAAGGGACTTACAGGATCATTAAATATACCAAATAGGTGTAAGCTAATTATACAACGTTTTAGGGGAGATAGCACATGCACTTACTTTAGCACTGATTAGCACTGGTAAAGTGTCCAGTGTCCTAAAGTCAACAAAAAGAGGGTCAGAAAAATAGGAGGAAAACAGCAAAACGTTTGTGGATAACATTGTAGAAAGGGCCATTTCCAACAATCATCTATCCAGGTTCTTCCAACTCATTGATGAGAACTCAAAGGAGGATAGGTAGTTCAAGTGTTAGACCTGTCAGCCTTAGCGTGGTCTTCCCCCAAACGTTTTACCTGGTTGCCTCCAATCATTGTTTCTGAATGAATGTTTGTTGGCCTTAGGACTTTGCACTTTACTACTGATAACCAGTGTTAAAGTGCTTGTGCTTCCTACCTAATTGTCATATTTAATTTACTTCTAAGTCCCTAGTAAAGTGCACTACAAGTGCCCAGGGCCTTTAAATCAAATGCTACTAATGGCTTGCAGCACTGAATGTGCCATCCACTTAAGTAGCCCTCTAAATATGTCCCGGGCCTGCCATTGCAGCCTGAATGCAGTGTCACACTGACATGTCGGCTTGGCACTTAAACCCCCTGGCCAAGCCTTCCCTTTTATTACATATATGTCACCCCTAAGTTAGTCCTTAGGTAGCCCATAGGGCAGGATGCTGTATAATTAAAAGGTAGGATATGAACCTTTAAGTTTTACATGTCATGGTAGTGAAAATCTCACAAATCCGTTTTCACTACTGTGAGGCCAAACCCAAAGGAGGAACGGGCTGGCACGGGGATATAAGGTTAAACAGAATGGGGGGCCCCTGTGAATGCAAGATCTTATGAGCGATACACAAAGTCTTAAAGTGAACATGCCTGTCCACAGGAAGCCAATGCCGTTTGCGAAGAGGACCCGAAACAGAGTAAAATTTGGTAAGGGAAAGCAGCAGCCTGGCTGCAGCATTTTGGGCCAGCTGAAGTCTCCTAGTAACTGGATTGTTGGCTCCCAGGTAAAGAATTTTACAATATTCTAGTCAGAACAGGATTACTGCCTGAATGATGGTTTGTTGAGTACTATGGTCGAAAAGGTCAAGAATGGGGTTAAAGCCTATCAAAAACCTGAAGCAATTGCCTGCTACTGATTTGGCCTGCATTTCAAAGGTCAAAGTACTGTCTATCCAGATGCCTAGATTTTTGATAGAGGTCTTAGGTGGGGGCCCAAGGGAGTAAGATCACCAATGGTCACCCCACATGTGGGTATCTTTTCCTAGTAGACGTATCTCAGGATTGCTCGCATTCAGGAGTAAACAGATGGCATTCATCCACGCTTTGACAGCTAGCATTTCCTTTTGAAAATTGGCCAGGTCTGACATAGGATTGTCAGAGAAAGAGAGCACGAGCTGAGTATCGGCAGCATATGACACCAGAGCAAGCCCCAATGATTTAATGACCTGAGACAAAGGTTGAATATACATATTGAACATCGTAGGGTTCAATGAAGAGCCCTGGTGAACGGTGTGGAACAGAGCACAAATTTGGGAAATATAGGGTGGAGAAATGACCTTGAAGGACCGCTCAGATAAAAGAAAGGCAAAGTAGGACAGTGCTGACCCAGAAATGCCAATGCCCTGTAAGCTCTGGAGAATTATTTTATCGGACACCATATCAAATGCAGAGCTCAAGTTGAGCAGAAGCAAAGCTGAGGATCTGCCTTTGTCCACAGCTCTCCAGAATTGCTCGGTGTTAGACCTGACAGCCTTAGGGTGGTCATCCCCCAACTTTTTGCCTGCCTTACTCCAATTTTCTGTCACAGTTCTTGCTGGTTCTAGGTCTCTGCGTAATTTACCACTGCTAACCAGTGCTAAAGTGCATATGCTCTCTCCCTACAAACATGGTAACATTGGATCATACCCAATTGGCATATTTGATTTACTTGTAAGTCCCTAGTAAAGTGCACTACATGTGCCCAGGGCCTGTAAATTGAATGCTACTAGTGGGCCTGCAGCACTGGTTGTGCCACCCAAATAAGTAGCCACTTAACCATGTCTCAGGCCTGACATTGAAAGGCCTATGTGTGCAGTTTCACTGCCACTTCGACATGGCATTTAAAAGTACTTGCCAAACCCTAAACTCACCTTCTTCTACACATAAGTCAGCCCTAAGGTAGGCCCTAGGTAACCTATAAGGCAGGGTGCTATGTAGTTAAAAGGCAGGACATGTACATGTGTGGTTTATATGTTCTGGTAGTGGAAAACTCCTAAATTGGTTTGCCACTACTGTGAGGCCTGCACTTTCATAGGATAGCATTAGGGCTACCCTCATATACTGTTTGAGTGGTAGATTATGATCAGAAAGGGGTAACCAGGTCATATTTACTATGGCCAGAATGGTAATACCAAATCCTGTTTATTGGTGAAGTTAGATTTTATATTACTGTTTTAGAAATGCCACTTTTAGAAAGTGATCATTTCCCTGCACTTAAAATCCATCTGTGCCTTACAGCCTGTCTCCAACCCTCGCCTGGGCTGGGCTGGTTGACAGCTCCCTAGTGCATTTCACCCAGACAACCACAAACACAGGATACTCAGTCACACCTGCACTCATCTGCATAATGAATGGGTCTTTCTGGGCTCGGAAGGTGGAGGGCTACTGGCATGCCCTCACACAATGGACTACCAAACCCCCTGCTGGGACCCTGGCAGACAGACCTGTACTGAAACGGGACCTTGTGCACTTCAAAACCACCCTTTGAAGACTCCCCCACTTCAAAGGCATTTTTGGGCAAATAAACTGGGTCTCGGACCCCACCAAATCAGACACTTCTGGACCTGAACCTGCAACCTGTCAAGAGGAACTGCCTGGCTGCCCAAAGGACTCATCAGGACTGCCTTGCTGAGAAGGACTGCTGTCCTGCTGTTGCCCTGCTGCCCTCTGACTTTGCTGAGAAGTACTCTCCAAGAGCTTGGATTGAGGTTGCCTCCTTTTTTCTGAAGTCTCAGGGCCAAATGAACTTAATCTCTTCAAGGAACTCCTTGTGCACCGAAAATCGACCAACAGCCTGCCACAAATGACGCACAGCCTGCCTTGCAACAAGAAAACTGACAAACAGCTGAACCGGAATGATGCAGCCTGACTTCTGAGTGAAGAATCAACGCAGCGCCTGCCTTGCGGATGGAACTTCAACGCACATCCCCACCAGATCGACACACAGCCGAACCGGAACGACGCAGCATGACTTCCTGAGTGAAGAATCGATGCAGCACCTGCCATGCAACAGAAAATTTTATGCATCGCCATACCGGATCAATGCAACACCTGTGACTTTGTCCCTCACGACCAGGATTTCCACACATCGTCCCTGGGTGTCAAAAAGATCCCCACAAGACTGTGCGCAGGAAATCGACGCAAAGCCCCTCGTAGTGTGGAAAGCAACAACTCATCGTCTGTGCCACGCTGGAAATTCCGACGCACACCCTATTTTTCCACACATCTCCTCCCCTGCGTCCTCGGTGCGTGTTATTTTTGACACAAACCAGGTTCTTTGTGCAGGCAAGAGACAACTGTTGATTTCTAAGATTTAAGACTCTTTTTAATATTGCAAAATGTATATCTCAACTTGTGTTTATTGAATCTTTATTGTTTTGCCCTTAATTTAAGCAGATAAATATTATATATGTTTTCTACACCTGTGTAGTGTATTTTTGTGGTGTTTTCACTGTGTTACTGTATGAATGATTGCACAAATACTTTACACAAGGCTTTCTAAGTTAAGCCTGACTGCTCGGTGCCAAGCTTCTAGAGGGTGGGCACAGGATAATTTGGATTATGTGTGACTTACCCTGACTAGGATTGCAGTATTTGGACCCTTGGAAGTGAGCCAAAGGTGCCTGCTGCAACTGAAAAGACACATTACCGCCACAGCGCAGATCGGAACTGGTGCATCACCCTGTTGCAAGGATTGGAACTGGCAAATCAACCCCTTTGCATGGGGTGGGGTTGACGTATCGCCTCTCCAGCGCAGATTGACCTTGGTGCATTGCCTTCCGAACAGCTGCACCTCGGACCCGACATATTGCAGCTGTTGCGTGGAGAAAACTGATGTATCTTTTCTACTGCTTTGGAAGGATCAACACATCGCCGCCACTGCTGGGATCAACACCGGTGCATCACTTCAGCCTGCTCTTCGCATCTTCGATATCAACGCAACCAGGATGAAGGTACTTCTGTTCAGCAGGCTTCAATAGGTCCCTGTAGCTGGCCCGTGCTCAATTGCAGTTGGCCTGAACTTTTGACTTTGTCCTGGTCCGGCACGACCAGATAGCCCAGGTTGGTGCTTTTTGCTTCTAAGCTGCTTCTACAGTTTATTCCTTAAAAATTCATATCTCAAGTTCTACTTATTGGATTTTTGCAGTTTTGGTCTGTTGTATTTACTAGATTAAGTTCTGTTTTTCTAATCAGGTGTGGTATGTTTTTGTGTGGCGTTTTTCACTGTTTTACTGTTACTTTAACCATTGACTCTTAAGTTAAACCTGACTGCTCTGAGCCAAGCTACCAGTGTTTGTTTGTGATATACCCGTACTAGAATTGTGATTCTTTTTTGGACAGGCTGAATACCTCTGCCAACCAAAAACCCAATTTCTAACATGTGGCCTAAACATAAATAAGTCCCAAACTGTTAGGAGAGATTTCCTATCTAGAAAATGCCTGACAAACCTGTTGAGGTGGAGCAAGGTGTTTGTCTTGGCCTTTCACTAGGGTGGGCAATGACTGAGGTTATGGTGGTAGCGGTTGCCGCAGTCTTTTGGGCCCTTGAAGAAAATTTTACTAGTTGGCATTGGTGGTAGTATCTGGCTCAGAGCAGGTTAAATAGAGGTAATTTAAATTTGCTCTGTGCCACTCTCTAGATCAACAATCAGTGGTTCATTATAATCCTTCCTTCAAGGCTTTTGGGAACCCTGCTTTCCCTTGTGTTTTGTGTTTTGTGGCGTGTCTTGGGTGGGGTCCAATCCATGTCAATTTCATCAAAAGGGCTCTTAGAGAAGGAAGGCGAATGCCCTTTCTTTTCCTTGCAGGAGATTGTGGAGAGGATGAGTTCAATGGAAGAGCAGTCACAACATCCTACTCAGCAGCACATTCGCCATGCTTCTCTCTACCTCCGGATGAGCAAACTGTGGATGCTGTTGTGCTTATTGAGAAGATTCTGCTTGCTACTGGGACAAATCAATTTCCAATTTACTGCTCTCAACCATGACTGCAGTCACTGCAGCACTGAGAAATATCCCCTTTGGTTTCGGTGGTGGCAGTGTGATTGTTGATCCAAGGGTCATCCTTCTTCCACATTCTTCTTGCTCAGTGTGAGGGTGCAGCAGGTGTGCAGCGCTGTTGTAAAAAGAATGAGAGACTGATGCCAGTGGTGGCACCAGCAACAGATTTCTTCTTTTCCTCACTGGCCACTTTTTTTGTTTGGGTCATCCTTGTTTTGGGCCATCTTCTTCACTTAGCAGATAATTCTCCCTGGCCTCCGGCTCAGACAGTCAGTAATTATCCTACTGTGCATTTGCAGGTAATAAAAAATAATAAGAAAGAGAATGAGACTTGGAAAGTTTTGTAAAAGCAACACACATATAAATAATGACAATGATAACCATAACAATATTATAACAAGTTCATTAAATTAACATAAAAATATCTGGTGTCCATTGAAGGCCCACGAGGCCACAAAGGGGAGGCAGACAAAAAATGAACAAATGAATATACCTATGGAGGCAGGCAAACATTGAAAAAGATAATTAAAAAATAGTTGAGGTCCCTTAAGGGACACCATGGGAGGCAGAAGGACACAGGGTAATTAATTAATAAATAGCTAGAGTCCCTCTAGGGCCCATGAGGCCCCTATGGGAGGCAGTGGAGCAGGCAAAATATGAAATAAATTAGTATAAAAATACCTGGTGACCCATTAGGGCCCATGAGAATCATCCTGGACCCCGACCTCAGCATGAACTATCAGATCAACTCAGTCACCTCCACCTGCTTCCGCACCCTCCGCCTCCTACGCAAGACCTTCAAATGGATCCCTCTCGAGCATAGAAAGACCATCATACACACCCGCATCACCAGCAGACTGGACTACGACAACGCGCTCTACACCGGAATCAACAAAAAGCTCACCTACAAATTGCGAAACATCCAGAACGCTGCCGCCAGATTGATCCTCGACCTACCCCGACACTGTCACATCTCACAACACATACACACACTGCACTGCTCCCCATTGAGAAAAGAATCACTTTCAAAATCCTCACCTACTCACACAAAGCCCTCCACAACATCGGACCTGCCTACCTTAACCAGCGACTCAACTTCCACGTACCCCACTGGAACCTACGCTCAGCCCAGCTCTCTCTCGCAAAAGTACCCTGCATCAGGAAAACCATAACAGGAGGACGCTCCTTCTCCTACCTTGCCGCCACCACCTGGAACGCCCTACCCATCCACATCAGACAAACCACCTGCCTCCCCAGCTTCATGAAGGAACCGAAGATATGGCTTTTTTAATTCACCTTTGGTACACGCTAGGATCCCCCACACCCAGCGCTTTGAGACCCAAACGGGTGAGTAGTTGCGCTTTATAAACTCTGAATGATTGATTGATTGATTGATGAGGCTGCTATGGAAGGAAGGAAATCAAATACATTAATTAAAAATAAACCTAGTATACCTCCAGGCCACATGTGAGACTGACAAAAACCAAATAAATGAATCAAAAACAGGAACTCTGTACTACAGGCTACTACAACCAGCCTCAAGCACACATAAATATATCACGAAAAATACAGTAGCAAAAAAAGAACAAAAATTGCATGGGCTTCATCTTCTATCAATGCTTCTAGAAAACATAATAAAATTATGAATTTTCAGAAACACCGATTGGTTCAATAAAATAATAAAATGGTGGTTGCTCACCAGATGGCAAAGGCCAGAAAGGAAAGAAGCACAGAGAACAAAGACAAAATGGCCACACACACACCCACACTGGTTCCACAAAATGACTGTTGCTCATGCCTAACAAAGATGGAGGCAAGGAAAACAAGGACAACAGGCAAACACACACACACAAACACACAGGAGCTACAAAATGGCTGTCAGCACATGGTTGCATACAAAACAAATACAACATGGCTGCTGTACTATGGTTGGAGCTGCCCCATCCATCAACATAAACCTGCAGGACTGCAGAGAAAGGACTGCACAAAAATATTAACTGTATCTATCAATGGGCCTAATATACCAACAGTAAAACAGCAACAAAACCCTTAGCAACACAACAAAATGGAAAGAGTGATAGACGTTTTAAATTAACTTTAGAAATGCCCCAACCACAAACAGCACTAGGCAATAATTACCCCATCATAATACTTTTAAAAAGAGAACGAAAACCAATTAATCAACCATCTCACACAAACACACAACATTAGTAGAGAAGCATTTGGAGCTGTACAAAAACAAAACTCTGGCTACATGGACCTTGTTGGAAATTACCATCTTTTGCATGGCATTCCTCCAGATTTTCACCTTGTTTTACTGAAGCTGTTTTTGTTGGCCTTAGCACTTTGCCCACTTTACTCCTGCTAACCAGTAGTGAAGTGCTTGTGCGCTCCTTTTTAAACATGGTAAAATTGACATATTCGTAATTGGACATTTAAGTTACTTAAAAGTCCCTATTATAGGGTAGTACATGTACCAAGGGTCTAGGTACACACCTTGTGCCACCCATTAAAGTGCACAATAAGACATGCCTCCAGGACTGCCCCTACAGCCAGGGTATACAAAAAGTGATTAATAGAATGCTTAAATTAATCTCAGCCATCAGAAATTACTTTGGCCATATCCTAATCTATTGTTCTTTTGCACACCATGCCATCTCGGTTTGGACCCAGCACATGCAAATCAGTCTAGACCCTGCTCCAGTAGGTGCAGTTCAGCCCGAACTGCCAGGTCAGGTCCTCCATGAACTTAAACACAAGCAACCTAGGGTCAGTTTCACTCTTATTAGATCTCATCAGACAGGAATAGCTTGCTTCCAGTTGCACAGTGTGTACAGGTCCCACATCTGGACATACCAATTAGGGGCACCACAGTGAAGTACAGAAAGTGATGGATGGAATGCTTGAATTAATTTCAGCCACTGGTAATTACTCATCCCGCATCCCAATCCATTATTATTTTGCACACCATGCCACCCCTATGATGAGATAGAGACTGATCCCACAGTGAACAAAAGGCTTCAATGTAAAGAGGTGTTTCCTCCTTGAGTATGATGCCCTGTGCTCAGCCACTTCCTGAGCTTCAAGGATGCCTACCCTGACACTGGCAGATATAGCTCACAACCAGGACTGCCTCCCTTTGTCTTCCTAGTCATCTTTCTTCTAAACACAATGAGAAGGTGGGGCTGCCCCGAAACTGCTTTGGAGTGACCAGATGTGTGGGTTTGCCCATTTCCATTGCTACAACTCTGGGTGGTCACAAGGAGCTGTGACTAAGGAAAAAAGAGTACTGCCATGTTAGACTTAGGCAGAGAGGGGCACTGTGGGACTGTTTTCAGTAAACACAGAAGAAGTGCTATAAAAGTGGGTAGAGTCGCCCCTGGAAACTTCTACCCCATTGACTGGAGAGTGGCCAGGAGTTTCCTCCATCCATAGGCTGGCACTGGGCATAAATGTGGCAACCTCTGTTCCCTCCTCAAAACAATCCTGGAACTGTGAAAATCAGAAGAAGGACAGTCCTGCTGTATGAAACCTGAAGGAAGAATAGACCTGCTTGCCTTGAATCCAGGATCCCAAAAGTGACTCCAAAGATCAGAAGACTGAAATGTTTGAGCTATCGGGACACAACAAGGTTCCAGATGCCCTTACCCTGCAACTTCCCAGCTGACCATTTCCAGCTGGACTGCCTTAGACCCTGCTGCTGTCCTCTACTGGAGTGAGTCCTAACCCCCAGGTGATGCCTGCCAGGTCCTGGACCCTTGGCTGGTGTTACAGTGTAATCCTCCTGGCCAAACTGCAAAAGCTGGGACTTAGAAACTTTTTGCCAACTTTTGCTTCAGAGAACTGGCAGGAGACTTGGACTGCCATGAAGCCAAAGTCATTGGTGCCTATTCACATATAGGATTTAATTTGCTGGTTTGCCCCGCTGGAGGAGATCTCACTTCCAGAAATATTTCTAAGTCTGAATGTAGATGGCTTCATCGGGACTGACACCGAGCAACCTGTCTACATTGAAGTCATAATGGACTCAAACTTTGCCTGCTCTGAGCATTCCTGCCTTCATTGATGACCGCTTGGACCCCTCTTTTCAACATCCCACTGTTGTCGAGCCATGCTTCAGATCCAACTTGTGTGGCCAAAGACTTGTCGTTGACCACTTTTTCTCCCCCAAAAATGGCTAAAGTCAGAAGGTAAACTTTCCACCGTGATGAATCCGGTCCCTGTATACGTTCTGCACTCCTTTGTGGTCTGCCTTAACTTTTGGCTTTGTCTAGCATGATCAGATAACTGTGGATGGTGCTTGTGCTTTTTGGAGCTATTTGTAATTCAAAATTAAAAAAATCACATCTTTAATTCTTCGATTCTTTTGTCATTTTATTTATTCAAATATTCTCTGCTTGTCCAAATTGGTTTGGATTTTTTTTCTAAAGTTCTGTTTTCACTTACTTACTGTTTGAGTGCTGCATACATACTTTACACATTGCTTCTAAGTTAAGCTCTTGCTGCACCTACTAAGGTGAAAGACTTTGATTACTTTTGTTAATGTGAAAGAATCTGACTGCATTTACCAAGATGCATTGGGGCCAACTTTTTGCTGGAGTGTGAGGCTGTGTGCTCCCTTTTTTTTTTGCACTGTGTCGAATGACGGCTCCCTTGAGCTAACGGGCTGACGAGCCTTGGTGAGGCACCTGCACACCAGAGTGGTACATAAACCTGAGAAGACGTTTGGTGGCATTTCAAGCAACCCCACAAAATATGCTGCTCTCTGCTGATGACGTGCGAAACCCAGAAACATGTGTCCAGAGATACACAGCACTTGCTGCACCTACTAAGGTGAAAGACTTTGATTACTTTTGTTAATGTGAAAGAATCTGACTGCATTTACAAAGATGCATTGGGCCAACTTTTTGCTGGAGTGTGAGGCAGTGTGCTCCCTTTTTTTTTTGCACTGTGTCGAATGACGGCTCCCTTGAGCTAACGGGCTGACGAGCCTTGGTGAGGCACCTGCGCACCACAGTGGTACATAAACCTGAGAAGACGTTTGGTGGCATTTCAAGCAACCCCACAAAATATGCTGCTCTCTGCTGATGACGGGCGAAACCCAGAAACATGTATCCAGAGATACACAGCACCTGCTGCACCTACTAAGGTGAAAGACTTTGATTACTTTTGTTAATGAGAAAGAATCTGACTGCATTTACCAAGATGCATTGGGGCCAACTTTTTGCTGGAGTGTGAGGCAGTGTGCTCCCTTTTTTTTGCGCTTCTAAGTTAACCTTGACTGCTTTGTTCAAAGCTTCGAGAGAGTTAAGCACAGGCTTATTTAGTGACTTTTGTTGCTCACTCTTGCAAGACAAGGATTTTGATTATTATTTAAGGCAGATCTTTGCCTCTCCCTCTCAATTACCATTCCAAGGGCCAGATGTATGAAGTAATTTTGTGGTCACAAACAACACCATTCATAGAATCAGGCTGTTTGCGATTGCAAAAATGCCTTTTCTTATGTACAAACAGCAAATTACGACTTGTTATTGAACTGTAATTTGGATTTGCAACCAAATTCCAACTCAGTATCTGGAAGGGCGTGTTTAGGGCATCCCTTTCACATAACAAATCAAATTGGTATGTCTTAATGATTTGCAAACTAATTCCAGTCACAAAACATTGATACTTTACTGACCACTAACATGTAGTGGTAACCCATTCACAAACGAAGACCGGTCCCAATGGGTCCCCTTCCCCTTTGTGAATGGAAAAAAATGTTTGTTGAAAAGGAGGCAGTGGTCCATGGGGCCACTGTGTCTTCTTAAACTAACAAGAAAATAAAAGAAACCTTTCTTTCCAAACTCAGCCCTGCTTCCTTAAAGGATACTGGGCTGCATTTAAAAAGAAAAAGAGATCGCTTTACTAAAAAGCTGTAATGGCTGCGATTCATAGAGGGTTGCAGTTTGAGACTTACTTCATTAATATTCATTTGATAGGTCGAATTGCGACCCACTATGAACCTGTCATTTGTGAACCAACCTATTAGTACACAGTTTGGTTTGCAAATTACCATACTGGTTGCAGGTTGAGACGAGTATTTTGCAATCAGTCCTTAGTACATCTGGCCCCAAGTTCTTACACACCCTGAGCCAAGCCACCGACAGACACATGCAGACCAAAAAATACAGTAGACATGAATACAAGGCCACCCGGAAGTCACTTTAATTATGAAAAATATCTCTAGCACACTACTAGTGGTATTGTGAAAAAATACCTTTAAAATACATCCAGGGTTACAGCAGACTAGGCCTCAAAAACTAAAACACACCACAGCATGAAGACAAATCTGAACAAAAATAAAAAAAACACAACAGAAATGAGTAAGTGTTATTAACATCAGGCTCCACCATCAAAACATGTCAATTATCTCTTAATTTCACTTGGGCGTGCCTTCACTTTCCAAAATTTAAAGTAAGGGTCATCAATAACAAACAATCAAAATGAAAAAAGAAACAAAGCATTGGTGCCTGCCAACACAAACATTTTTCAAAGAACTGCACTGAACTTACTTGATTTTCCAAAAAAGTAAAGATGTCAAGTTCCAAAGGTGAAGGATGCAGCAAAGATTGTAAACAAATTGATAATTTCCCTCCAAAATCCAAATCCAAAAGGACCATGGGCTGGACAAAGCATAGGGAGGCGAACAGGAAGAGGACGTTGGTATTGTAGATACAGTAGCCATACTCTCCATAGCACTTCCTCTTTGTAACCCAATAAAAAGTTTAAGACGATGCATTTCACACTTATAGTTAACCTGAACTGTCAGTTAGTGTAAAAAAGTTAATGCAAAATGACCTTCGAAGTTATTAGGTGCCTGCATTAAATAAATTCTGGTTGCGTTCAGATCGCTCATGTTGCAGTGTGGCAATTGCATTGTTTCAGTGCTTTCGCACGAGGATGTTTTCCCAAATAGGATCTTGTTTTTGATAGGCGGTGCAATCAAGTAATTTTGGGCGTTATGTGTAATTTTCGCAATGCAAATTTCAAGACGTCACGCTACATTATACAAGTGTAATGAAAATTAAGCGAGGGCTTAATGTTTAACTTTTTGCTGCCTATCTCTCTTTCAGAAACTTTTATCCCTTTAGAGCATTGTCCCTTCTCAGCTCTCTTGTTTGACTTTTCTCTTACATCTAAAAACACTGAGGAAACCATGTATTCCTTGGAAATGTAATCTCATTAAATACAAGCGTAATTCACTTTCACTGCATAGTTGTGTAGATTCTGGGGCGGAGTTAGATCCTGACAGGCAGCCTACCATCCATCAAGGTGTGGAGCGTCAAGCCTCCACCACACTGGCAAATTAAGAGCCACAGTAGCTCCCTTCATGGCACAAAACGTTTGCGGTGCGTTTGCCATGTTTCTGAAGACTGTGCAACAAACTGAGGTTTTCCAGAAACAAACTTCCAAAGGGGGAGTTTGTTTCTGAAAAACAAAAAAAATAATGGTTCCCTCTCCCTGGGAGTTTTACCTTGGAAGTTTTTTTCCAGGACATGAGGGTCAATATGTAATTCTGTTCAGGTCTGGCAGGTTTTTCATGGGGGTGATGGACCAAAACAAATCAGCCCCCACCCCCACTCTAAATATGACAGACAGTCTGATGTTCATGCTTCCATGTTCTCCCATGGTCTCTACTCCGTATTGCTGTCGGAGTATATTTCGCCACCACAGATCGTAAACATAATGAACAACATGACTCATAACTCAGCAGGTGGACCAAGGGTTTGGGAGGAAGCTTGTTCTGTCACGTTTGTGATGCAGTACCCTGTCCACCAACCTCTAAATCAGGCAGGTAATGGACTAGCTCTGGGGTAAGGGCAGTCTGCATCTAAAGAAATTAATCATATGAATTGCTGATATAAAAAAGGACAAGCTTCAAAGCAGTTTTGTGAATGAGTATTTTGTGCCCTGTATGTACAATATTATGTAAACAACTGATATGTCCAAACAATATAAACTCCTGACCATTTCGGACGGAGAAATGGCACAGAGCTTAAAAAGTGTATCAAACCAAAAACATTGTACAAAAATGTCATGAATAAAAGACACAGGATACGTCTGGTTGTATTACATAATAATCAAATGTTATGAAATTGTTTAGTCAAAATGTGGTCAAATGATCCAGGTTACAGTTTGTGTGAGGTCTGGAATGAGCATGGTTAAGTCTGCAGGTTTGGAAAGACAGCTTTTTCTCTAAAATATAATGTAAAAATATGTAACCAAAAAAAGTGCCCAGTCGTAAGATGGAAGAAAAACTAGCAGGATATGGGAGGCGGCTCGAGGCTCGCTAACAGAAGGATAGTGATTGACCAGTGGAAATCCAAGGCTGTACATTAGTTGCCGACTTATTCAGCATACACAAATAGGAGTCCACCCGAAGAGACCTAAAGACGAGCTATATTCTTTTATATAAGGAATGGAAATCGCAATTAGTGAGATATGATGATGAGCCTTGTGGGTGAAGAGCAAGGTACAGGATTCTATGGGAAGACTAGAGTCTTTGGATTATGCTTCCCTTTCTTTACTGACATAAAGAACAGCAGCCATTTATAACACAATAAAACTTTAAACAACATATCCCAAGAGCCCCAGCCCTTAACTTTCCAATCACAAGGTGTCCTTGCTCTATATAACCCTGAATCAACAAAGTCCTTCCTCTTTCTTTGCTGCTGCAGCCGAGGTAAGTACAACGTCATTTATTTAATTACTGTTTAACCGCGTAGCGCATTGCACTTCGCGGCTCGTTTAATTAAGCACCAGTTTCATTGTTTAATGTTTTATATCTGATTCCCAGTTTATTAATAAAAACGCTTGGTGGAGCGGGAGCGGGCCGGGAGAGCGTCTTCTCCCTAGAGGACATAGTCCACTTTCTATTTTGCCGCTCGCTCATGTGCGCGAGAGCCAAATTGGAAAATCTTTATCATTCCGATCAGCGGATCGCGTGCTGGTGTGTATCGGCTGTATTTCTGGTCCCAGGACGCTTGACGGGGCACAACAATGAGAAAAGGGGTTGCCTAGGGTTAGGGAGGTGCTCCCTCCATGTTTGAATCTACAAATGTTTGGCTCCTCCTAACACTTAAAATATAGTACCTGCTTTGGGCTACCCCCAAACCCCTTCCTCTCCTCATTAACAAGCACATTATGGCGTACTACGCCGATGAGGAGGATCCTCAGTTTGATCTGCAGGAAAATCAAGAAGAATATCAAATGGAAGGGCATCTTGGGGAAGGACTAAGATATCATGTGCAAGATTCCATGAATTGGACATTATTCAAGGTCCTTAAATCCTTCACACAGTCATTGGTGAGATCTGGCAAAAGAGATTTGCCTGGAGGCTCCAACGTTTCCCAAGTACTGCTTCAAGAATCTGAGTCCCAGTTGAGACCTTCGGTTGAGGGTTCTTTGTCTGCCGATATTTTAGCGCAAATGACAGCATCTGCACTCAGAAATCATGAATATCGAAGTGTTGACTTTGACGTCCCTTTGGGGATTAAATTGGTTCCTGGTTCCTGGTTCAGGAGATACCTCCTTCGACAATTCTGCTCATGCCACAGATTCTGACAAATCTGATGATGAACCTCGGACAAAGAAGCGAAAATCACACCATTCCTCCACTGAAGCACCAGAAGTTGCGGGGCGCAATCTGCTTTTTGAGCCAGAGAACATCCTTTATTCCAGGTCCACTGAGTGGGTTCTTCGTGCAGAAGTAGCCCATTATGTCCAAGAGGAATTGCGCAAGAGCTTTGAACACGAAGTTTGCAACACCCTACGTTCTGAGTGTCCCCGCCCGTCTCTGCTTGATAAAGTGGGAGAAACCCCAGAATTGGACCCCAACATGGCAACTTTCCTGTGCAAATTCGCTAATGATCCTAAGAAAGGTCTCGATTGCACCTGGCGCAGATCTCAGGACAAATTATTAGATTTATCCGGTCCTCTGACAAAGATACTGGAACTTGCTGTCCAAGTGAAGGAAAATAATTCTTCCTTAGATCTGGAAGACATTCTAGATTGGGCTCAACAGGCCATCTGAATGCTTTGCACACACCAATTGCGCCATGTCTGCCGATCGGCATAAATCTTTCCTTATGAGAATCTATCTCAAATTCTCTGATTTGGCATCTACGGAGGCTAGGTCCTTAGCTAACGGCCTTTTATTTGGAGATAAGTTTGTTAAGGAACTTAGAAAGTATGTGGCTACCTTTTCAGCCTTGGATAAGGCCCAATCGTCGATTAAAAAAGTCTTCAACAACGCCCTTTTCATCAGGTGGAGGTTTCCAACAGACCTTGAGAGGTGCTTACAGAGCCAGAAGTTATTCCTCAAACTTCTACCCCACAAGACACAGATGTTGTCGAGGCAGATCCCGCAGAGGAGGTTATCGAGGAGGATCCACTGCAACAGATGCTGAGTTTGCAGGTCATTTTGATTCTAGATTGTGAAGTTTCTTTGGGGGAAAGGATACAGTTATTTGTGGACAAGTGGGCACTCATCACACATGACCCTGGGGTATTGCGGACAGTTCCGGGCTTTCATCTGAAGTGTTATTCTTCTCTAAAGCAGACCCTTCCTCCAAATCCACTTTTTTCCCAAAACAAAAGCAAATTCATACAACAAAGTCAAAGCTCTGCTTCAAAAAGGTGCTATGGTAGAGACCATCCCTCTTCCTCTGGGTTTCGTCAGCACAGTGTTCCTTGTACAGAAAAAGGGAGGAGGATGTTGCCTTGTTTTGAACCTCAAAACTTTCAATTCTTAGATAATTTACTACCATTTCAATAGGAAGGGTATCCATCTACTCAGAGATCTATTACGAGAGAAAGACTGGATGGTACGTCTCCATCTAAAAGACGCTTACCTGTCCGTCCCATTTTTTCCACCACATCGACGATTCCTTTAGTTTCAATGGGGTCAGGCATATTATGAATGCACAGTCCTTCATTTTGGTCTGTCCTTGGCTCCCTGGTGTTTCACCAAGTTTCACTGCCCAATCATCCAGTATGTCAGAGAACGCGGGGTGAGACTGATTATTTATCTCAACGATATTCTAATCTTGGGATAGAGCACAGAACTTGTCATGCTTCATCTTTTCTGGACAATTCAGTTGCTTCAGAATTTAGGGTTCATAGTCAATCACAAAAAGTCAAGCCTATGCCCATCTAAGACAATCAAATTTTCAGGTTTTCAGATAGATTCGATCAGTGCTTAATTGAAGCTTCCCCTTCCCAAACGGAATTCTATCAAGAAAGAGTTGAGGAGAGCCCTTGCCTCGGAGTATATCATTGAGGATTTTAGCTCGTCTAGTGGGTCTCCTGGCATCGTCTATTCAGGCCATATGTCCGGGACCCCTTCATTATTGGGAACTGCAATGCCTAAAGATTTTACATCTTCAGAAAGGGTTAGCTTACTCAGAATGGATCACGCTATCGACAGAGGCCAGGGCAGAAATTTCATGATGGCTAGATTATATGGATGCCTGGAACGGCAAAGCCATATTTGCATCTCAATCGGAGGTGATCATAGAATCGGATACCAGCCGTTGGTGCTGGGGAGCTCGATGTGGACCATTAGAGACAGGGGCGTTGGTCTCAGGAAGAGCTCTGCCATTACATCAATAGTCTAGAACTGTTAGCTGAAGCATTT
Source organism: Pleurodeles waltl (assembly GCF_031143425.1). NCBI lineage: Eukaryota > Metazoa > Chordata > Amphibia > Caudata > Salamandridae > Pleurodeles > Pleurodeles waltl. The sequence continues at coordinate 508,010,154 of NC_090436.1, forward strand.
GCGATCAAGTCTTTGTCTCCCAATGCGGTGAAATGTTGCATTCTCCTGAAAATGGACAATGTCTCAGCAGTCCGTTAGATAAATCCCCTGGGGGGCACGAGGTCCAAACTTCTGGCAGAGATAGCCAAGGACCCCTAGTATTATTGTCTAGACTGCCAAATATCAGTAATGGCGGTATATATTTCAGGAGTCTCCAATGTGAGAGCGAACTGGAATTCCAGATTCATTCGTGACTCCAGCAATTGGAGGTTACATCCCAGGATTTTTCGGGCCATCAATCTAATATGGGGTCCGTGTTTGATAGAACTTTTTACTTCCAGGCTGAATGCGCAACTTCTGATTTTCTTCAGTTGGAGGCTGGATCCTTTGGCGAGGAATTGGGAAGCATTTCTACAATCTTGGTCACTGGGGACCCTATATGTGTTCCCTCCGTTTTGCATGATTCCAAGAGATTTGGTCCAGATCAGATGTTGCAAGGCCCAACCCTGGTTCCCGGAGGTGATGATAATGTCATGCGATCTTCTGGCTTCTATTAGGTCCTTTCCAACGCTACTGCTGGACCCAGCAGGTTGGCATGAGTTATTGCCTAAGCAGTGAAGCCCATCAAGGTAACTGTAAGTCTGGCATCTTTTGGCGTGTTTCCCCTGTCTTTTTGCCATCTGACCTCCTGTTTTTATGGTATGCTGAACTATGTTTTTGCTGGTTTATTGTCTCTGCACTCTTTACCACAGCTGACCAGTGCTAAAATGCAAGTGGTCCCTGTGTAAATTGTATTAGTGATTGGTTTATCCATAACTGGCATATTTGATTTACTGGTAAGCCCCAGTAAAGTACACTATGGCCCATATTTATACTTTTTTAGTGCCGCATTTGCATCATTTTTTGACACAAAAATGGCACAAACTTGCAAAATACAATTGTATTTTGAAAGATAGCGCCGCTTTTGTGTCAAAAAAGGACGCAAATGCGGCGCAAAAAAAGTATAAATATGGGCCTATGTATGCCCAGGGCCTGTAAATCAAATATTACTAGTAGGCCTGCAGCATTTAATGTGTCACCCACATGAGTAGCCCTGTAAACATAACTCAGACCTCCCACTGCAGGGTCTGTGAGTGCAGCCCTGCACTGCCAATTTGACCTAGAAAGTGTACCCACTTGCCTGACCCAAACCTTCCCTTTTGGTACATGCAAGACACCCCCAAGGTAGGCCCTACGTAGCCCAATGGGCAGGGTGCAGTGTATTTAAAAAGTCGGACATGTACTCCTGTGTTTTACATGTCCTGATAGTGAAATACTGCTACATTCGTTTTTCACAATTGCAAGGCCTATCTCTCCCACAGGTTAACATGGGGATTGTATTTAAATTCCCCTTGAGTGTAATTTACCAGAGTAGAGTTGGTTTTAGATTGCCTGTTTGAAATGCCACTTTTAGAAAGTGGACATATTCTTGCTTAACCATTCTGTGCCTCTGCCTGCCTGTGGAATCTATATCTGGGTCAGACTAACAGTTGGGCTGTTTGTGAATTCCCTCAAGACAATGACACAAAGGGAGCTGAGGTATACCCTGCATATCCTGATGAGTCTCGTGGGCTAGAGTGAAGGGAGGAGCTGACACCTCTACCTGAAAGGGCAGTGCCTGTCCTCACACAATGCAGTCTCCGACCCCATGGAGTGTGTCTGGGGCCAGGCCTGGGCAAGGCAGGATCTTGTGAACAACAGAGACTTGCACCGAGAACTGTGGGTTCCACACTACGCACTGCCTTGCTCACACCGCAGCCTTGGTATCCCTGACAACAATGTTCTATGCTGACACTGACACTGCTGCCGTGCTGCACAGCAGCTCCGGTCCACCGACGCCAGTGTCATCGACTTCAGCATCATCAACCAATGCCACTGTCTGCACCGCATCCCTCAGGTGCCTCACGAAGCCTGCCCCGTGTCATACCTTCGCCTTGGGCCTACCAACGACAGTGCTTCAGCAACAGCGATGCCGCTGCCTGCACCACGACCTGGAGACACTGCATGTCGCACTGCTCTGCTTCACACCGCAGCCCTGGTCTCACCGATGCCACAGGATGACTGTCAATAAGCCGCTGCCTGCCCCGTGACCTGTGGGCCCCACATGTTGCATCGTCCCACTTTACACCACAGCCACGAAGCCATCAGTGCCAGCGCTGTTGACTTTGTCATCAGCCTGGAGTTTGATCTGCAATGCATGTGACTTCAAGGGCCCAATGACCCCTGCACCAACCTCCAGAACCGACGCCTGACGACACCTGCTGATGCCAGCAAAGCCGCACTCCAGATCTCATTGCAAGGATCACCACACCCTACATTTCCAAGGTACTGTTTGCAGGTCTTCCCGACACCATAGCTAGCCTGCAACGCCACAGCAGGCCTGAACTGTTTGATTCGTTGTTCACTATGCCGTGATAGCCACAAACAAAGCTATTGACTTCAAGGAACTGTATTTTTATGTAATTCTGGTGTGGTGTCCTTTTGTAGTGTTTTCACGGTGTTACTGTGCTATGTGCAAATGCTTTACACATTGCCTCTGAGATAAGCCTGACTGCTCGTGCCAAGCTATCAAGGGGGTAAGCGGGGTAATCTGAGCTGGGTATCTCCCTTATCCTGACTGGAGTGAGAGTCCCTGTCGCGTAGGTTCTCATTATCCTGATGAAGTTACTGGATTTGGGGAGCAGAATCGCATAGATTGTGGGGTACTAAGTACAATTCCACACCATGTGACGCCTGTTGGCCTAATCCAGGTTTTCAGGCTAACTAGCAGCACCTCATCTCTACCCAAAAGCAGGGATGATTGTGGAAACTGGGTGCATGACAAGAAAGACTCCTCAGGGGAATTGTGGTCTATCAGATCTCCTCCCTTTCTCTCAGTTACATTAGTCTCACACAGACAAGGACAGACAGAGGCAGAATATAGTTCAATAGGATTTTATTGAAGTAACTGCATCTTGGACAAAATTGCATGTATTGCAATAACTAGGATGATAAAACACAATAAAAACAAGATTGTGACAAGGAGCGTGAAACACAAAAAGAGTCCCACCAGACTGTCACTAGGAGTGATATATAGTTCTCCTACCTAACCTAGGTTGGAGCACAGCATAATAAGCCTTAATCCGCCCTTCATGTTTACCCCCTTGGAAGACATCATCCCATGAACAAGAAAGCCTGTAGTCTACAGAGAAACCGTCCCCATGTAGGCCAGGGGTTCGGAAGTCTAAACAAGCAGCTGTAGCGAAGGTAATCAACATGCAGTCGTAGTCTTCTGGCTGGAATCTCCCTCTAACATGTGTGGGACAGAGAAGTGTTTTTATAATAAAACAATGGATGTTCTAGGAAAAAAATTCCCACTTAAGGATGTGTATATTTCTGTGAATGTTGGAGACACAGTGTACCACTTTTGCCAGCCAACCCTATCTGACTGTAGCATTGAAGAAAGCAGAAAGGGAAATGGATGTCCTACAAGGAACATAATGCTTTCCTAGGCGAAAGAACAATTAGATAGAGAAAATAAAACAACACCGCAAATGTGGCTATTGCTAGAAAAATAAAGTGATGCTGAATAAAATGTAATTGGGCTAAAGTGCACAACAGCAGGCCTAGTTTGCTAAAATAACCTGTCTAAAATATGGCTAAAATAGCTATACAACACCCTACTTGGACATGGTGCAAACAAACTGCCAACTATAGACCCCATTTCTAACATTGGTTGTCAGCGGTGAGGATAGGACTTTTATTTGCACTTGAACTACAGTGATTGGTGTACACTACTACCATATCACAGACCACTACGTACCACATACAGGCTTTTTGTTTTTGAATTTTCCTACTACATCATGTCTCAGTCAAGAGCATCACCAGTTGCATCCCTGGATTTGTAGGAGGATAGGTTGGAAACCTGTACTGAAAAAGAACTGAAGTCAGTTTGTAAAAGCCTCCAAGTCAGAGGCCTCATCAGGAAAGAGGAGCTAAAAAAGGCACTGAGGAGCTGGGTAGCAGCCAGAAATGCCAGTGAGCATTCTGAGGATCCAACTGGGGAGACGGTGGATCCAGATCCAAGGGAAGATGTGCTGGGGGTGAAGGAGCTGCTAGGGGGGGTGGTACCCTCCAGGCCATGCGGCGGTGGTGGTTCAAAGGGCCTGACTCCAGAGGAGCTGGATGACAGAAGAGAAGCCAGGAGATATCAGATAGAGTTAGAGAGGTTAAAATGGAGGACCAAAGGGAGAAGCAATCCATGGAGGAAAGGAAGATGCTTTTAGACCATGAACTCAGAGTAAAGGATCATGATCAGAGGAGTAGATCCAGCAGCAATACCTTAGGGCACTCAGATAGGATAGTACACATTCCCAAAAATTTAGGAAGGGAGTACAAGAAGGGAGATGATATCCAGAGGTGGTTTCAGGGATATGAGGCATCCATCCACATGAATGGGGTCCCTGAGAAGAATTGGAGAGCAGGATTGTGGAACCACAGACTCACCGCTCACCAGCCTCCTGCTCTCCTGGACCCACGTCAACAACGACAACACCACCAAAATCATGAACACCATCCACTCCGGCTCACCATCCGACCCCTGCCCTCAACACATCTTCAACAAACCATGCTCCATCATCACACCCCAACTCCGGAAGATCATCAACAGTTCCTTCAAGACACCCACCTTCCCGGAGAGCTGGAAACATGTTGAGATCAATGCTCTCATCAAGAAAACCAAGGCGGACCCAAAGGACCTCAAGAACTTCCGGACCATCTCCCTGCTCCCCTTCCCGGCAAAAGTCACTGAGAAAATTGTCAAAAAACAAATTACCCATTTCCTCGAGGAGAACAACACTCTGGACCCGTCCCAATCCGGATTCTGCAGCAACCACAGCACCGAAACCACCCTCATCGCCACCAACGACGATATCAGGACCATAGTTGACAACAGCGAAACCGTGGCCCTCACCCTCCTGGACTTCCCGGACACGTTTGACACCGTCTGCCACCACACCCTACGCACACGTCTCAACGACGCAGGGATCCGCGACAGAGCTCTGGACTGGATCACCTCCTTCCTCACTGGCAGAACTCAGAGAGTCAGCCTCCCTCCATTCTGCTCTGAAGCCACCAAAACCATGACGTACCTCAGGGATCGTCCCTCAGCCCAACCTTCTTTAACGTCTACATGGATCAGCTCACAAACATCGCCCGATTTCACAAACTCAACATCGTCTCATACACCGATGTAACCCAGCTGATCCTCTCCCTCATCATGGACCCCACCACTGGCAAAACCAACCTCCACGAAGGAATGAAGGCCATCGCCAAATGGATGAAGAACAGCTGCCTGAAACTGAATTCTGACAAAACAGAGGTCCTCATCCTCGGCTCCACCCCCTCCGCATGGGACGACTCCTGGTGGCCACACTGGGAACTGCACTGACACCCACTGACCACACACGCAACCTGGGATTCATCCTGGACTCATCGCTATCAATGACCCAGCAAGTCAATGCCTACGCTTTCTCCTGCTTCAACACCCTCCGCATGCTTCGAAAGATCTACAAAAGGATCCCCACTGAAACCAGAAGGACGGTCACCCAAGCCCTCGTAGGCAGCAAACTGGACTGCGGCAATGCCATCTACGCAGGAACCACGGCCAAGCTCCAGAAAAGACTGCAGCGCATACAAAACGCCTCCACACGCCTCATCCTGGATATCCCCCGCCACAGCCACTTCACAGCCCACCTGAGGGACCTGCACTGGCTTCCTGTCTTCAAGAGAATCACGTTCAAACTCCTCACCCACGTTCACAAGGCACTGCACAACACCGGTCCAGAATACCTCAACAGATGGCTCTCCTTCTCCGACAGCTTTGCTCCACTGACCTTGCCCTTGCCACCGTCCCACGCTTCCACAGAATGACTGCCGGTGGCAGATCATTCTCCCACCTCGCCGCTAAGACATGGAACACTCTTCCCACCCACCTGCGACAGACACAGGACCTACTTACCTTCAGGAGACACCTCAAGACTTGGCTGTTTGAGCAGTAGCAGCCCCCCCCTCAGCGCATTGAGACCCTCACGGGTGAGTAGTGCGTTTTACAAATGCTTTGATTGATTGATTAATTGCATGATTGATTGAACCACTTCACAGAGGGGGGAGAGACACCTTCTTAGCTTTGGGTAGGGGGTACAACCTCACCTATTCTGACATCACCAGGTATGGTCTCACTCCTGGCAAGTACAGGGATCAGTTTAGAGGGAGTAGGAAAACTGAATCACAGACCTGGTTGGATTGTGTGGATTCTTTTTGCAGGGCACTGGATGGTTGGGTAAAGATTTTCAGGGGCTGTACAACTTAATTGCATGGGACCGCTTGTCTAGTCTGTGTTTTGCAGGGCTGTGCCAGTACTTGAATGACAGTAAGCTAACATAACCCAGGAAGCTTGCTATGGGGGCAGATCGTTGGGTGAGTACCAGGGTCCACAGGAAGGTGTATGGTGGAGACTCTACTAAAGGTGGGCAGGGTCCCCAGCAAGATATTGGGAGGGACAAAGGTAAACAAAAGGGCCCCAATCTAGTACCCAGGGTAAAACTTCCAGCGCCCCAGGAGTAAAGAAACCATGGGTCTCTTCAGGGAAGCCTGCAGAGATGGGCTCTCATAAATGTGTTGCTTGTGACCAGGTGTGCCACATGAAGGGGGATCACAAATGTCCTAAGTGGACACAGCCACCCACCGGTGGGGCAGACTAAGGGGTTGGCCAGGGTAGCACTTGGGTGGGGGGGGGGGGTTGTTGGCCCCAGGTGGGTTTTGGCAGCCAACTGAGATGACCCTTGTGCCACTAGGGGTCAGTGAGATGGTCCAAAGAAACCTAATGCCCCATAACACTAAAAAGTACATGCAGTGGGTGACAATCAATGGGCAAAGGATAGAGGCTCTCAGAGATACTGGAGCCAGTGTGACCACGGTCTGGGGTCACCTGGTGTCTGAAGAGCAGATTTTCCCCGGTGTATTCCACCAAGTAGTTGCAGTGGACAACTCAGAGCACCAGTGTAAGGTGGGACACGTTCCCTTTGAGTGGGAGCGTGGGTCTCAGGTTCCTTGAGGTTAGCTGAGAGTCCCTCCATGCCTGTTGACTGTCTGCTGGGCAATGACCTGGAGACGTCCACCTGGACAGAGGTGGAGCTCAGGTCGCACTTGGGAATGCTGGGGTTGCCAGAGTGGGAATGTGTGATCACTCGGTCCATGGCAACCAGTCAAGGTGGTCAGGACCTGGAGCCTAAAACTGTGGCCCAGGTGCCTGCCAAGAGAAATGACAGGGGGCACAGGAAACCATCCCCTGAAGTGCCCACAGTCCGGGCGGAGGCTCACCTTGAAGGGAACGCCCCAGCACCTACAGGAGAACAAATGGCCAAACTGGGAGACCTGCCGAAGCAGACCCATTGGCAGCAAGAAGGGGGTCCCACCAGGAAGGAATTTTGCACAGAGCAGACGGTGTGCCCTACTCTCATAGGTCTTAGGCAGCAGGCAAAAACCAAGCAGCTGGTGTTGAGCCCAAGACTCACCTGATCTATTGGGAGAATGGTCTCCCATATAGCGAGCCTAAGACTGCTAAGTCTGGGGCAGCCCGGGTGCTGGTGGTACCCCAGCGCTTCATAGCCTTCCTACTGGGTTTGGATCATGATATGCCTCTGGCAGGACATTTAGGGCAAGGCAACCCTTTAACAGGTTTGTCACCCACTTCTACTGGCCCCAAATGAGAAAAAAATACTGATGCTTTTGTAGGTCCTGCCAGACTTGCCAAGTGAGTGGCAAAAGTGGAAGGAAATGGTAAGCTCCCCTCCAACACTTCCCAGTCGTGAGCAGCCCTTTTGAGCAGGTGGGCATTGACATAGTAGGGCCTCTGGACCACAAGACAGCCCGGGGCAACAGGTTCATCCTGGTCTTGGTGGACCATGCCACTCGGTACTCAGAGGCTATCCTTTGAGGGCAGTGATGGTACCCATTGTGGCCCTGGGACTGATGGGGATCTTTACCCGAGTGGGGTTTCCCAAGGAAGTGGCATCTGACTGGGATACCAACTTTATGTCCATGTATATTAAAGTCCATGTGGAAGGAGTGTGGACACAACTACAAGTTCACCACTTCTTACCACACCAAAGTAATGGGTTGGTTGAGAGATTCAACCAAACCCTGAAAGGCATGATTGGGGGTGTGCCAGACTCCGTGAGGCATAAGTGCGACATCCTCTCGCCATGCCTTCTTTTTTCCTACTGGGAAGTACCAGAGAAGGGGGTTGGCTTTAGCCCCTTTGAGTTGTTGTAAAGGCACCCTGTCATGAGACCTCTAAGTCTGGTGAAAGAAGGCTGGGGCAAGCTCCTACGAAGTTACTCCAGGATGTATTTAGTTACCTGCTGGCCTTCAAAAACCAGACAGTCGACTTCAGGAAGGTTGCTCAGGAGGACCTAGAGGCAAGCCAGGAGGACAAGAAACACTAGTATGTCCTGAATACCACTCTGGTTGAGTTTCAGCCTGGCCAGAAAGTGTGGGTCATGGCCCCAGTGGAGCTTTGTGCTCTACAGGAGAGGTGGATAGGGTCCTTTGAAGTAAAGGAGTGCAATAGTGATGTCACCTACTTGGTGGACTTGCAGACTCCAAGGAACCTCACTTTGAGATGTCTGAGTTAACCATGCTACTGGCTACAGATGATGGGGTGGAAGAGGTGAGTGAACCTCTCCCTGACCTCCTTTCTGCTGGGGAGCAGGAAGAGTCAATAGAAGTTTTGGTCCTCTCCCCTTCTCTGACTCCAGAGCAGCAGAGTGACTGTCGCCAGTTACTGGGACAATTTTCAACTCTGTTCTCACTCACTATAGGTGTCACCCATATATGCACACATGATGTGGAAACTGGGGACAGCCTGTGTGTGAAACACAAAGTTTACAGGTTAGCTGACAGAGTGAAGGCCAGCAACAAGCATGAGGTATCCAAGATATTGGCTTTAGGGGTGATCGAGCACTCCAGCAGCCCTTGGTCCAGCCCAGTGGTTTTGGTACCTAAGGCTGCTGCACCTTGTGCCACACTAGAACTTCGGTTTTGTGTGGATTACTGTGGGCTCAATGTGGTCACCAAGTCTGATGTCACCCCATCCCCAGAGCTGATGAGCTCATTGATCAGTTGGGGGATGCCCAGTTCCTCAGCACGTTTGACTTAACATCTGGCTACTGGCAGATTGCCTTAACTGATGGGGCCAAGGAGAGGTTGGTGTTCTCAATGCCAGAGAGGCTCTTCCAGTTCTGGATCATGCCCTTTGGTTTGAAAAACACTCCTGCCACTTTCCAGAGGTTGGCCAATCAGGTCCTGGCTGGGCTTGAAAACTTCAGGGCCGCCTACCTTGAAGATATTGCTGTTTTCAGCTTCAGTTAGGAGGAGCACTTGCACCACCTCTGGGAAGTGTTGAAGGTGCTGCAAGCCGCAGGTCTCATTACCAAGGCCAGATAAGGCAGGGGTCAGTGGTGTACTTGGGATACTATGTAGGATGCAGCCGGGTGGCACCCCTACATCCCAAGATTGATGCCATTCAGGCTTGGGCACCCCCCAAGCCCAAGACAGATGTGACAGCCTTCTTAGGCCTCACCGGGTACTACAGGAGTTCGTCAAGGGGTATGGCACCATTGTTGCCCCCTTGACAAAGCTGACTTCTAAGAAGCAGCCTAGACAGGTTATCTAGACTGAGGCATGCCAAACTGCATTTGACACAATGAAGGAGGCCATGTGCACGGTGCCCGTGCTGTTGGCCCCTGCCTTCTCCAAGTAGTTTGTACTACGGACTGATGCTTCAGAGCAGGGTGTGGGAGTGCTACTTTCACAGCTGAACAAAGAGGGCCTAGACCAGCCTGTAGTCTTGCTTAGCAGGAGACTACTTCCGAGGGAACAGAAGTGGAGTGCACTTGAAAGGGAGGCTTTTGCTGTGGTCTGGGCACTGAAGAAACTAAGACTTCCTGCTTTTATGGTATGCTGAACTCTGTCTTTGCTGGTTTATTGTCTTTGCACACTCTACCACTGTTTATCAGTGCTAAAGTGCTCCCTGTGTTAATTGTATTAGTGATTGGTTTATCCATGATTGGCATATCTAATTAACTAGAAAGTCTATAGTAAAGTGCACTATGTGTGCCCAGGGCCTGTAAATCAAATACTATGAGTGGGCCTGCAACACTGAATGTGCCAGTCATCTGAGTAGCCCTGTAAACATGTCTCAGACCTCCCATTGCAAGGTCTGTGTGTGCGGCCTTGCACTGACAATCTGATCTGAAAATTGTACCCACTTGCCAGGCTTACACCTTCCCCTTAGGTACATGTAAGGCACCCCCAAGGTAGGCCCTGGGTAGCCCCATGGGCAAGGTGCAGTGTATTTAAAAGGTAGGACATGTACTCATGTGTTTTACATGTCCGGTTTTCAATATTGCAAGGCCTATTGCTCCCATAGGTTGACATGGGGATTGTATTTAAATTCCCCTTGAGTGAAATTCCCCATTGGAAGCATATAGAGATGTGGAGTTTGGGATCTCTGAACTCACAACTTAGAAGTACATCTTTTTGTAAGAGCTGTTTTTTAGACTGTCTGTTTGAAAACGCCCTGCATCTTACCACCATCTTGGGCCTTCCGGTGACAGCGCTTCAGCAACGACGATGAGGTTGCCTGCACTGCAACCTAGAGACACTGCATGTTGCACCGCTCCACTTCACACCTCAGCCATTGTTTCAGCGATGCCGCAGGACTACCGTCACTGAGACACTGCCTGCACTGTGACCTGTGGGGCCCACACCTCACATTGTCCCGTATCACACCGCAGCCCAGAAGCCATTAACGCCAGCGCTTCTGACTTTGTCATCAGCTGGGAGTTCGATCTGCAAAGCGCATGACTTCAAGGGCCTGATGACCCCTGGACAGGGTGAAAACCGACTGCCAACTAGAGACCCCATTTCTAACAGTATCGATTAGTCTACCCTGGCTTTTGAATGAAGACGGTTCATGTTAGACTTGACCCTCTCTGCAGGGTCACCCCTAAAACGTTTGCCTTTACCACTCCTGTTCTCTTAAATTAGTTTTGTTGGCATTAGGACTCTATGCACCTTACCACTGCTAAACAGTGCTGAAGTGGGTGTGTTCTCTCCCTTAAACATGGTGCAATTGGCATAAACCTGATTGGCATATTTAATTAACATATAAGTCCCAAGTCCCTAGTATATATTAGTATATAAACACAAAGTCTATAAATTAAATGCTACAAATGGTGCCACCCTCTTAAGCAGCACTTTACAATATGTCTCAGGGCTACAATCGCACCTTGTGGTGCAGTTTTAAACTGCCATTTCAACCTAGAAAACTAAACCTTTTGTTATGGCTAAGCCTTCTTTTAAATACATATCCCTCCCCTAATGGAGGAACTAAAAAGTTGATAGGGTATGGTGCATTGTAATTAAAAAGTAGGACATGTGGTTTAAGGACATTGAGAAGGTAACTTTTCTAGTGGAACTCACCTGTTCCCTGTATCTGGCCCTTGCTCCTTTGCGGTTGCCCTGAACTTTTGATTTTCTCCCTGTTTAGCATGGCCAGGCGACAACGTGTGGCACTTTGGGCTTTTAGGAGCTATACTTTTCCAGAACGTTGAAATATCATATCTCTGGTTCAACCTATTGTATTTTTGTCTTTCTGGTATCATGTTATTTAATATTTTTTTCTCTGGTTTCTAAACTGGTGTAAGATTTTTCTTGTGTTGTGTTTTCACTTTACAAGTGTTTGAGTGCTGCAAAAATACATCACACGTTGCCTCTAAGTTGAATCTGACTGCCTTTGTACCAAGCTACCAGAGGGTTACACAGAGATTAATTTCGTGATTTTTGTGGTTCACGCTGACAAGGACTGGGGTTGTTGCTTGAGATTGGTTTTGGCCCCCCCTCATCCAATAACCCAATTTCTTACATTTGTGTTTCAGAAACAAACTGGAGCACTCAAATAGGGGCTTTAAGAATAAGCTACACCCAGACACTATACACCTACCAGGTGTTTCGTTATTTTGCATTTTTGGAAGAGTATATAAATCTGGATCCCGTCAGTGAGGTTTCTTAAGCAATCAATTCTCGTGTATGATCAGTTTTCTTGCTTAGAGAGATTTGATTGTCAACTTGTTGGTTTCAGTTTGGATAGGTATCAATAGATCTATAGCAGGTTTAGTGTAGATCCACAAAAATGGGAATACCCACCTAACAATACTTGGAGTGAAAATGGTTGGTGGTTGCCACCCAAAAAAGATGTTATTCTTTTATATGTAACTCTCACCCATTCTAGTAATGGCATGCTTCATCATAGGGTACACTGCAGCCCCTAAAAGCCAGGGTCGGCTTAACCGTATTTCAGGGAGCGTTTGAATATTTTGGTGACCGTGGACCTAAGTGATAAAAAATGTCTCACCCACATGCAGGTATTGCTTTATTAGCAGGGAGGATGGGCAAAAACTAAAACAATAATTACATTATTGATCCTATGACCCTTAATACATCAACATGTTTCTGCCTTACACCTGATGGCCTAATAACAGGTCTGGGGCATTTATCAGGATGGATACAATGGATACCTCTTTTCCACAGCTGCTTGCTATTCCTTAGGCATGTGAGGTGAGGACCATACTCACCCAATCACAGTGCGGAACTCAAATGTCTGACAAGTAGTACCTGGAATGACAGAACCAACAAAGCGCTGATGATCTGCGTGCATTAGTGAAGACCACCCAATCACGTGCCATGCAAGAAAACACCCCTTGGTGTACCTCATGAATATTGCTATGTCAGGTAGGGAATATTCACACCATTCTGAAAGACCGACCAATGACTGGCCTGAGCACACCACTGCCCATATTCAGGCATGTGGGTGATGTTGTGAAGCCATTTTAGTTATAGCTCCATGCATGTTATTTCAGCACACTAGGCCTGCCGCTGTGCACTTTAAACTAGATATATTTTATTCAGCTTCATTTATTATTTTAACAATAACCACATTTGACGTCTTGTTTTATTTCTCTCTATCTAGCTGTTCTTTGCCTAGGCCAGCACTGCGTCCTTAAACAAGACATTTCGCTCACTCTGTGCTTCTCTCAAGGCTGCAGTAAGATAGGTTGCCGGTAACGTGGTAACGTGTGTCCCTGGTATTCATAGAAACATACACATCCTTATGCAGGGACCCTTTCTCAGAACATCAGCTGTTTTATTATAAAAAAAAGTTCCTGTCCCATACATGTTAGAGGGAGATTCCAGCCAGATGACCACGACTGTATGCTGATTGCTGAACGCTCCGCTACAGCTGCTCATGCAGACGTCAGGCCTTTGCTCAGGTATGGAGGATGATGTCTTCCCAGCAGAATCTGAAGGGCAGAACTAGAGCTTAACATGCTGTGCTCTAAAATAACCTTAGGTAGGAATTAGTCTATTGACTCTGGTGACAATATGGTAGTGTTATTTCTATGCTTTACTCTCCTTGTCACAATTGTAATGCTGTCATGCTTCTGGTTATTGCAATACATGCTTTATTATCTATGATGCAGTTGCTTCATTAAAAACCTTATTGAAACATATACTGCCTCTGCTTGTCCTTGTATATGTGAGACCAATGTAACTGAGAGAAACTGATGAAATTTGAGTGACCAAGATTTCCCTGAGGAGTCAATTGTGTCATGCGCTCGGCCTCCCAATCATCTCTGCTCCTGGGTAGAGATGAGGCACTGCTAGTTAGCCGGAGCACAAAAAACAGAATGGGGCGACAGATGTCACCTGTAGTGGGTTAGACACAGTCTCCCACACCGCAGGTGATTCTGCAGCTCAAATCCAGTAGTCTCATTAGAATAATGAGAGCCTACGCAACAGTGCGATAACTGGCAAAGACCCATACTGTCTTTAATCAAGGTATCTTAGAAAACCACCAACACACCCACACAACGTGACACCCCATGGTAGGCGAGTCACAGAAGTGTAGTTAAAAAGTTCAGACTAGATGGCGTGCTCAATAGAGAACAAAAAAAAACATTTATATAAATGTAGGCATGACAGTTCCTATAAGGTGATCACTGTAACATTCATAAATGTGCCTCACCCGCAAGGGTACACTGTCAGGCCACAATGGGGTGTCGGAGGAGGTTTGGCCCTGTAGTCACACAGTGTATGGTGTCAATACGTACACAGTCTCCAAAGTATGTGTATTAAGCCCCAACCACAAAAGTAAATCCACAAATATTAGTGAAGCACAATCCCACTGACAAAATATAAATTGTTGCTATGTGGGGACCGAGCCACATCACTCACTTTGTCAAGGGTCTACAAACTGTTTGTGCACCTATTTGGTCCTGTCTGCCTCAGCTCTTCTGGCTCAAGTGGTTTGGATGGGGATCAGCATTTTGAAGATACCGTGGTATGCCCAGACCCAGCTGGCATGCGTCTCTAGAGTCAGTGTGCTTCGTAATCGACGAGGTTCACATGATTCCCAAGGTTCATGGGAAATGTAGCCATAGAGGTCCCCATACTGGACTCCGAACATCTAACTGTTTAAAGAAGCCCGGGTGGAGGTGACTGTGCGTCAAGCCTAGATGTAAACTCCCATGTCTGTCGTGCATGCAACTGACAACAAGTACCCAAACTGGTTTAATGGCATTTCTTAAAGTTCACATGCCCTTAATGCAGACTCATATAAAGCCCCGCTAATGCTGCAAATCTAGAGTCATTTCTCTCAGTAGGAGGGGGAAACAAGGAGTATGGAGCTAACCCATTATGAAATTCCTGGTACCCAGGGAACAGGCTGTAACCCATATAGTCCTTCCATGAGGAGGGCTACTTTTTGATCATTTCAAAGGGCCCACTGTTCAGGATATCAATCCCACCTTTATAATGAAGGCATAATCCAATAGGACGACTTGGTAAATAAAAAGTAGTGGTGAGTAAAAAGGTGGTGGGTAAAAAAGTATGCACCCCTCCACATCCGGAAGAACATGACTGTAACCCTAAAAGATATCCAACGCTATGTAGGAAATCCTAATGGCTGGCACACTGTAATTTCTATGCCACGTATACGACCAACTAGGATGACATAGTGCTTTTGATGTTTTAAGGGTCTCACGTCACTTAGGGGGTCATTATGACTTCGGCAGACAGAAAAGCCCATCAGCCGAAGTTCAGACGGGGAGGTTGCTGCCAGTGCGGCTGCCCCCCTGCCAACCCCATTACAAGTTTCCTGCTGGGTCTGTGGGCAGAAACAGAATTTCCACCTGCTGGCCCAGCAGGAAATGGCCTACAGCATTATCGTTGGCTGGTAATAGAGCCGACGGCAATGCTGTAGTGCGTAGGGTGCACCACCACCTGTCGAAAAGTTCACAATCTGCAAAGCCAAGTGCATAGCACCCCATCTCCGCCAGCTTTTAAATGGTGGGGTTACTGCCATGTACCCACTGGCAGGGCGGGGGTCATAATCCCCAGGGCGGTGCTGCTTGCAGAGCCACCCTGGCGGATTACGACCAGCACCGCCATACCCTTCTATAGAGGAAAACTGGTGGTTCTGGTGGTCCGAACGCGGCGCTACCGCCACAATCGTAATGTGGCTTAAGACCCAGGGAGTCATAATGAAAGCAAGCAAACACCCGAACTGCCAGGCCAGGTCCTCCGTGGCCAGAAACAAGCATCCCGGGACCAGTTTCAGGGTATCACCATTCATCAGCCAGACTAGCTTGAATCTGGTGGCATAGGAAGCTCAGGACCCACGTCTGGGCATACCCTTCCCACTTGGGGCGACAAATGCAAAAACAACAGATAATGGATGGAATGCAGAACAAATCAAACATTCACCCCCAGTCAAGGATCTGGGTTTAATCCATAATTTCTTTTTGCTTACCATGCCATTCCAGTTTGGACCTAGCCACATGCAAATCAGCCTTGACCCTGTTCAGTGTATCATCCTTCATTTTTGATTTGCTCTGCCTGTCCCAGAAGACTGCACATGCATTGTGTGCAGCAAAACAGATTGGAGATTCAGAATTACCATGTTAACAAATTACATGGGTGAATCGCTTTTGCTTTCTGATAGTTGCAGTGTAACCCATTATAAATGTGTAACAAGTCCCATAATTCAAGAAAAACAACAACTAAAAATGGAAAAGCTGCTCAAGCAAGAAACAGGAAAGCTTTTGAGCGCTGATGTTCAGTGAAAAGAAAAGAGTGTTCCTTGCCCTCACAATTCTGTACTGCCAAACTCTAAAGATGGACTAAGTCTGTTTTCTAGAATGTCATCAACTATTAGTGTGGTAGTCACATACTTTCTTAATGTTGCCACCATTCCCATGCATTTGGCATTTCTACATTGCATCGTCTGCCATTTGTGTGGCATATTGCTACATTGGCCATCTACAGGCCATCCAAACTCCCTGCCATGCATTGCTACTGTGGTTATGTGGTGAAGTAATTAGACAATGTCATGACAACCTACTTTTAGCCAATGCATTTGGAATACAATGCTGGAATACATTACTGGAGAATACACCATTCTTTTCAGTCCTATTTATTACCATTTTAGTGGTACCTTGAAAGAACACTGAATTCAGGCACTACACTCTCTTGAATTACCTGCAGATCTATAAGGAATTACAACATGTACATCTTTCCAGGGCTGGAAGACCTGTTTAAGGGTTCCCTGTGCTTTCAGTCTGATTTAATCCAAACCCCCTGTCCCCAGTTTTGGTTTTAGGTGTTTCTTCTGCTTTTTTTCTCTTTCAGCACTCTTAGCATTCCCCCGCCTTACTTCCATTTACTTTAGAGTCCCCTTTTCCCTTTAACACATTTTAAAAATGCTTGCTTCCTTTCCTCTACAAAGCAGGGACCCTTATACAGTCAAGCAGGGATCCTCTCTCAGTAAGTGGGGCCTGACCCAGGATCACCTACTGCCCTGGATTCAAGTTGCACTTATGTTGTGAACTCGTGGACGGGAAAGTGAAAAAGGGTAAGTAACGTGAAAGAAGACAAATTATAACAAAGAATTTTTAGAAGATGTGCGGAGAAGGTGAACATAAGGAAAGGAAGGCGCTAATGGGTTGAATGAGAGATAGAAAGGGGTAAACAAATGACGGGCAAGATTTGCTAGTCAACTAAGCTATATTTGAGAAGATAGTTTCTGAAGTAGACATTTCTGTATCTTTATGGACGATTCTGTAAAGCAGTATTTCTGACGGATACTTCTAATGTCAGATTCCTCACCGTAAGAATACTCCCCATGTACTAGACTTCATCTGGGAAACATTTCTTCAGAAATGCTCCCGTGCACTACTTGGTGATTCTGTGCTGCAACTTCACGTTGACTTCTTACCATTCTAGAAATGATGGAGCATAGGCATTTATAAGCACCACCCCGCATCCTGATGTCTGTTCCTCTCTTTCTGCGCCTTCTGATGCAGCTGTGAAGATCCATTCCCAATTTCATAATCCATCTGCTGACTCTTAAAAATCAATTAAAATCCAGTGCACTAGGGAATGTCCCCTTCTAAGATTTTTTAACCATGGCGCAACTGTAGAAGACAAATGTTGGCCAGTGACCTGCACAAAGTGTTTCTCTGGTGCTTTAGCTGAGGACATGACTAGAAGTTGTGTGACAATTGTATCCTTAGGCACCAAAATGCGATATGGGAACAAGAAACAAATCTGTAATTTGCCAAATACAAGACGTTGCATCACATAGGTTCCGCGGTCACTGAAAGCTGACAGTGCAGACTCGCTCCTGCTCCAGAGGCTGCCTCCACAAAATGTTGACTTCACTGGTAAAGACCTCTGGAAAGTCAATATAGAAATCCAAATGCAAGTGAAGGTACGGCAGGACATGACCCTATCTCACCAGTCTCTATCCAATGAGAAGGTGCGATGACATCTCCCTCATGATCTCCAGCTGCAATGCCATAATTGATCCTAGTGCGCCCAGAATTTGACACACAGGACATTTCCCTGATTATTAACCACTTGGCGGGATCCTTCAATGGCCAGGAAGATGAGCTCAGCTGTCATTGTTGGCAGATTATGAATGGCGTCTGCATCCTGCGGTAGCACAGGGCATCTTCCAACAGTGGGCTGGGGACCCTAGCAAGATCTTTCCTCTACAGCTGAGCGTGCACATTGTCAAAGCTTTTGACCTTTAGGGTTTCCATGAAAACTCTTGCTAGGAGATGCATTCTGGCTGCACTGGAGCACAGTACTTCTGTACCCCATATTCCCTTTGTGTCTCCAAGCTGTAGAAGATCAGGAACAACAGGGTCTATGTCATTCCAGTGGCCCCAGAGCCAAGAGAGTTCAGTACCTGGAACTTCTGGGCATGAGAATCTGTCCAAGATCAGGTTACAACTTTGGGAGGATCTTTTATTGCAAAAGCAGGTCAGGGTTTTTTACCCAAACATACCAATCTACACCTCCAAGTGTGTAGATTGAGGGTCAGCAGTTGACTGTGTTCAATCTACCAGCTGAGGTGGTGGATGTCATCCTTGTTACCTGCCGGTCATCTATGAAGTTCATTTATGCTGGCTGCTGAGACAAATTTGTGGCCTGGTGTAGAGTGCACAAGACAGACCCTTTGCAAACCAAATTGTTGGATTTTATATTTGTTTCATCTTTGGCACAGCAAGGCTTTGCAGTGGGCACTATTAAAGGGTATGTGTCTGCCTTTCTGACCTTTTGCCGGACCAGCCTTCCTTGTTTAAATTACCTGATGTGGAATATTATAGGTTTGACAAACATGTTCCCTCCGACACTGTCTGTGAGACCACAATGGGACCTTAGCTTAGTCTCAATGTTCTTCATTTGTACTGCCTTCGAGTTGATGCACAGATGCCCCTTGCGTCTTCTGACCTTTAAGACTGTCTTTCTCATTGTGATCACTCCAGCTTGTTGTTTGACTGAATTCTAGGCTCTATTGGTTCCAAATCACCTTTTTTTCTGGAAAACCTGGTGCTGTGAATTCAGATGGTCTTGTTGCCTAAGTTGTGACACTGTTCCACATTGGGAAATCCAACACTTTTCCAGCTTTCTTTTCACCAACTTACCCCTCAAAAGTGGAGGAGCGGCTCCATCATTGATCATACCAAGGACCACTGGATGAACAATCAGTTATTTGTGGGAATCCTCTGAGGCAAAGAAGGGAAAGGCTTGCAAAAAAGGACTCTGTTGAGTTGGATAGTCCTATGCATTAAGATTTGCTACAAGGTAGACAAAAAGCAGCCTCTGGTGGGACACCAAGACTACATCTGCCACCATTGCTTTGACAAGTGAAGTGCCTGTCCTTGACATCTGTCAAGCAGCGATGTAGGAGTTCTTGCATATGTTCACGAAACACTTCTGCCTTGACAGGCAGATCCTACAAAAGTACATTTCACCTGCTCGATCCTGCAAGATTTTCTGGAATGAGCCCACTCTACAGGTTTTCCACCTTCATTAGATACTACTTTATTATCTATTATAAAGTGAGTAATCTGCGGTTAGAGGTATCCATCAGAAGAACAAGTTACTTATCTTTGGTAATGCCTTTCTGCTGGATACTCTATCTAACTGCAGATTCCTCACTGCCCTTCCACCTCCCTGTTCCTTGGAATAGTCTCTTTTTCGACATAAAAAGGTCCCACATAAGAGATCTACATACTGGTACTGATAATTGTTTTGTGCTCTGCGTCAGATGCTGCGGAAAGAGTAAAGCATGAAACTGATATTGGGGGGGCAAAGGTGGCTCATATATGCAGGTCTGCTTCACAACTTCCAGGGCGAAACAAAGCCTATGTAGAGGTGTACTTTGCCCCCTAGCAGCACATGGAAACACTTCAATTAAAAGTTTATGGATCCAGTCTTGCACCTGGGGAATAGTCTTAAAGTGAAGAATCTGCAAATGGATAGAGTATCCGCCAAAAACTGTTACCAAATGGCAATAACTTGTTCATTTATTGCCCATTTTTTAAAATAAAAAAAACCCTTAGGAACTCACCATTGTCTAAAATAAAATAAAAAGGTTGATTTAAAAAAAAAATGATTCTGTAGATAGAGCTCATCACTTCCTACCCCTAATCATCTCTTATCATTATGTGGAACAAAGCCCAGAACGCTCCTCCCCCCCCCCAAAAAAAAAAACACATACAGCCCTCCCTCAATTGCTCTTCAACTAGTGGGCTAACAAAATTGGAGTCTATACCGTTTTCAGCAGGACATTCTCTATATAGATTCTTTGGCTTTTCGGTCACATATACACAGTGTTATTTACAAATCACTCAAAAGGCAAAACACTGTCACAACTGCAGTAAAATAAGGAGTATATTGATAAGAGTTTTGTGTCACATTTGCAGTACACATCAGGGAACCTTCGCGACGCAAACCTCTAAGACAGATTTATGAAGCCACGCAAAGCCACTTTGAGTGGCTCTGACTGGCCACATAAATCTGGAGTAGTGTAACAGCGCAAATCGCTGCATTGGACTACTCTGCCTTTGGTAGGCATTCCAAGGGAGTTGTAGTGGGTGTGCCCATGGAACTCCCATTGATTCTGACACATTCCCAGATTTACAAGGACTTGTGAACCTGGGAATGTGCCAAAATCCTATTGCTTCCCCGGGGAGGCGTAGCAAGGAGAATCCTTTATTTCTCCCCATTACTTTCTCTTTCTATGGGTGCTGCATTTCGCAGCACCCATAAAGGAATAAATCTCCTGGAGTTGTTTTTGTGCAGGAAGGTGCTCTTTTCTTCAAAAATAAAACAATCCTGCATGCACCCTTGCACGATGGTGCATGGTTGCTCGCGTTGGCGTTAGGCTGCTTACAGTGCAGAGGACAAGGCAGGACTGCTCCATATTTCTGCCCTTTCCCTATAGAGCAGTGCAGCAAGATGACTTGCTTCTCTGCACCATAGTTTCATAAATATGTCCCCCCAAGCTTTTGCCAGGAAACCGATTCATTTGTAGGCCGCGTTTGAAAATCGCAGGACAGTACTGACAAATCAATTTTTCCTGCGTTTTCCTTCGATGAATGTTGCAGAAAAAAGGTTGCCTTTTACAGTGGCTTTCCGCTCATTTAAGTGCTGCAACTCCATTTCCCCTCCATTAACTAGGTACATGGCTGCATTTTGTGTGTTTCACCACTCATCTCCAATTACGTTTTCATGGTAAGGTATTTCCGTGGTATGACACTATTCCAGACAGACCTCCAGTTCAACATGCTTCGGCTGTTGGAATGCCGCCCCTCCTTGGATTTTCTGCTTGCAGAGTCACTCCTCGCGGTATATATAAGATGGGTCACGTCAAAGGAAAGAGCCCTGGGACGCAGACGTTTCTAGAGTGTCTGGGCTTTCCGGTTGTTCGGAGAAGGATTTGCCGAGTTGTAATGCCATCGGGTTCACGAGGAGGGTCTAGTTCTTAAAATAGAAAGCCAGCCGCGCAGTGGAGTTCCACATGGCACGATTACTTAGAAAACGAAAGGCTGACTTTCAATGTTCGTGCGCTTTCTCCTTGGCTTCAAATTTAGGAGTGGACCAATAAGTAAGGTCAAACGTCTGTCAGTTTAACAACTGTTAATCAATTCCCCAAAGCCATTACCTGTGGCTCTCTTACTACACACATACAATCGAGAGGGAATGGGCATTGCAATGTCTATTAAAAGTAAAGAAAATGGACCCTCCTCCTCCCCCAATGTTCCTCTGGCATCTGCTCGGCCTTGTCTCATGCTAATGTGGTAAGCAGAAAGTAATCGAATGCCGTTTGATGCCACATATGGCAACCAGGGTTTAGTGTGCTCTGTATAATAGCAACGGAAGTAGGTGTGGGCTACAGGTTGGAACTGCAGATTTTAGAACTTTGGGACCTGGCCTTCATGTATGTCTCAACTTGGTGTAATTCAATGCAAATCGCTTAACCTTCCTGTGCCTAAATGTGTGAAATGCCCATCTGATGTATACAACCTCATTAATAGTCTGCACACCCACCCTCATGTAATAAATACCTAGGGCTGTTTTTTTTTGCTTGTCCTTAACCTCAAGTTAACCATGCAGCAACAGATGCTATGGCACTGGCTAACAACCAAGCCAAAAGTGATTCCAAACAAACAAGCTTAAAAAACGTCATTTATGCACGATGAGAAAACAAGCATTGGCAATGCCAGTAAGCTATTGGCTGGGTCAGTGTTTGAATTTAGCAAATTTATATTGTTGGAAATGCTCCCATGCCCTCAACCTATCTAAAAAAAATGGCTAAAACCTAAATTCACACATTGCCAATGTAGTTCATGGCACTTATGAGAACTAAGGAACTGATTCAGAACCTGGCGGATGGAATACTTGTTACATACGTGACAGATATCCCCGTCCACCGTTTTATGATCCCCATAGGATATATTGGATCTTAATATGGCGGACAGGATATCTGTCATGTTTGTGATGGAGTATTCCCTTCTGACAAGTTCTAAATCAGGCCCTAGATGTGCAGATATGTTCCTTGTGAAAGGGCAAAATGCCATGACCAACAGTGAAGTTAGCCAATGGCTGAAGTGTGCTGAGCACTGCTTCGTCTGAAATGCTGCAGATGAATGACACAACAGCAGACCAATGGAGGAAGAGCCCGCTGAAAGCCCCCATAAGGAAATATACTGTACACATAATTTTAGTAAAATCAAAAGGTCTTGGCAAACGGCAGACCTAGTCATTTTAGTAAAATCAAAATGCCTTAGCAAATGCCAGACCCTATGCTTTCAGGTCTGCTTTGTAGCTGACCTCCTCACAGATCAAGGGAGTGACTGAAAAACCTTGGGTAAAGGTTCCGCTCTGCTGGCTGGACTCCCACAGATCTTGGATCTTCTTCACAGTACTCTCTCAGCTTTTCAGGTACCTTGAAGCAACGGAAAAGTAAAAGGTAGCACTTTACAAAACGCACGAAAAATATAATAGTTCCAAACAAACAGGATGCTTTTAAAGTGATAGGTCCAAAAATTAAATAACATAGACTTATGAATTAGTATGCATCAGGATTAGAAGAAAGCAGAACATTGGTTAACCTTTTTGGAAGAGAAATACTGCAAACTCCACGACACTGTTTTTTTAATCAATCTGAACATTCAGGGAATATTCTTATACTGTATCTGGTACATTTTACTGGAGGAGAGCTGGGCGTTTCAAGGCAGGTCCACAAAGGCACATCTAATACTACTTCCTGTCCTAAGGAACGCTTTTGTGATTCAGCCCCAGTGAGTCAGTAGTTAGATTAAATGCTGCTGGAATCTTCCCATCATGTTTTTCGATTCTGAGTACAAGGGGCAATAGCACAGCCTAAAGGTGTTCCCAAGGGCCAGCCAGTTTAAGAATACTTTTAAGGTTTCAAATTTGAAAGTCAAAATGTAAGCACACTAACTACGGCAATCTGCCATATGAGTTTATATTTCGATTCTTTTTTTATTCTTCCCGCACTAAACAAAAAATAATATAAGTGCAGAAATGAAAGACTAGAAGACAGACTCTTTAAATTCAGGACATACATAAAATAAGTGTTAGAGACAAAACTTACGATACCTTTAAAGGAAAACAAACCTAAACATATCTACGTTTTATGTTTGTGTGTGTTAGTTGCCTCTATGAAGGGCATGTAGGAGAGGAACTTCATGAATTTCATTGAGGGTCTACCTGCTATGTTGCAGATGGAAATTGTATGGTTGCTTATGCGGATCAGTAGCTAAGAATGCCTTCATTTTTATCTATGTTATTATCACAGGAAATCTTAAAGAGACGAGAGACACAGTTGAAAATGACACTAACTGAAGTAATTCGATGGAGTTCAACATGTTTTTATCTTTTTACATCTTCAGAAGAAATGTTGATACAGAAATACACCTTCCTTTCTCATATCTTTTAATTTACTCTACTGGCAACAGATGCAAAGGACAGAAGACTCCTGGTCGGTTTCTGCACAAACAAGAGTCTTAGCTCGTAACTCGTGTGATAACGCCAACCCCAATGTTCTGACATATAACTACCAAAATGCCAGACTACAGTCTGCTAAGAGCAATGGACTGACCCAAATATCAAAATCTTAGGATCCATTGGAAACTAGAAAGAGTTCATAATGTACGACCCATGGGCATACAATCCAATGTATCAACAGAAATCAGAGAAGTCTGAAATTTGAACATCTGGGACATTGGAGGCCAGATGGGATCCCAACCTCGAGCCTAACGTAAAGGAATTTAAATCAAAACCAGGTTTTCAGGAGTGTATAAAAAAAAGGGGCCTGCTGAGAACGTCAAACTATTCCTCTACGACACTTTACTGAAAACGTTAGCTCCCTAAAGTTTCTAGAAGATGTACTGCCAAGCGACCAGTAATAAGAAAAATACTGCGATATGGGTAGTTTGCCAAGGAATGTAAGGGAAAAAAGATGGTATTACAGACTCACAGTAACTCAAGAAGTAACCAAATTAGGCCTGCACGTTTCAGCTACAAATCTCTAGTTATGAAGAAGAAAAACAATGCTTTGAATACAGACTGGTAAGAACTCGAAAAAAGCAACTTTAGATAAGGATTCCCACGCCTTCTGGCAAAAAAAGTTGGAGAAAGTCTAAGAGTCAAGAAAAACTATTGAGAATCAAACATCACTGAAGAAACATGGATATCCCAGTTCTCCATTGTCAATACCGCAGCTTTTCACCCACAAGATAAATACATGCAGGTTACAGGATATGAAAAAACCCAAAATCAGTCTATGATGACATATTGGCAAAGATACACACCAAAGATAATGTGAAAGAATACCCGTCTTACAAAAGGGAAAAGCTCCGGGCCTCAATAAGATACTACCATAGGTGTTCCTCTCTGACCCATATAGGTTAGCGGAAATACCAATAAAAAAAAATTTCAGACAACTTCGGCTAAAATCGGTGTCCTATCTCCTGGCAAATCAGCATCATAGTACCAATATACATGGGTGAGGAGGTTGTTTTGAGGAGGGGCAAGATGACCTAAAGGCATACAGTATCATTAGTCTAATTGACATTGATTACAAGATTTGTTTTTCAAAACAGATCTTGGAGCCCTTCGATGAGTTAGTCACTAATTAGAGCATCTTCTCCCCATACAAGGGGATTTTACAGGACTCTTAACGATCGACCAGATTTTCACATTTTTGCATAGTATTCATGAATCTAGCTCAGCCATAAAATGTCCCCATTTGTGACATTTTTATATTTATCTCCGGGCTTTGATTTGGTGCCAAGGTATCACCTCTGGAAAAACTGTCAAAAATCCACATTGATCCAGCCCTCCTGTCTCTTCTAAAATTGCTGTACACTGGAACATCACAAATAAGATTTAGTTTAAAATGTTTTAATCGGCAAGAAAATACATATCAGAAATGAAGTAAAGCAAGGTTGCCTTTTGGCATCCCTTTTGTTTTCTTTTTTTTTTTTAATGATCTATATTAGGTAGTCCGAAAAGCCACCAATGGCTTCACGTTATGAGCTCTTGTACATGCAGAAGATTAAATTCTGATTTCCAAGGCCCTGGAGGTCTTTCAGGCACAACTCAAAGCCATGGAAAAAATACTGTGAAGTAAACAACTTAAAAAATAAACACAGGAAAAACAAAAGTAATGAACTTCAAAACAAAATGCCACAAAAATCTTATTTTTCATAAAGGACTCTAAACTGGAATAAGTCCATTCCTTTAAATATCTAGGGTAATAACCATATATATATCTGACGCCACAACCAACGCCATTTTGAGGATGGCCTGGAAACATGGAAAGTGTTTCTCTGCCTACATCAAATACATTTTCCAAGCAAAAATGGGGAAGCCAAGTTATATATGGAGCCGAGCTAGGAGGTCTGAACAAGACTACAAGCCGTCTAGGCTGCTTCAAAAGGAAATTTTGGAAATCACAGCTCAAACTACCATTAAGTTTTCCCATGGTTGCAGTGGATTCAGACACGGGCTAACACTCAATTGAAGCTAGTTGCCAGATTGGCCCCATAAAATAAGGGCTATAAAGACTAGAGCACCCCAAGCTAACTTGGTGGACTGGGCTTGGAAAGAGCACTTCACTATGAATGTCAAGTTTCCTTTCGCAATGTACTGGGCAAAAGAGGTCAATGGACTCAACATGGAATGACCTTCTTCTAACGATGTTGAGCGGCTTAAAAAAAAAAAAAAAAAAGGAAAATTAACTCTATCGTCAACAATTTAGAGATATAACAGAAATTCGGAGCGCTGTAAAGACTCTCCCCCAGGACCTACCTTGGTATGCATGACCCCTGAATACCTCATGTTGTTATCTAATCACTGTGAATGGAGGTTGTTTGCGTTAACAAGTTGAGGATGCCTGCTGTTAAACGATATTCTGAGCAGAAGAAATCCAGAGGCCTCGAACAAATGCTCAAGTAGAGCTAAAGGATATAAAACCCTTCATGCTGAACTGCAATTTGTAAAAATCCATAAATTCAAAAACAATCAACCAATAAGAGTTTGAGCAGAGAAAATCTCGACCATCCAGACAAACATTTTTTTCTACTTAAGAGATCTTTGGAGCCACTCGATGAGACACCCTAGCTTGTACCCGAGGAAAAGCTGGAACCTCCGGTCGAAACTTCAGCAAAAGTAAATCCCTTTAAGAATATTATTTCTCCATGAGGAACAATTCAGGATAAAGCGGAAAATCACTACACTATGTTGCTACAAAGAGCAGTGTGGGACAAAACAGAAATCTGGGGGACTGTGTCAAGAGCCAGGCTGTAAAAGAATGGACTTAAAATAATGTACCCCATATTTGTTACAGTTTTAACTGCTTCTTTCTTGTCAAACAGTTCTTTTTTTCTGTCCATGCATGTACAATTCCTTGTGTGAACGGCAGCTACGCATCGCATTATTGTACGAAAACATGTTTAATACATTTTTAACTTCTACTGGTGACCAGATAATTTCAAATATATCCATAAAAGTCACAAGTAACACAAAGGTTTATAAAAATGTTTTATTTTTTTCCATACGGAAGAGCAATGGGAAAATGTCCACGATTTTCCACATAATGTTTGTTTCCTTTAAACAGAGCCTATACAACATGTTCAGCACCAAACAAAAATGTATACAAATATGTTTACAAACAACAATGGAATATATTCTAAAAAGCAAACATTTAATATTGCACTTTGTCTGTGATTTTGGATATTTCTTCTTTGCTCCCAATTCAAAATCAGGAAACTATTTGGATCTTTCTTATTTGTTTCCAATTAAAAATCAGGAAACTACCTAAATACTGAAGAACCTCTAGTTTCTGTTCAGGATTTGACCAATGCTTAGGAAATTAGATAAAAAATAATGCCTCTAAAAACAGAGTAAAGAAATATTTCCATGAACTTTATTTAATAAAGTTAAGAAATGTTTGTCCGACCACACTGTCAAGCGATAGTAATAATGGCTATATGACTGCTCTATCCTAGAAAGTGTTTGATAGTTTATTGATGAACCCAACTTTTTCTGGTAGAGTTATTTCAAAGCTATGTATGAGGATTTGTTCCCGTCTGTTTAAAAAAAACAAAAAAAAACGCGAACAATAACATGGGGAGCGCCTAATCAAAAGACCACTGAATGCCCGCCAAGTATTCCATATGATTGTGGTAGTTCGAGAAGTGTGATGACATCAACAAAAAAATATGAGTAACGTTTTAAACGCCACCCTGTAGTTGTCTGTGTAACTTTAGCCTAGTGAAGACCCAGTCCTTAAAAATGGAATCACATAAAACGCGACTCACTTGGATATTGGATACTCTTCCATCGGCAACACTTTCGAAATAAGTTTTTACATGCTTTCTTAAAGGACACATGTTACAAAAACCCATGTGAAGCTCAAAAGAGACTTCAAAGCAAGACAGCATTTCACCAGAAAGAGGGCAGTCCATTATTAATGCCTTTATCTCTTAGCAACTCTTCATTTCCTAGATTCAATGGTGGAAACACTGCATTTAACCATTTAAAACTAATCTCAACTCTGGATAACTGCACACGTAGCATGAGTATTTCTGTAACCGCATTTGTGCTACCTTCTCTGGATCACATTTGTGCAACCACTGTCTAACATATGTCGGCTGTAACTCATATCAGAACAATTTCTGCGGGTGAAACTGCAGAATAGATACTATGCAAGTTTTACGGAGAAACACAAATGTGCCACAGTCGCCTTCAGTCCACCTTACATTTTTTTGCAGATTAAGGGCACCAGAAATGTGAATGCAAAAATGCATTTATAAACGTATTGGCATTCTGAATGTATTAGTGCTGACAATCAGAGTTTGGCCCTTGTGCTATAAGTCTGACAAAAAAGGCTTCTTGTACACCCGATAGTAACACAATACAAAGAACCCCCTTGCTCAACTCATGCAGCCTTTAAAGCAAATGCATCCATCACTTATCCTTACGACCAAGCACATATATGTTTTAGGTGGAAATGCACTTCGGCCGTTGAGGGGTAGCATTTTGTCTTACAAAGAGAATAATAGCTTAAGTACCCCTGGAAGCCTGTGTGCAGGTTGGTGCCTGGGCATACACTAGTGCTGCCCCCTTTGATGCCTATGCATACCTTGGTGCTGCTACCTTTGGGACTGTGCGTGTTCTGGCACAGGGCGCTTCTTCCATCATTAGGTCTACAGAGCAGTACAGTATGTGAATCTGTTTTTATCCACACCGATTACAATCTCAAGCCAAAACAGCATCAAGGGGCACAAACACAACTCATTCTTCTGCAAATCATGTGTCCACCTGAGATTCAGCTACAACGTACATCTTTTAACTGACTGCATCTTATTGAAACAGCAGTAAAGCAACATATATTTCTGTAGAGAAAGTAAACAGAATTGAAAAGTATCTCATTACATTCCATACTGTGTCTCTCTTTTTCTTTTTTTTTTTTTTTTAAACACAATACATATGTTTGTGTTCTACTAAAACATGAAAGATCGACTTGAAGGAAGATGATGCCCATAAATAAATCCACCACTTGGGCCAAGGTAAGGAGGCAACAGAAATATGGTCAGCCAAAAAGGACGATTCTGAGCATGTATAGGTTATGTCCAAGCAACATTAACGTACAAAAAACGTCAGTGCATTCTTCTTCTTCTAGCTTCTCGGCGCGTTCTCAAGCTCCTGGTTGTGCAGATCGCAGGCAAGTCAAACATGTTACGACCAGTATGGTATTAATGAGCAAAAGCTGTAGTGATACTGAACCACACAACATGAGCACTGAACAAGTGCAAATAAGGAGGGGAGGGGTCCCTCTTTTTAACAAGGTGGTGAATTCCCCGATACGTACTATGTGCCCGGTTGCCAATGACAGGACTCATTAGCATGCGCAGACTTTAGAAAAGAAAGCTCAACTCTAAGCCTGGCGAGCAGTCTTTAGATTATGCTGGAGATTTTAACTCATAATCACAGGTTGCGATGCCACGTATTCCATGTTTTCTTGGTAACAGCAAATCATTCTCTTAGAAAACATATCTCCGTGATACGTCTTCAATACTCCTTTCTCAGCTGAGAACCGTTAAGTTCAACTTGAGTCCCATCTTTAAAACATGCTTTTTATTCATGGCTTCAACGAGAAGGACAAGATGGATGCTCATCTGTGGGCTGATCTGGGTTAGGGTCAACCTAAATAAAATAAAAAATGTACGTATTAAATGTAAGTAAAGCAAACTTAATGTTTAACTGCCTTCTATTCAAAGGCCCTACAAACTGAGAGAGGCAGTATGTAATGATTTTCTAGTTATCAACACATATGTACAATGTCTTGCTGGGGTGGAACCTTAATATTACACAGCACAGACTAACTAACAATATACTGCTTACTTAGCACAGAGTGCATGTTACAGCAACTTGACAGAAGAAAACAACTTCAGCTTTTAGTTAAATACAATTTGTTTAAAGCTAGTCTACCTAAGGCGTACATGTAATATGCATGCAACATACATTCCACGACGAATCTGCAAAAAACATTTCGGCAAAAAAGGACGTTCAATTTGGGTTTCTCATGGCAAGTTTTATGCAGATCCATCACATGGGAGCTTAAAAGTAAGGGGGGGGGGGGCGGAGGTGTTACCAAACAGACATTTTCTTTTTTAACTTTAATAGTATTCTTTGCTACTCTGTAGAATGGAGAAAAAAAAACGGCTCAGCGGACTTACATTTAATTTGATGTGTAAATAGAACTTTACACAAGGTTTGGGATAAATATTTTAAGTAGTTTTATAAATCAGCGTTTAAAATAGTTCCGGTCTGGGAATGACATTTTAAGAACTATTTGGACTAGTAATGCGCAGAGTCACATTCGCAATTCCAGTTTTAAAAACCCGAAAGGCACAACATTGGATTATGGAGCTTTTTGCTCCCATCATTAATTGCAGTAAGTAAGTGTCCTTGTGTTAGTTTGATGTAAATCTCCTCAGTAGTTTTTTTTTAGTATATTAGCGTTTGTAGAATGTAAAGGTGTGCTTTGGAGAGTAAACGCATAGGTATATCTTGTCAGTTGAAAAAAACGTTTGAAACGTTTGCGGATTTGCTTATAACTTTGCACCGTTAGAAAACCATAAAAGAAATTTGATAGACACTTATTAAGTGGAGATTACTCTTGGTATTTTCAAATTTGTGCAAATCCATCAATGGGGACCCATAAAAAAAAAGAAAAAAAAAAGAAAAAAAAAAAGAAAGGGGAGGACCGACAACTGTTCATTTACTAATATGCTTGCCCCTGTGTGGTGAATCGCCACAAAATGGGGCAGAAGATTCAAAATATTAATTTCCTATTGGTATGTGAAAGTGTATGACAATCTATTTTAGGGAGGAGAGACAAGGAGAAAGGACAATACATTTTTTATTTGGCACTATATGGTGAATCTGCATCAAATGTGACCGGCAGTTAGCATGATATACCCAGTGCATGTATTTCTGGGTTGGTTTGTAACAATGCAAAGTGAGTATGGGGTCAAAGTGAAAAAAGGGTTTTGCGTGGGGGGGGGGAGGGGAATCAAAAACAGTTGTTTTTTTTTTACAAATAACTGTGTGAAATTTAGTGCAGATTCATCAAATCGTGCCAGAAGACTTATTCCTTTCTTGGCATTTTTAAGGGAGTACAGACCCACCAGGGAGGCCTAATTAATAAGGCGGTGCAAACAGTGTTAATTTCCTGATAACCATCGCACAGCAAGACAAAATGTGGCAGAGGTTTCTATTGGTGTGTCATATTTGTAACAAAAATTATTTCTCCTGAGAGACAAATTCTAACTTCCCTATAAGAACGTTCTTTGATACTTGTTTCTAGGTTCTGTGTCGCTCACCCTAGGTCATTTTAGGGCCTACTTAATGATAAATGGTAAGTTCCCACTTAATTTTTCAATGATTTGTGGGGCATCCAATTGTACACTAATGTTCCTTAAAAAATTGGAAGGGTTCTCCGAGACATTTAGTCAAACTTGTAGTTTATATTAAGCAGTTGTAATTATCTTCATATCGTGCAACAGGTAAGTGAAACGTAGAGCATAGAGAGTACTCAGACAACTTGTGTTTCACCCTATGAGGTGCGTTCACCAGGGTTTTCTCAAGGCATAACTGTAGTTAAATTTCTGCTTATGACAATGTTCAGAGTGTTAATGAAATGGTGGTCAATCCGTTTGATAAGTGCTATAATAGCAGAACAGGGAAGTTAATCAGTCGCGTCCGCCGCCATCTTACGAAACGGCAAGTTTGACTAAATGTCTCATAGAACCCTTCCAATTTTTTAAGGCACATTAGTGTACAATTGGATGCCCCACAAATCATTGGAAAATTAAGTGGGAACTCACCATTTATCATTAAGTTCACTTTATAAATGGGGGATTAGGGTCCATTTCCCCCGGTTCCAAGCTCCCACGTTTATCTAACCTTACTAGTAAACTGGCAGTTGTTACAGGAAGCAACAAACTGGACCCTTACATATGTTTATCAAGCTCACATTTTAGAGCCTACGGCTTAAAGCCTTTTTAGGTTTTTAGAGCCCCCCGCTACCCTATCCCTCCGACGTTCTTCAACCTCTCACAAACAGAATTCCTTTGTAACTGGTTTTCCACTTCAGACTTTTCACATAACCGTCTGCATTTAAAGACCAAAATTATCACACTAAATTTGTATTATATTTTTTAATTGTTGAGGATTGGAATATAAACAATAGCCACCCATGCTACCATAAGATGCTGCACAGCACTGTGTAGTCTCCTTTGGAAAACCAACCTCAGAATATAAAGGTGGCGGTAGGAAACGGAATTCTTGGATGTATGCGAACAGTGGTCCTGGAAGCGCCCTCTCAAAATCACAAGCAGATGCAGGTGAGAGACACTGCCTTTGCTCCTCCGTGACTACCTCTGCATAGCTAGGGGGTGCTGGAAAAAAAAACACAAAGGAACTGTTAGACTTATACTACAAACAGCATGCCAATTTCCACATATTCAAACAGAATAACATAGCCGTACAATAACACAAACAACGATTAAATCAAAGCAGCAGTTCTTCCTGAAATATACCCCAAGAAAATGTAACTTATGTGAGCCTCATTCACAAAGCTTTGCTGACCCAAGGTATATTGAGTAGGGAGCACTCTGGTGAAAGCAGCAGAAAGTGTGTTTACTGAGTGAGAAAGTGAGAGAATGTCGCCACATCTTACACCACATTTGACGAGGCGTTTGAGAAATGGTTTCTTGCCCCGCTGAAACGTGCAACACGCTTTGCAAACTGATTCCGGAAACAGCTTTCCGTTGAAAAGGCAAGCAGATAGTGATCCTACTTTAAGATTGTTTACAACAGTTGCAACATTAGCACATTTTATTCTGATATCACCCGACTTTCTTCACATGAACCCTCCCTATTGCATACTAATTTCAGGTAATCACTGCCATGAGTACACTTTTGTGTACTGAACCGTTCACATGTGCAAAACAGCACTGCTGCCTTCACAGGTATGGGAGTTACAACAAATATGTATTTTTTTTTTTAGGATGGAGATTAAGTATTTTTTAGGCAAGAAGTTATAAATATATTGGCAACCTCTACCGGAGTGAGAAACAGAAACACCTAGTTAGATCAGTTTTGGCAGTAAAACGGGCATCCAGAGTGAGGAGAAAGTGTTGTCTTCCATTCTTATGGTGATGTAAATCTGGAAGCTCTACTAGTTGTGTCGAGTGAGTCTATGATATTGCTGCACTTTAAGGGTTACAATTGTTTGGTCTTACACACAATGTGTGACACTAAACGTGCATTTAGACAGTTTCATAATTATTGATGAGCGTGGATTACAATATAGAGCTGCATCTCCGGAAAAAACACAAGGACTGGTAAACGGCATATATGGTTAGATCCGGAAGCGGAAAAGGCTGAAGCGCGTGCGTTTTGACTTCTGCCGGGAATGTCCTCTCAAGCAGAATAAGGAGTGAAACTAAGATGCCGTTGCACCTTCATAATCATTACATAACGTGATACTGGGAAAAATAAAGGGAAGGATAATGGACTCTCCTTGTTTTGTAAGACCTCTGAGGGTAGATTGGAACTTTACTTTCAATCCCTTCATAAAATGTATTATTTGTAAAATAAGTTGCCTTGCTCCAACTTGATATTGTATGATGCAACAAAACATACAGCTCTTAAAATTCCCGACACGTTTCACTTGGCTTTTTAAGGCTTTACAAGGCTTGAGTTAGAAACATCATTCCCTTAAAGCATTGATGTTTGTGTTCAAGTCCCAAATAGAGAAAGCCCTTGTTTCTGTTTTGTTATTAAAAAAAAAAAAAAGAAACAAAAACACTCACATAATGGTCAGCACTGAAAGTATGCACTGTATTTTAAGAAGGAAAACGAAATTACCTTCAGGTCTTTCAGGAAGTGCAAGTCCCAACCAGTTCATGTTCGCACTGCACTGACTGCTGACACTTGATGTCCGGCTACCAAAAGGATGTAATGGGATAGTACCAATAACAAGCGGTAAATTAAGAAATAAATCCATGGCACCAGGAATGTCCACATATACCTACAAGTAATATCATAAAATAGCAAAATTAAAAAAAGTTCATGATTTGACTTTTTAGCTCTTTTGTATCTACAGAGTACATTTTAGTTTGTGTGGAAATTATGAACACAAGTATACAATTATGCACTGGCAAACAGATTTGTGTTTAGAGTGCTAATGTGTATTATAGCACTAGCATATTACAAAGACACATTGGCGGGAGCCAGCAGCAGACGGCAGAAGGGGGATATAGTTTTAAAGAATTTCCTCATACAGTTTTATCCAAGCGCTAAAGTAGGGCCTGGAGAATGCTCTCAGTTAATAGCATCAGATGAGAGATGAATACTCTTATGAGCTGAGCCAAGATGTGAATAACAAGTCTTAAGCCAAGGGCTGAAATCGGCTGGTGAAGAATGCCAGTGATTGTAAGGGGCTGACACACATCTTACTCCATGTATATTGTTAGCAAAAGATCAGCATGACAGCTACACTGTCAAAACCTAGGCTTAAAAAAAAAAAAAAAAAAAAAAAAAGGTGACAATACTATTGTTAAATAAACTTGCCAGAGTGTGGCACGCCCGGAAACCACCAAGGCACAATCATAGATGTGATGATCAAATCAGTCTCTGGTTTAAACTAATTAGGATCACATTTACTGTTCCAGAAATGCATTATGTTTACCCATAATGTTAAAGTTACACTTCAAAAGGTCCCGGCAATACATTCCAAAATGATCCTTCCCTTTAGCTTTTTTTTCTCTCCAATAACATATTTTCTACAATTTCTTTTAACTATATTTTATATTCCCCAAAGCCTTGGACTGATAAAGCTGTAACTCTTCTCTGGAAGACTGGCTTTAGTGGAGAGTGGTATTATACCACAATCAGGTGTTGTTGCCCTGAGGTTCTGTGACCAATGGGTTGCCATGGTCATGTGCACAGAGAATTAAAGCCCTCCAAACGCTGCAATATAGTTAATAAAAAAAGAAAATAAAAAAAAGGCTTAGGAAAATACCAGGGAGTAAAACTGTAAAAATATCCAACTCATAACTGAATTACAACTGTAATTAAGAATAAAATATTGTAGTGAGGGTGATTAAGAGATTGAAAACTGTGTGGATCGGTCCTCTATGAAGCAGACTGCAATATCAGTGGGTAGGAGTTGAGGGACCACTGTTAGGACCTCCCAATGTCAGACACAACATAAGACAGTCACACCCAAACTCAGCAACACATGTTACACCCAAACTCAACAACACATAACCATTGGAGAAAGTACCATCAAGATTGTGAAGATGTGCAGACACACACAAAAACAAATTAATAGCAAAACACACATCCCTCATTTCTACATACTATGACAGTGAGGCTACTGGTCGCATAATTGTTCACTGTTGCTCTTAACTGCTTAGATTCACTGAAGGGAACGTTAACAAATTAACAGAATTCCTAAAACTAATGAAGAAAATCCTACCATTAATGAATATTCCACACGGATGATGTTACAGTCTAGAATGGAGGGAGAAACTGGTGGAATTTTCAACTGTTTGCCACTCCAGGTCTCAGTTTTTCCAGAGGACAGCGATTCCCCACGCAAGTTGGCGACAAGCTGTTTCACTTCTTTCATTTTCCCTTTGGCATAGAAGGTCTGAGTTTGGTAAATGGCTGCCTTTGGCACTACCATCCGGGAAGAGCAGTTTTCAATTTCAGCAAAAATTTGAATTGTTTCACCTGCACAAAAAAGAAATATACCCTAAGTTTAATAAGCTAGATATTTACAAAGTAGAATCATACACATACATAGTCATGGTTACCCTAACAACTAGGTACTTGCAAACATTTTCCAAGGGACCAAAACATTTGATCTGTGATGAGCCCGAGGGCAACACTGATGCCCATGAGGTGGAGGTCGGGTGAGAAAGTGGGATGGGGGCTGTAAGTGGGTGGGTGGCAGTAAGGTATATGTAGGGAAAGCGTAGCATGTACATCTAGTGGCCGAATTGAGCAACATGAATGTGAAACAAGAAAACATGGGACTAATCCCAGCCTACCCACTTTACCAAATTGTATGACCCTAGGAAATTATTTTATTTCACTATACCTTATTTTTTTTCATTATCACAGATAAGAGGACCTCGAAATACGCGACTCTTCAAAACCACCTGCTATTTTGATTTAATACACTATAATGTTGACCATGGATATTAGGAACCCATGCTGCCCAAAGAGCACCATAACTGACTTGCCTCAGTAGTACACTATTGACTGTTGTCACTGGAAGGGTAAAGAATTAATGTTTCTAAATTCATGTTTGAAAACGATCACTTTTAAATTAATACTTCCTCAATGCACTGATAGACTCAATTGTACTAAGGTGAAAAGGTTTTGCATGTTAATTAAGTACGCTTTTGAATTAAACTTTTGCTGTAAGACATGTTCAACAAGCACTTGCAATGCCATCAGTCTCGCATTTGCTCCAGCTAGAAATATTGGCGTTGAAAATTCCTAATTGGACTTTTCTTGACACATAAATTGAAAATGAAAAGTAAAACAGTTGACAAAAGTGAGCTGGTACAAAGCGCCACTGCCGCCATGAGCCTGAGCGCGAAGGAGAGACACAAAAGTAAAATAAGAAGTTCACTCACAGTCAAACATATCGGCAATCGTGCAATTATCCATGAAAAAAGGTCAGTCTGCAAGGCAGTAAAAAAACCTCCCCTAGGAGAGACAAACTAAAGCATTTACCAAATGATAACAAAAGATTTTTGTAAGCCAAGCCCGCAAACGAGTGAAAGTGATGGGCGTGAGGTGGGGGGTGGTTAAAAGCACACAATACTTACAACAGGTCAAAGCTCTTGCGCACTCGACCTAAAAATGAAGGCTTGTCGAAAGATAAGGGGTACAAGACTTCCTAGCTACTTGCCTTCTTTAACACAAATTAACCTTTCTAATCTATTTAACATTGTTTTACTGTCAGTGCTGAGTCGAGTGAACAGCACACTAGTGCTCCTGTGGACCAGGGGGCTGCTTGCGCCCCTCCAGTCAGTACTTTGAGTATCAAAGCCCCAACATAATAAGGCATAATTAGTTCTCCCAAAGAGTGGCAGGTAAACCTTTTAAAACGTCAGTACAACTTACCAGGTGTATAGCCCTTCCTTTCTATTTTGGCACTTAAGGATATTGGGCCTGAGGTGCAGAACCAGCAGCATAGTGTCTTCTCTTTTGTGCCAGCCTGGGGTGACTGCAAGAAAAGAAAACAAATGTATGTAACATATATCCTTGAAATGGTGTTCATGCATCATGAATATTAACTTCGCACGGCAAATGGCAGGGATTGCAATCCAAAAACATAAAAGCCACAGCGCTAAAAATGAGTACAAGGCACTGGCGGGTTAGAAGGTCTGCTACCTACAAAGGGTATCTAGATATGCCTAAATTTCGGGATGAGATTCACTGCCCGTGTGGTAAAATAAATACTAATCCTGTAACTACCAACCCCTAGAATAAGTTGAGAAAAAGACTGCTATCTAAGAAATGGTTTAAAACTTCAACGTTTAAAGTCCATTAATAAGGCCCAAATAAATCGAAACGTGGTTAGCCAACGATCTTGCAGTGGGTTAATAGTGACCGGTGTTGCAAAAGAAGCTCAGACTTTCTTTATAGTCTGTGCTTTAAAACTCTAAATCTGCTTCACCAGCAAGATATTGGAATGTTTTCAGGACATTT
This sequence comes from Pleurodeles waltl, assembly GCF_031143425.1. NCBI lineage: Eukaryota > Metazoa > Chordata > Amphibia > Caudata > Salamandridae > Pleurodeles > Pleurodeles waltl. Next base: position 508,047,966 of record NC_090436.1, read on the forward strand.
AACAAACAAGAAATACTTTCAAAATTCAAGGCGCTGTGGCAAAAACTACAACCAAAACAAGTCAAATATATACTAATGAAAATTACAAAGTTTCCTTGGAATGTTAACTGTAAGCCTGAGCAGTACGATGTATTTTGAAAAGATCATGAACTACACCATCTTGAGCATAACGGCCAGTATGTACTAGTATTTAACTATTTAAAAAAAAAAAAACACATACAACCTAGCTTTGTAAGTGTGAAATGAACCATGTCCATACCATTCCCATTGGATATCAAAATCAAACAAACCAAAAATAGTTCAACTGCTTTCTTACAGTTCTTTCAATAGGACTAACAAATAAAATCTAACAGAGTGCAGACTCATTTTTTTTTTATTGCAGTGCAGGGGTGTAGTGTGGGACATTTTCCCACGCCATATGCACTGATCAATATTATGTGGCTGTACATGATCCTAGTGTCTCAGTTCAGTCTACGTGAAGCAAATATTAGCCTGCACGATCATAAATTTTTTTCTAAACGTTTCAGCCAATCATAGTGCAAATTACATAGAAAATGATTTGCCTTCAGAACACTAAAGCTACGTGGACAATAAACAAAGTATTTGTGGCCGTGACTCACCGAGGGCATACCAGGAAGGCAGTGTACATAATTATGATGATGATAATAATAATAGAAATAATATATCACTGGGAGGCATGTCTTATTGATGACATATCTAGAAGCCAGAGTTAATCAAATGGGAGACCTCCTCAGTTCTATAAAACAGTGAATAGCTGTTTTTTAAACCACCCATACGAATAACAAAACTAGTCAATACTCTGCACTCCTTCAAGGTTGAGGCATTTTCGACAATACACTAAGTGCAGATTGAAAAAAAAGCCTCATTTCTTACCAGTAACAAAGGAGTGTTGATATCTATGTGTTCAAAGACTGTAAATTCCTTCTTCAGTTTTACTGGTAGTAGCCAAGCCCTGTGTAATTCAGCTTTCACCCAATAGCGTACACTGCCATGTCTGCCTTCAAATGAGGTAGCAAGTGGTCTGTGCAAGATAAAAAGGTCAAAAATGGTTAGTCTCTCAAGAAAGTGAATCGCAGTCGAATGGAGCATAAGCATAGATCTCATACAGATAACACTACTGTCTGGCAAAGTGTCAAGAATAAATTAAGAAGCCAAACAGGTAATTGTGCTTTGCATGGTACAATAATAACAGAATCTCACAGCAATGGTGGTTTGCATTCTCTTTTCCAAATATACAAATTAAGCTAGAATGAGTGACCAAGAAACAAATGACTTAAAATAATCATGGTCAGTTGGTTCTTATGTTATATGTAAAAAAATGACTTATCAGATAACATATATCCCATCTAAATTGAAAATGTGCTCTGCTTGATTAATAATGTGCACACATTAACCAATCATATTATATAGTAACAGATAATGGGATACTACTCTAAAGAGAAAATAAAGTTACTATTACTTTTAAAGACCCATCAATATGAGATACTTAAGGCCCATGAAATAAATTGCCTTTCATGGGTTACAATGGTGCAGCAAATATACATATATTAACCTGCTACCACTGAAAAGGTCTAATTAAAATGAACATTCCACATATCAGATTTTCAATCACTGATTGTATTTCTTTTTTTACTACAAAAAAATACTAACGTCTGTGGAAGCTCAAAGCTGAATGCATATTCATGCCTTCCTGAATGAATAGTGGTGAGACCTTCTTCAGAGTTGTCATCATCTAGGGATTAAAATAGAATGATGTTACCATGCATAAATCACACCATTTTAAAGCTCCTTATATATCTATGCACATTTTACCAAGCACTGTGGTTCTTGTCAGATAAACGGCGGGCATCTATAAGAAGTTAAAACTAAAAAAGCAGTTCACTTTGAAAATTGGGAGGTAGGATTGCTTTGGCAAGAATAGGATGAAGTACTGGAGACGACTTTTTTAAACTGATCTTAAGATTCATGAACTTCTGGCATTGTGGATAAGACATACACAATATACCATCTATTAACTGAAAGACAGCACAAATTCTAAAAACACAGGCAAAATATGCGTGGTGTGGTTTGCCACCTGGCCCTGTTTTCTTTCAGTGGATTCTAAATTTCGGAACAGGTCTGACATTCTACCTGCCTTGCCATTAACATTTTTGCATGTCATCCTAAACGGTAGTTTAAAACTTAAAATATCGCATGTAAAGTATGTGTGTTGTGGGACACCCTAGGTCCATAATAAATATCAATTGTTAGGTCCATAATAAATATCAATTGTATAAAAAAAAAAAGATAATTGTGAGTCCAAGACATCTTTTTCATGTTTCTCGTCAAGTGGTCATAAATGGTTAACTGGGGTTTGATTATGTGTATAAAACATATAACTGTAATATGCATATTAAAAGAGGCTCAAGCATCTAGAGATCTGAACTCAAGTGCAACTTGCAACCATGTTGCAAAACTAGGGTGAACAGCTGAAAACTGGGACATGCTGCTGATAGAATTAAAATAACATTTTAGTTTCGAGACAGAAGTGCTACTATGTGGTGGCCATTGACATAAAAGTTCAATGTGTCACTGCTTTTTTTGCTCTCAGCCCCTAGCGTCTTCAGACTCCCTGTCTTAAAACCCTGAGAGTTCACCATCTCCTCTACTATCCTCCCATGTGCCCGACAGCCTGGCCACACCTATGTATCATTTTAAGTCCCATGATAGTCCACAAACCTTTTGTGCCCACTTCTTGAATCGACACAGATGAGGCAGGTTTATGATCATTAGTCTTATCTGGGACACAACTGAACACCCAAAGAAATCAGGTGTTTTATTGTGGTTAAAATCAACGAAGATTAACAATTCGTTTGGAAGGGGAGGGAAGGACTACAGGGCAGACAATCCCAATGACAGCAATGGGAAGCAATTAGTTTTATGGACAGAGTTAAAGTTTATTTCTGTTTTTTCGGATACCTGATATTAAGGCCACCCTATGAATGTTTCCTAGTCACATGACAGTATGCTGCTCCTTATGTTAATTACTTAGTCTCATGAATGTCTGCTGACCCGTGTCATATATGCGAATACTCAGGATTGCGACAGGAGACACTTCATTTCTAAGCAAAAAACTGACTTTGAAAATATTTCATTTAAATGTAAGCCAATGGGAAAATCAACTTAACCAACGTCTTTTTCTAAATCCACACCTTCTCTTTTCTCATGCTTTTCCACAACCTTTTGAAGTGCCACTGTGTATTCCTCGGTTTTGTCAGTGTGTGTTTTTTGGGTAAGCCATATCCTGTGTTCCATCCTTTCCACTCTGCCACATTTCTCGTAGTGTCCCATCTTCTTGGTTCGTGTGCCTCCGCTTTTGAACTCACATTTCCCAACCATCCACCACAACGACTCTGTCCTAGCTGGTTTGAGGCTAATACAAAATCTAAATAAAAAAATGTATTATGTAAGCGCAACTCGCAATCATTTTTGCATTGAACTAAACTTATTTTTCCCAAAAGCTGTAACCGTTTTCCTAAACCACAACACCGGTAGGCTGCCGCCCCGTATCTTTTTGTTAAAAGTTGCCCTTAAACGTATCGCCCAAGGCTGCTTGGGAGGGGTCAGCACTTGGAGTAAACAACTTGCCCATCCTCATGGCGGCTGGTCTCGAAGTCTGTCTTGTAGGCGTGGGCAGGAAGGCGAGCGACCTAGTTACATTGAAATAAAAATAATTGCGAGGACATCGTCTTGCCTCTCCGTTTTCTTTAACTGTCCATTTATTTCAGTCTTTCTTAGGGATCCTGCCCGAATGCATATGTTGCATTTTTCGTGATGCGGTACGACGTAAATAACGTTGTCATACGTGCTCGTTTATATCAAAGCATTCTTACTTCTGCCCAATACCACTCCGTTAACCTTGGATTTACCCGATAACAGAGAGTGCTTTACAAATGAACATATTATTCGGGCAGATATGACACCAATACATGTGTCAGTTGTTAATAGAACATTAAGAAATAGAGCTTTATTTGCACGTTTCAAGCCCTTCTTCGTACATTATCTAGTTGCGTTCAGCTTCTACTAAAACCATGTATGTACACTGTCTTGTAAGTTCTTATTGTTCAACTGCTATGCCACCTCAGCAATTTTCAGCCAAGTCTCGGGCAGAATGTGGTAAACAAGTGCTGCAGAAACGTCAATCACGCACAAGACTGGAGCAGGAGAGGACCGGCCTAAACCGGTGAGAGCAGATCCCGACAGCAGGAAGCGCCGCCTCATATGCAAAGAACGTGACGTGCACCACAGCCTAGCCTGCTTGCTACCAGGCACCGCCCCTACCACTACTTCCGGAGATGCGGTACAGTATGAAACCTATTCAAGCCGTTTTCCGACGGAGCAAGAGCTATTGACGAGTCCATTCTAGGACCAGGCATACAACTTCACTAACTAGCCAGTGCCGTTAAAGGACTCAGCGTCTTGTAGTTGAGAGGTGTGAATATACATAGATCAACTAGAAAATGCATTGCTTGAAATTAGGCAAAACCGTATATGGTATGGATTATTATTACTGAACAGTAAGTGTAAGAATGGGAAACGTTAACAAGTTCCACTGCTTGTGATTGCATCGGTTTAGATTTTAATGGAAAATGTGGCTAGTGTGACTCCATAGGTCACAGAGAATGGTAATATCCTCGGGCTCATTCCGGGAGCCGCTAAAACAGACAGAACGTGGGCAATGGCGATTCTATTAATAGCGGCTATGCGCTCATTCCTCTGAAGAGTCGGTTGAGAAAACCTGTCCGCAACGGGCTTGGCAACAGCGTCAGCCAATGACAAAATATCAACGTCGCCTTGGTAACGCACATAACAAATGTGCTCCGCCAATCCACAGGAAGAAGAGGGGGGGAAACGAGTGGCGAGAGCAGGGCGAAGCTAGTGTGAGAAGTAGTGACGTTGAAATAAAACCCTGCGTTGCGGTGGCCCGACCCTTCAGTGCCAGCTTCAGGAGTGGATTGAGCGTATAAACGTTTTAGACCCGTAATTACACAAGGGAGGTACAGTTCAAGAGGGTCTAGCTAGCGCAAGATATTAAACCAGTGCCAGTACGAACGCCACCCCATTGAGTAAAAACGACACTTTCAGTAAACAAGCTAACTTGCTTTGAAACCACGCGAGAAAATAAAATCAAGTTGTTCTTCACATCAAATAGAAATGGGAATCACCTTTCCTCGCAAACACTCATCGAGTGGGCATTGTACCTTTGATTATTATGGAGTCAATAAATACAACATAAAACTTCTGTATTTCATCGTCTTGCAGAACACTCGTGGCGAGCACAGCAGCGCATGACGGTCGCAGCCAATGTGAGGCAGAGGCAACAGCCCCCCTCCCTTCCTCCACACCAAGCACCGGTCCCGAACAGGATTGAACCGCTTCTAACAATGGGTGGAAACTTCAGAAAAACAAGACGAGTCTCACTTCCCCATATCTCCACGGCGAGATAAGCCTTCTACGAGGCTGTTGACTAGTGTATATTGCAAGAAAGTCGTTAATCGCCCTGTTATTACTCTACAACCGCACCTTTAATCACAGCAGGTTCTAATATACATATGCATACATATTTATCAGTTAACATGTGCACCGCACTTTTTCTAAGTCGAGTGAGCCTTATTTAAAACTCGGCTCTCCCAAAATAAAGGGCGAGTTATTTCACAAGTTTTATCTGTTTAATTTTAATAAACTATAGGCAACATAAAAATAAAAAAAAACACGTGGATGGCGTTACGCATGCTAGATGTCTTTCCTTTAAAGTTACGCATTTAACAATGAAGCAAACGTCTACTTGGAAATGCACACATGCTGTTATTGCACATAATGCAACTTCATTTAATATGTGTGAAACATATAACATTGTTATTTTTTGCAAGGGTTCTTGCAAATGGCAACGAGCCGTAAAATCGCGCAAGCATCCGGTGCACATAACCCTTACCTGAGGGGAGAAATGGTGTTAGGAGAAATGAACATTTCCACATCTTTGATATCACTTACCTCTTTCGTGCCCAATCAGGATGTCTTTGTGATTGAAATATTCGACTTCTTCGGTGTAATTTTGCGTGTAGGCAGTGTTGGATCCGGCATTCCGTGATTCAGTCCAGCGCACTTTTACGTGTCCCCTTCCTTGAATCTTTAGAGATTTGACCCTTATTTCCCCAGTCACTTCGAGATTCACCCTCCCTGAGACGGTGTCCCCGCTAGAAAAGACGGGGACGTTACTGTCATTCAGACAGTCAAATGTTATTGTCAAGCTCTTCACCTTCCCCAGCACCATGGTTGTAACAAAAGCTTATAAAAATAGATTAAGAAAAAAATGTTTCAGATCTCATATAAAAATGTGATCTCTCGGATTGCACTGATTAATTCCTTTGCCTTGCAGAAAAAATGCTGGCAGGGATCAGTGGTTCTCCTGTAAAGAGTTCATTGGGGTTTTGTGTAAAAAAAGTCACAGCACTGGACGCCGCTGTCATGCTGCTCACAGCTCCGCGGTCTCTGTACAAAGACAGGGTGGCTTCGAGCTGCCAGCTCACTTTAAGAGGCAGCTTTTTGTGAAAAACAACCTTACTGCGCATGCTCGGACTCTCCCTGCTGTTACAGCCCAGAGCAAAGTGGGACAATTGCCAACAGCTGATCGAGGACACTGTGCTGTCCAAAGGTTTCTGCTCATGCCCTACTGTTTCTTATCCTCTTGGAGCACAAAAGAAACGACGGGCCTTGATTTTGCTGCAAGCAACATTATTGTGCGCAGTCGTCATTGTATAATTGGCTTGAGCTGTGCAATATTTGTGACGGCTAGAAATGCCTGAAAAGTTCCCACGGAAAATTGAAGGATTCTGTTCACCACTGCCAGTTGTGGACACTATATGCTGACATGACACAGTTCTATACCTGCGATACAGGTTGCTCAATAGTGGTGGCTGCGCACCTAAGTATGCGGGCAGGGTCTGACTGGCCTGTAGGGCAATCGGGCAGTGCCCGTAGGTCTGGTATGATAAGTGAGTGTGGGCCGTGTCTTTGGCTGTATGTAGCCCTATTTTATGGTCTGCTGGGCCTGTTTTTTATTTTAACTGTTGATTTCCCCAATATTAAAACAAGCATTTCCTGCAGCTAGCTCAGATCCATGCAGCCTTTCATACCTTGTCAGATACACGTCTTTAGAAGTTAAAACTGCCTACATTTGTAAACAATTGCCACTTTTTAGGTCGAGCCTGTGACAGCTCATGCACTGCATTTGCTCTTGCTTGTGAAACACTATTATTTACAATAAAGGGCTTGGAGCACGCCCATTCCATACAATTTGTTTTGTTTACCCCACACCTGCCTTCTCCAGCTGTCTTATTGCTGCTCTTTCTTTTCCCCATCTTGTGTTGCTTCCCTAGCCCCGCTTTTTTTTAACATATTGCACCACAGTGGGGCTACTATGCAACATGGCTTTAAAAAGTGTTATGATGCAGTCAAAAATGGCCCCGTCATAACACTTTCTCTTTTCTTACAAGCATTGACAAAGCCAATAGGTCTCTAGATCTCACATTGGCATTGCCAATGCTTGTTTAGCTAATTCACTAACGGAGACCACTTTTATTTTTGCGCTTAGGTCTATTTTCTGTACCATTCTGACCCTGTGTTTGGCAGTGTTAGGAGCTGGGGATAAGAGTAATGTCATGCATGCTTGAGTTTCAGCCTATACATCCAGGTGACCAATCACCAGCCGCGGCCCATCCATTGGGGCTGAGGGCCGCCACCCCTCCACCTTATGCCCCTCAAGAAGAGTGTCTGTTAGGCTGGGCAAAGGTCAGACTGACAGACACTCTTCATCTTCAGGTCAGGCAGCCAGGAGCTAGACATGCTTGATTTGCGCTGGCTCCTGGCTGCCTGAGCTGAACTTTGCTGGGCTGAAGAGGTCACAGCTCTTATGGGTTTGACCTCCTCAGCTCAGCAAAGGTGCCTCGAGGCCCCCCCCTCCGTGACAAGGGGAAGCGTCACCCATTGACTCTGACCTTGGTGCTTCAGGTTTAATCCCTGAAGCGCCCAGTACGAGTGTCAATCAGTGACACCTCGTCACACTCTGTGACGAAGATGGGACTGTTGCCTTCCCTCAGAGGGAAGGCAGCAGCCCCAACCCTCCTGGGACCTCCGAGGCAGAGCTGAAGGTAAGTCTGTGTGTTTTTTAAAATGAATGTTTCTTGCATGCATGTATGTTTACAATTTTTGATAATGAGTGCTGTGAATGTGTGTGTGTGTGAATGAGTGAGTGAGTGAGTGAGTGCATGTGTGTCCCGCCCCCTCCCTCCTAAATTTACCAGCCGCCACTGCTAATCACAGAGGCATTGGCAATTAAGAAGGCATGGTGCATGATCAAAGTAGACTGCCAACTTTATTCAGAATACATTTTGGATCTCCTTTTAGCTTGTCATGTCCACCATCGTTCCTAAAGGTGTGCAAGGTTGTGTCCCATGAGTGTCATTGATCCACTGCACCGCAGTATCTGTCTTTCAGTACCCAACTGAGGGTAGGCAGCCCATCTTTAGGGTCAAGCCTGCGTCGCATGCGCTTGCGCATGCGTATCGCTTGCGAGACGCTTTAGGAGTTACAAAAGGGCTCGGAGCCCCATCCAGGTCACGTCTTTCATTGGTTCGTGAGCGTGCCTGTTAATATCTTCTTGCTTTCATTAGTGGAAGGCACGCATATGTCATGCCTCTTCCGGTGGTTAGCCCTCCTCGAGCGCAGCGACCAAGTACTGAAAACATGCAAGGCTCGCTGGGTTTGTGGACTACTTTTCTCTATTTTCGCAGCACGATCTTGCTTGGTATAAGTCGAGCGCTTTGCTTAATATCGACCCTGGTACATAGTTAATTACTCTTTTGCCAGTTACGTAGATAATTTCACTTTTGCTGATAGGTTTCATTATTAGTGAACTGTAGCAGCGCGATCGGGCTGTTTATTTCTTTCAATCTGGCAAGAAAAATCCGGTTGGGAGTTTACAACTCGTAATAGCTGTAACTTGGACAAATGCGAGACCCTAGTGCATTGCAAATGCTTGTTCCTGGTTGTGTCCAAGGCACCCTTACTACATTGCTGCACTCCTATTTCCTTCAAGCCGGGTGCTTACATTTTGCATCCAAATGTGCTTGATGCTTTGAATTGTAGCAAATCTAATTTTGTTTTCTGCTAGCCTCATGCTGGCCACCTGCAGTCTTCTTGGCTACTTCAGGTCACTCTGCAAGTGCTTTATTGAACTAGTCCTAATATTCAGTTCTGGTGCGTGCACTTTTCCCTGTGTGTCATTATCCAGCACAAGCATTTCTGGAATTGTGGCATTCATTTGAGAAAGCATCTTGATGAAGTTCAATGATAATGTCAGTATTGTGTACATTTACAAAACAATAGTAAACCTACTTAGAATAATAGCCAGTCAAAACTATTGAATATTTAATGTCTATAAGCTATATGGACCCGCAAGACCAATGGCTAACGTCTGCCAATGACATCCAGGTAAAGAGTTGAAATATACTTTTTCCTTACTAACTTTCCAAGACTAGTCAGAAAATAAGGAACTTTGACAACTGTTGATATATTCTTCATTGGAGCTGACATCTTTGACGTGGTTTCCCCTAAACGTTTTCCTTCTATCTTCCCAATTTTTGCTGACTATGTTTTTTCTGACTTTAATACTTAATGCACTTTACCACTGTTAACCGGATCTAAAGTGCTTGTGCTCTCTCCTTTAAACATGGTAAATTGGCTTGCATCCAATTGGCACATTTCATTTACTTGTAAGCCCTGAGTAACAGGGTACTACATGTCCCTAGGGCCTGTAAATTAAATGCTACTAGTACTAGTGAGCCTGCAGCACTGATTGTGCCACCCACTTAAGTAGTCTTTTAAAATTGTCTCAAGTCTGCCATTGCAGCTTGTGTGTGCAGTTTCAAACTGTAATTTTGACCTGGCAAAGAAAACAAGGCCTAAACCTTCCTTTTTAATACATATAGGTCACCCCTAGGGTAGGCTCCTAACAACCCATAGGGCAGGGTGCAGTGCATTTAAAACTTTGGCATGTACTTTTAAGTTTTACATGCCCTAGTATTGAAACACTGCAATTTGTTTTTCACTACTGCAAGGCCTACCTCTCTCATAAGATAACATTGGGTTACCTTATTACATTTAATACATGGGTATTTCCAACTAGGAGCATGTAGGAATGTCAAGTTTGGTGTCTAAAGAATTGTAATTTTAAACCCTCTTTTATGGCCATATGTATCATTATTAGAAATAGCGACTACCTAAATGCGATTCTCTGAATCGCAATTAGTTAATCGCTATTCCTAATGTTTGAAACTCCATGAGTTTCACTTAGGTCATTTAGCAACCCATTAGGAAACTCTATCTCATTAATATTAATGAGGTAGGACTCAATTTTCAACCCATTAGAAAACGCAAGTATCACAGGAATGGTTGCATGCTGGGGTCAGCAGATCACCATGTCTTTGATTGCTTTTACATAAAGCAATCATTTTTTTTTAAATGAGCCTGTTTTCCTTAAAGGAAAACGGAATACCTTTAAAAAAAAAAAATGAAAATTTTTCTTTTCATTTCTTAGGAGTAGGCAGTGGTCTAAAAACATTTTCACTTCCTTTCACAAAGGGGAAAGGGTCCCTCAGGGACCCATTCCCATTTACGATTGGGTTACCACCTTCTTGAAGAAGGTAGTAAAATGCTAATGTTTTGCAGCTGCATTTCGGTCACAAAACATTCTTGCATATCACTGCGATTCGGTATTAAGAAGGGACGCCATGAACATGCCCCAAAATGCATTTTACCGGTTGCAAATGTCCCGATTTTATGATTCAGATCTTGTGAGACCTGTAAAACACATGATATATACGGAACCTTTTGGAATTAGCACCAACAGTTAACTAAACATGGAGGGTCTTTTTTAAATGGTTGTAAAGAGGGTGTTGATATACTCAACTTTAACAAAAGCCTCATCTTGTTCTTTATCCCATATAAACTGCTTTTTTCCATAACAGTTCTACAGTGAGAACATACTCTTGCACACATTTTGAGTGACACTCACTTAATACAAAGAAAAGATCTTAGAGAATCGTTTTTCATTTGTACTGGTGCTTATTTAATGACATCAACGAGATAATCTTTAAGCTGAATTGCCTCTACAGGGAGTGGGAGACCTAAGTAATTTACCTCTTCCTTCACAACATATCTTTTTCATGCAAACCTGTCACACCTCTCTCAGCTAAATATTGTAATACTGTCTCAAGAATAATATTATGTTCCTGAATGGTTTTGACATAAATCAGGATGTCATTGATAAACAACACGTTCACATGCAGTGGTTGTCAAGGTTGTGTCTAAGTGAGCATCAACCTAAGAGAAAAAACGATATATAGATAATAGCAATATTGTGAGGAATCCTCATCCAATATAACTATTATGTGTGCATATAATTTTTGTCTGCAGTTGATGCTTGCTTAGACACAACCTTGACATGCATTGCATATGTGTGTGTTGTTTTGATGTACTTGGGAGGAAATTCAAAGATAGTACCCCAACTCTCTTTTTGTGATAGAGGAGCTGGGCCCCTTTGATAACTTTAAATAGTAATTTTTTCAATTTTTGAAATACACAAGCAGGGAATGCCGTTCCAAAGGTAACTAAAAGCACTAAAGAGAGTCACAAATGCTGTCAATTTGTTTGAAGGATCTGACAAGACACTCAATACATGAAGAGGGTAAGAGAGGAGTTCCGGTCCAGCACATGTCTTCTTCAGTAGTACTAATCAATAAGTATGTAGGTAGTTCCTTGATGTAGGTCAAGTCTTTACACTAAGATTGATTAAATCAGTTAAGGCAATCAGAGGCATTTTTTGTTGGGAAGCATACACTCTCATCCACCAGTTGGAGGAATGCTTCATCATTGAGCTATCTCCTTGTTGGGCTAGCGCTGCAATAGCTGATGGGGTCTGTAAAGGGGCTCCTTGCGGGACATCTTTTTGATAGGTTGTGAAATAATCATGAACTGATGTGTTTTTAATCATTTTCACAGGGTGTATTAATATGTAAATACTGTGGTGGGGTTCAGTGAACTTACTCCCCTTTATTATTGTTGTGTAGTAATATTATGCAGTGCACAAGATTGAATACTCAGGTTTATCTACAATGAGGCACTGGTGTGTCCAGTGAGTTTTGTATTTATCTTTTTGCTGTTTATGTTGTTGGTCTTGTTTGTTTTTATCTTTAGCTCATGTGCAGCAGTAATAATTGTTCTCTGAGTATGGGCAACAATAGCTAAATACTGGATACAGTTTGGTTTATTAGACATTAATTTTCGGTCAGTTGAGGTGGGCTTTCATACAATTCCTCACTAGGTAGCCAACTTGCGTAGATTAGACATTTAGGTGTGGTCCTGACGAATTTCCATTGATCCCACAGAGGCATAAGTATGCAAGAAACATATTGACACATTTTCGTTAATGTCTGAGAACATTATTTTCCGAGCGGTCCTCACTGTTTTTAATCTTAAAAAAGGCCCCTTGAATATAAAGTCATTGGGGCCTATTGTTAATTGTAATTTTTTCCTCAGACTTTTTCAGCCAATCTACCTTGCACATATTCCTCTACCCCTGAGGGTTTGAGTCTGGTATTCCAGACCCACAGGCTATCTGAAAGATCTCCAGCAAGGAACCACTTTGCGAAGCCCGTTGGGCATTGCCGCTCCAGCCTGATGAGGAGCACAGCCCATTGGCAAAGGATGCCACTAGTTGATGGATAAGGGCTTGTACTTCCTAACAAGGCTGGCACTGGTCAGCTTAACTGGTCAAATCATTCGTAGTGATAAGACTGGACCTACATCACAGAACCACACACATACTTATGGGATCTAACAAGGCAAGCTGATGATATGCTTATTTGAGGTCAGTTATTGAAAAGTAGTGCAAACCTCCTACAGGCATCAACATTTCCTGTATGCAGGATAGGGGATGGCAATCAACAATGATATTTTTGTTTAAAGAGCACACATCTGCACAAAGCATAATGTTTTCATATTTGGTCTTGACTAAAACCAAAGCAGCAACACACTAAGATGAATCTTTCAGTTTCTGTTTAGTCACTGCATCTTTACACATTGAATATAATAACTATTTCAGTTTGTCTCTTACAATAAGTGGATGTGGTTTGACATTGTTCTTGGTAGGAATGTCACTAGACATCAGTCCAATATCATGATCAAATCATTTGACTCAACACACTTTAGATTCAAGAACTTGTTTGTATTTTTTTAAAATTGTTACTAAGCAATCACTGTCAACAAAGAATCACTGAAACAGGCAAATCCCCTAAAGTGATAGATCAATCGCTGCCTATTTTCAATAGTATGGTCAAGTTATCTAAATTACACTAGCCTACAATATCACAAACTCTACATTGAACATATACTTTATTGAAAGTTGCCCATCCAATGAATCAATGAATTTCAATTGATAGTCAAAATATCCATATCTATCTATCTATCTATCTATCTATCTATCTATCTATCTATCTATCTATCTATCTGTCTATCTGTCTATCTATCTACATCTATATATAGAGCATGGTATCTTTTATGAAAATGTTTTAATAAGTTGCTCACTGTGTCTGATATCAATCCCAATATATATATATATTACTCTCCAAAATCCTTGGGATTGATGTCAGACACAGTGAGCAACTTATTAAAACATTTTCATAAGATACCATCAGACAGAATTGTAAATGGGGAAGCTGAATCAGCCATGAGTTGAGTACCAGTTTTGTCAGCATGAACTACCCCATGTGGTTGTTGAATCCTTATACTGTTCTGAGTAGGATTATTCTCCTCCATTGTTATTACAAGGTTTTTAGCCACACCCTTCACCAAATCATCCACTCAATTAACTTTAACAGTAATCCCCTTCTTTGTTGCTTTTACAACAGGCTGACAGTGCCCCACTTTCTCGCATTTCAGACATCTTTTACCTATAGCAGGGCATTTTTCAACAAACTTGTGACATCTGTTTTCTTTTTATAGAAACTATTGGCCTGATTTAGATCTAAGTGGTAACAGTCCTGTTGTCGATTTTCTGTCAGATTTCCCATCTGCCTGCTAGGCGGTCTACCCATTCTATTTAGATGCTGGTAGGTCAATAAATGAAAGAATGCAGATGAACCGCGGTTACCACCACCAATCAGCACCTGCATTGACAGTGCCATCGGCAAAAGCCTGCTTATTGGTGAAGTTGGATTTACTAGCACTATTCTAGAAATGGCACTTTTAGAAAGTGAGCATCTCTCTACACTTAAATATTTCTGTGCCTTCCAATCCACGTCTGGCTGGGTTAGTTGACAGATGGGCCAGATCCTTACCAACATGCAGGAGAACAAGCGGCTGCAGGAGGTACACCATCGGGAGATCGGGGAGGATTTGCAGGCCCTCAACACCACCATGGTCTCCATAGCAGAGGTGTTGGCAGATACGGCCAACATCATGAGGGAATGGACAGCACACAAGCGGGCCCCTACCACTAGCCAGTCTACTGACCAGCCAATCACTTCTGCTCTGCTGCAGCTAGTGGGCAGGAGGCCCTGCCACAGGCCCCACAGGCCACCAGCACCCCTCCTCCTGCAGAAGGTGAACCACCACACAAACGTTCTCTGCGACCCTGACAGAAGCCAGAGACACTTGCCAAAACCAAGACTACAGCCAGGAAATGAGACCCTCCTGAATGTCCCCCTTGTGTCCCACCTTGTCACCTTGTCCACTTTAAACCGCCTTTGCTCCCATTCCTATGGCCCCTTGGACACTGGGCCTGTGCTACAAACATACTGGAACAATACCCTGGACTTTCCTCAAGCATCACCCCATTCCAGTGCATTTTTCCATCAATTATCTGCACTACAATAAACACCCTTGAACACAACCTCGATGAAAGTGTTTTATCTGATGAAAATGTGCATATATGGAAACAGTCACATCATGTGCAAATTATCTGAACACTGTGATAGCATACATTTAATGACCTGTATCTGTCTGTAGCCATCACATCAGTACACAGTTGTCATATCACCAACATCTGCAAAATGAGAAGTCATAGGTGACAGTAAGTAGAGATGCAAAGGAAGTGAATGCCGCCCTGCTACAGCCACACACAAAACATCAATAATCAGAGGAATGGTCCGTTCCGCTATCTCACCTGTGTGTCATTGGAAGTATTGACATATAACTGATGTTCTGTTGTCCACATCCTCATCCTCTGCCTCCTCATCCTCACAGGCCTCAGAGTCCACTGCGGCCACAGGGGCATTTCCAGTGTGCTCCACCTGCAGATAAGGCACATGTCATCTGAGGGTCAGGTTGTGAAACATGCAGCATGCCACCGCTATCTGGCAAACCGTCTCGGTGAGTAGCACAGGGATCCACTGGTTAGATGGAGGAATCTGAACCGGCCCTTCAGGAGGCCGAAGGTCCTTTCAATAATTCTCCTGGTTCACCCATGTGCATCATTATAACGATTCTCAGCCCCTGTCCTGGCATTCCTCACAGGGGTCAGGAGCCACGATGTGTTTGGGTATCCAGAGTCACCTACAAGTATTGAGGGACAAACATTATCCTTACACAATGGTATGGGGTTAATACAAGAAGGCATACACTGACATACATTGGGCGGGGAGTCAGGCTCACCAATTAGCCACCCTGTGCCTCTGTAGTTGTGCCATCACATTTGGGATGCTGCTATTCCTCAGGATGAAGGCGTGATGCACCGACCCAGGATACTTGGCAGTGACGTGGGAGATGTACTGGTCAGGCAGGCACACCATTTGCACATTGAGTGAGTGGAAACTCTTCTGATTCCTGAACACCTGTTCATTCTGGTGGTGGGGGGACAAACGCAACATGTGTACCGTCAAACGCCCCAATAATGTTGGGTATATGTCCCTTTGCATAGAATCCAGCCTTCACAGTAGCCAAATCTTCCACCTGGGGAAAAGCAATGTAGCTGCACATGTGTTTCACCAGGGCAGACAAAACCCTCGCCAGCATGATTGAGAACATTGGCTGCGACATGCCTGCTGCCAAGCCCACTGTCACTTGAAAAGAACCAGTTGCCAGGAAATGGAGCACCAATAGAACCTGCACTAGAGGAGGGATCCCAGTGGGATGACGGATAGCTGATAGCAGATCAGGCTCCAATTGAGCACACAGCTCTGTGATTGTGGCCCTGCACAGTCTATAGGCGAGTATTATGTGCCTGTCCTCCAGTGTAACCAAGTCCATAAGGGGTCTGTATACAGGGTCTTGTCTCCTCCGACGAATCCTCTGCAGTGGTAGGTATCTAATGGACACAAGAGTGAGTAGGCTGTCACAATTTGAACAATGGAACCACCACCTTGGTGTACATAGAGCAGTAATGTGATGGGACTTTGGGAATGGCAATGTATGTGCAAATTATAGAAATTATGCAGTTCTCGATTATCTGAATATTGTCCACCACCATAAAATGGCGACCGCCTGTCCTATATGTAGGGACAGGTGGAAGTGAGGTAAATCCGCCGGCATTGCACATCATAGCAGAAGGCGGTCTTGCACCGCTGTGCTATTCCTCATTGGATAACATGGGGCTCTATGGAGTACAGTGGCCAACTTGGATCACCAGCGGTGGTGACGGCGTACACCGCTGCAGAGGTGACTTCCATTTTCTCTCAATAACCTCACTTGAATCCTGACTTTCCACAGGACAGCACCTACACTGCATGTGCTGCTGTGACCTGTGTCTGGATCCTGCCATGGCCCATGTGACTGGGAAAAGGGCCCCTGCCTTCACTTCGGAGGAGTTGGAGCATTTGGTGGATGGGGTTCTACCCCAGTATGGGCAGCTGTATGGGCCTCCAGACCAACAAGTGAGTACACCTTGGGCATGAGGTATGTGACAAGGTTGCATGGAGATGTGTGTGCAAGCTTCGTATCATTTGGGGGGGGGGGGGTGTATGTCTGGTGGTAGTGTACATGGTGGGCGCTGGGTTACCTGTATGCCAATGGGGATGGAAGGTGATTTGTAGGCCATATGTGTGACAGGCTTGATTGTATGTGTAATGGTATCCTCCTGTCTGTGTTTCCTCTGCAGGTCACTGGCCATCAGAAGAAGGGATTGTGGCATGCCATCGCCAAGGACGTGCGGACCCTGGGGGTCTACAGCAGGCGGAGCACCCACTGTAGGAAGAGGTGGGACGACCTGAAGCACTGGGCCCGGAAGACCGGAGAGGCCCAGCTGGGGATGGCCTCCCAACAAGGGTGGGATGCCCGTCGGAACCTGACCCCCCCCGATAGCCCACATACTGGCGGTGGCCTACCCAGCGCTGGATAGGCGCTTGAGGGCATCACAGCAGCCACAAGGGGTTGAGTACAGTGTGCACTACAACTATGATTGGTAGGTGGCATGGGAACCTGGTGGTGGATGTCAGTTAGAGGGGGGGCCCCTTAATGCCAGCTCAGAGATCGCAGCATGATCCAGCTCAAGGGTAATGGTTGCATTGCTAAATTTTGTAACCTAGCTAGGTTGCATTCCATGTCAGACAGGGCTTAGTGACTCCAAGTAGCGGTGCATTTGGCGGGGTCTGTCTCACATCTTGCTGTGGTACATAGCCAATGTAATGCCAGTGTGATGCATTGTGCTCAATCCTGATCCCTGTGTTTGACGGTAATGTGTATGCCATCTGTGGTGGTGGTGCTGCAACTGACCTAGTGCTCCATTTCTCTCTCCCCCCTTTTTTCTTCTGGCGTCCTGTCCATGTGTGCATTAGCATCATCTGGCGGAGGAGCAGGGGCACCAGCGACAGAGGGAGCTGCATCCAGCAGGACCCAGGAGGTAGAGACAACCGATGCGGAGGGGACCAGTGAGACGGAGGGCGAGGGGAGCACAGCGGTGGAGACAAGAGGTGACAACACTGACTCAGATACCTCCTCCAATGGAAGCTCCCTGGTGGTGGCAGACTCCTCTGGGACCACACCTGCTACAGGTACAACCGCACCCCCATACCAGCACTGCCCTCCCAGTAGCCCCTCATTGAGTTGCCCGTGCCCGCTCACCCAGGAAGGTGGGCATCTCCTTCACCCCAGGCACCTCAAGCCCTGCCCCAGTGAGCCCTGCTGCCCTTAGTGAGGAGGCTATTGATGTCCTGAGATCCATCTCCGTAGGGCAGTCAACCATAATGAATGCCATCCAGGGGCTGGCATCCCAAATGCAGCAATGCAATGCATTCCTGGAGGGCATTCATGGTGTATTGGTGACCCAACAGAGTTCGTTCCAGGCTCTGGCCTCCTCTTTGATGGCAGCCATTGTCCCTGTTTCTACCGTCCCCCCTCCAACTACCACTTCCCACTCCCAATCTCCTCAACCCCAACCCATCCCATGCACACATACAGACAAGTATGCACACAAAACATCACACAAGAGTGGCACAGACAAACACAGACAGCACACTTTAGGCCACCAGCACTCACACAAACAACAGACAGTTGCACACACAATAACACCCATTGCCTCCACTGTCTCCCCTTCTCCTCCTCCTCCTCCTCCCTCACTGTCACATCCGCACTCACACCTGCATGTACTGCATCAACAGCCACCATCACCACACCAAGCAGCACACACACCTCACTTGCAGACACCTCCACAACATCCATCCATGTGTCCCCTGTGTCCTCTCCCACCCTGTCTGCCCCATCCTGAGACACAAGCACATGCACTCAGACACCCAACAGCCATCCACCTCACATCAACACACTGCCCATGCACTAAAGTCCAGCAATAGTACACCGTCAACAACCACTCCCGCAGCCTTCACTCCCATCCCTATTCCCTCATCCCACCACATCGTCCCTAAGAAGCTTTTCCTTGCTCACCTTGACCTCTTCCCTCCCTGTCCACCCCTCCGTCCTCTCTGAAGGAGCAGGGTCAGAACGACCCAGCCCAGCACTTCAGCCAAATAGTCTACGGGGACAATGGAGGCACCTCCTAGTCGTGGAGGCAAGAAAGGAAAGGATCCCATTCCACCACCCACGAGGGGGAAGGATCCCACTCCACCACCCAAGAGATGGAAGGATCCCACTCCACCACCCAAGAGAAGGAAGGATCCCACTCCACTAACTAAAAGAGGCAAGAGGCCCCCTCCAACAGCAGTGGGCAAGGAGCTCTCACCTCTAGCAGAGGCTTGCAGGCTTTCCCCTCCAACAGCAGTGGGCAATGAGCCCTCACCTCCAGCAGAGGCTTGTAGGGTCTCCCCTCCAACAACAGTGGGCAAGGAGCCCTCACCTCCATTTGGGATACAGCAGCCCTCAACTCCAGCTGGGACACAGCAGCCCTCACCTCCAGCAGAGGCATGTAGGCTTCCCTCCAGGGACTGTTGTACAAGGAGCCCCCTCTAGAACCATTGGGCAAGTTCCCCACCTCAGTGACTGTGACCTTGCACTCCCCAGCAAAGTGAAATGGGCAAGGAGCCCCATCCAGAACCAGTGGGAAGTTCCCCACCTCAGAGACTGTGACCTTGCACTCCCCAGCATAGTGAAATGTGCATGGAGCCCCCTCAAGAACCAGTGGGCAAGTTCCCCACTTCAGCTGTGGTGCCCTCCACCCACCTTCCCCCTGAGGTGTCTGGCCATTCCCAACATGATGCCCCTGCAGAGTGTAGTGCGGATTACGTCAGGGAACCAGTTGGGCCTTGGACTGTGCCCTGTTGCCATGTGGGCCTTTTGTACTTTGGACTGGCCATTGGCCCTTTCTGAACAGTGACTCATGTATTTCTTGTCACATGAAGAATATGGTGGCTGTTAGCATCAAATTACACTGTCAGTTCTGGATAAATGTAGTTCTTGCATTATTATGACGTGTGTCCTGTGAGGCCGGTTTTCCTCTTCAGCTGGTTGGTGTATGGTGTGTGTGTGAATTGTGTGTGTTGTGCGTGTGTGTGTCCCTCTCCTTTTCCTCCCTCACTCCCTTGTGTGCTAGGCGGCTGTACTCACCGTCGTCGTCTTCGTCAGAGTTGGTGTTCCAGGTGGAGCATGCCATAGAAGAGCATCGGGAAGACTTGAAGTTCCGGTTCCATGGCGCCGTTGATCTTCTCTGTGTCTGGTGAGTCTTTCGTCTTCTGTGTTCAGTTTCCTCCAGGCTTTTGATGGCGTTGGTACCGCCCCAGAAATCATGGTGGTTTGCTATGTCTTAATAAGGTGGGTAGTACCTTGTCTTCCGCCTGGCTATTGATGGCTACCACCGTGGTCAGTGGTGTTCACGCCCTGGCGGTTGATGTGGTACATTGGCTGTGTATGGGAGTTATCACTGCCGTGGTCATAATTTGCAGTAATTACAGCCAGCTTGTTTGCGGTATTACTGCCACTTTAACAGTCACCTCCAGTGTCCTAAAGACCATCTTATTGCTTTTTAATAGCTAAAGACTTTATTTATCATTACCAGAGTGATAATTCAGCTTGTACTTATCAAATCTTGATCGTTTTGACCTTTATTTTACTCAGATAAATATTCTATATTTTATCTAAACCTGTGGGGTGTATTTTTGTGGTGTTTATACTGTGCTATTCCATGATTTATTGCAAAAATACCTTACACATTGCCTTCTAAGTTAAGCCTGACTGCTCAGTGCCAAGCTACCAGAAGGTGGGCATGGGATAATTTGGATTGTGTGTGACTTACCCTGACTAGAATGAAGGTCCTTGCTTGGACAGGGGGTAATCTGACTGCCAACCAAAGACCCCAATTCTAACAATTATATTATAGACAAATCATGTTAAAATAAACACATATGCATTTCCATTCTTAAAAACAGAAACACTTATAATGTTGACGTAAGTGTCCAGTGACATGACGAATGCTTGCACCAAAATTAACATTTCCAACACTAATGTATGAATTTCAAAGATATCTAAAAATTAAAACCTGTGCTTGCCACTGTTACAAATGAGAGTTAGTCCATGGTACACAAACTAGCAGAAATAACATAATCCGCAAACAATTAATAATAGTAATAATAAAAAAATACAGCCAGGGCAAAGGTATTCAAAATTAAATGATTTATAATGTTAGCATGAAATACTCTCTCATTTAAGTGTGTGTGTGCAAATGTGCTTTATAGAGGGCTGGGAAGAGTTATAATGGATGGGGAATGGGTGGGAGTTGGGGCAGGAGGTTGGGATGGGTGGGAGGCTGTGGTCAGTGATGAGGCCAGACCCTGGTATGACATCTGTAGACCAGACATGGCACCTTGAATATTATCCAGGTAAGCTAGCATCTGTGTCATCTGCCCACTGAGCCCCTGGATGGCACTCAGTAGTGCAGTCTGGCATACAGAGATAGTCCACAATAGGTCAATAGCCTCCTCATTGAGTGCAGCCTGGGAAACAAGGGCGGGCAGGGAGATGCCTGAAGCAAAGGTGATGCCACCCCTTTTAGGAGGGGGGGTACGGCAACTGGGGGGGGGGCAAAAGAGAGTGCAGAGATAGACATGTAAGTGGTGGACAACTATGCACGTGGAATTGTCACACTAGGGTCCACCACCACTAGGGACTGGTTTTCTGAGTATGTCTCCAAAGATGATGTTGAGTTGCAGGTGGCCTCCATGCCAGTCCCCTCACCCTCCATGGCACTGGGTCCCTTGGTGTTGGTGGTGTCTGCACTGGTACCACAGTGCCCAGCTTCTTTCCCACGGACGTGGCTGCAGTCACCTTCGCCTTGCCCTGATGATGCAGAAAACATAGATACAACAGCTTGGGTGTATCTGTGTAAATAGAATGGAATAATGAAGTTTCCTCACAAAACATTTGCTACATATTAAACCAGCTTCGAGGCCCTCAAATGTGTCCTCTTTATCATCAGTATCTCATGCATACAGGAAAGAATTCCACAAACTATTTTCTCACAGTCTAGAATTTCCCCATGCTAGCTCCCATATCATGTATTCCTTTTGCCTCTCATCCACTTTTATTTTGCTGATTGACAAATGGTTTCAACTGCATGAGTAAATACATTGGCCTGGATACATTCCTAACCCACTTCAGCACAGAGCAAAACATATCCACATTTCCAAAACAGTCATGTTTTAGGTCTCATATTGACTCATCAAGATGGGATACTCCAACATCTATGTGATGTATCCTTCCATCCGTAAATATCTTTTTAAGTATCACTTTTCTCACTATCATTGATTTCACATAAGGACATAACTAAGGACACTTAAATGTAATTTGGGGTACATGTATCTCTGTCACCAATGTGGACACATTCCTGTTGTTTTAATCAATATAGTTTGGCATAAGAATTTATGTTGCTTGGTGCAAACTGGCTTACATGCACATTTGTGAAGGATTAAGGCCCTCATTATGACATTGGTGGTAAGTACCACTTACCGCCATGCTGACTGATGCCAACATACCCCCGCCGCACTGGATTACCGCTACCCATAATATGACACACACATAGCAATCCGTCACTATACAGCCACACACACAGGTCCGCCAGCCCAAAGGTCAGTGGTAAACTGGCGGTATCAAACCCCACACCGTTACACCTACAAAACTACACCCACAACATTATGATCCATGAATCACCGCAGCGGACATCCAATGGTGGCAAAACCATTGGCGCTAGATACCGCTGCGCTCAAAATACACACACACATAAAAAACAACACTACATTGGACAATTCAAATTACACACACCTGACACCCATACATACAACACACCCAAACACCCTTGCCACTATAAAACACAAACCCACATTACCCACAACCCTTTATGACTAGAAACAAGTGCCACAAGAGAGATAGCAAGACCATAGACAATACCACAGCCACACACCACCATCACCTATAGACCACCCACGCACCTTACATCACACACCCCAATACATCACCCCACACACCCTCACCCACACCACTCACACTACACCCATGGCACCACAACGACACCCCAGGTTCTCAGAGGAGGAGCTAAGGTTCATGGTGGAGGAAATCATCCGGGTAGAGCCACAGCTATTCGGATTACAGGTGCAGCAGTCATCCATTGCTAGGAAGATAGAGCAATGGCGGAGAATCGTGTTCCGGGTCAACGCCGCAGGACAGCATCCCAGAACAAGGGATGACTTTAGGAAGAGGTGGAACGACCTACGGGAAAAGGTGCGTTCCACAGCAGCAAGACACTACATAGCAGTACAGAGGATTAGTGGTGGACTTCCACCTCCTCCCCCACAACTAACAACATGGGAGGAGCAAGTCTTGGCAATCATGCATCCTGAGGGCCTGGCCAGAGTAGGAGGAGGACTGGACTCTGGTAAGTCAAATCTCTATTACTATCACCCCCTACCTGCATGCCATCACATACCCTCACCCTTACCCTCACTCCCATCACTCCACCACCTCCCACACACCTGCATGCAACGCCAATGCATGGACCCCCATCACAGACCTGCACGGACAACCATCATTAAAGCATGAACACTAGAGGGAAACAGCAAGCCCACCAAATAACTACTCACATAAGGCAAAGCTGCCAGGTCTTAACAACCATAGAGGACAACACACCCATGCACAAGATGTCACACGCAGAAACAATAACTCTGCATTTACATCCCCACAAGTCCCCCAGCCAACGTCACCGGAGAGGCGGTGCCAGCAACATCCAGTCCCCCCCGCAGACGAGGCCCACAGTGATGACAGCAGCTCTGGACGCTTGGATCTGGATGACCAACCTGGCCTATCATGGATCTCCGGACAGTTGGTTACCCAGACACAGTCCCATACCAACGCAGAGCCTCTTCCCCCTCAGGAAACAACAGCACAGTACCCACCCAGCAGGCCCATACGTCTGTCCCCAGGAAACGTCATTTACGGTTCAGGGGACAGAGGCACAGGGCAACAGGGAAGCTGGAAGGACTGCTGTGCAACAGGGGGAGGACAGTGCCAGGGAACTGACTCTCCAGGAGGCACTCACCAAGATCCTGGGAGCATACCACCATTCCCAGGAGTTGATGGACCAGATACTGGACAAGATGCAGGAGAACCAGCGGCTGCAGGAGGGACAGCACCTAGGGATCAGGGAGGACTTGAAGGACATCAATACCACCCTGGTCAACATTGCAGGGGTGCTGGCAGACATGGACAACACTATGAGGGAGGCACTCCACCGGGCACCTACCGCTAGCCAAACTGATAAACAGCCCTCCACCTCCACTGCCGCTTGTGGGCAGGAGGCCCCGCCACAGGAGCAACAGGCCACCAGCATCCATCCCCCTGCAGAAGGAGAACCACCCTGCAAACTTTCCCTGCGATCCAGGCAGAAGCCAGAGACTATTGCCAGGACCCCCACCAGGAAATAAGACTCTCCTGATTGTCACCCTTGTGTCCCATCCTGTCACCCTGTCCACCTCGTACTGCCATTGCTCCCCTTCCTATGCCCCCTTAGACAATGCACCTTTGATCCACATAGACTGGACTCTATCCTGGACTTTCCTCCACCATCACCCCAGCCCATTGCACCTCCCCTTCTACTTATTAGCACTTAAATAAACGCAATTTGAAAAACGTTTGGAGTCTGTCAAATGATTGAACTATGTATTTGTTTAACAAGCTTTAAACACTGCAATACAACTGTACAGTAATGTACACATATGAATGACCTGTAGTTGGCTGCAGTCAGTACACCAGGAGCGGTAGTGAGGCACAAATATCTGCATGTGGTACAGTAAGTGGCCATAGAAGTGGGAACATTAGCTTGCCAGTGACAATGTCAAACACAAAACTGTCAATTAAAAGTGAAGTTACACTGTCTTACATGTGTGTCATTGGAAGTATTGTCAAATTATTGCACTTCTGTTGTCCTCATCCTCATCCTCTGTCTCCTCATCTTCACTGTCCACAGGGTCCACTGCTGCCAAACGCCCATCTCCAGCTTCATTCTCCTGCAGAAAAGGCACCTGGAGGCGTAAGGCAAGGTTGTGCATCGTACAGCATGCCATGATGATCAGGCAGACCTTCTTGGGTGAGTAGTACAGGGATCCACCTGTTAGATGGAGGCAACAAAACCTGGCCTTCAGGAGGCCAAAGGTCCTCTCTATGATTCTTCTTATTCTCCCATGTGCCTCATTGGAACATTCCTCTGCCCTTGTCATGGGATTCTGCACAGGGGTCAGTAGCCATGAGAGGTTGGGGTAACTAGTCACCTGCAAATATGGAAAGACAACTGTTAGCCACACACTAACCCTTATGGTCCACACCATACCCATACATCAACATCCACTGGATGGGAACCAGGGCTCACCTATTAGCGACACCCGGTGCCTCTGGAGTTAAGCCATCACATATGGGATGTTGCTGTTCCTCAGGATAAAGGCATCATGCACAGACCCAGAATACTTTGCATTGACATGGGGGATGTACTGGTCCACCAGGCACACTATCTGCACATTCATTGAGTGAAAGCTCTTTCAATTTCTGAACACCTGTTCATTTCTCCGGGGAAAGGGGATACATGCAATATGCAATATGTGTACCATCAATAGCCCCAATAATGTTGGGGATATGTCCTATTGCATAGAAATCAGCTTTCACTGTGGCAAAATCCTCCACCTGGGGGAAAACGATGTAGCTGCGCATGTGTTTAATCAGGGCAGACAACACTCTGGTGAGCACTATTGAGAACATTGGCTGAGACATTCCTGCTGCCTAGCCTACTGTCACTTGGAAGGAGTCAGTTGCCAGGAAATGGAGCACAGATAGGACTTGCACAAGAGGGGGGATCCCTGTGGGCTGGGGGAATAGCAGATATCAGATCAGGCTCCAATTGGGCACACAGCTCTGTGATTGTGGCCCTGTCCATTCTGTAGGTGAGGATAATGTGCCTGTCCTCCATCTCCTATTCGTCTCCTATTCATCTGCAGCAGTTGCAACCTAGGGGGCAAAACAGTGAGCAGATGGTCAGTATCCCATATTTCCAAACATCACACTTCATTGCATGTTGTGACTATAACAGTATATTGTTGGATAGGCCCAAATGCTGCTTATGTGTACTGTGACGCAGTTAGGTGCCATGGCCTGCACCCCCCCTTGAAATGCCGTCCGCCTGTTAGGAGGGACATGTGGAAATGAGGTCATTCCGCTGACATTGTGCGCCGTTGCAGGAGGCGGTTGAAAACCACAACTCCTCATTGGTTACCATTGGGCCCTATGGGTTACAGTGGCCAATGGTGATGTACACCGGCGGTGACGGTACACACCGCCGCGGACGCGACCATCATTTTCTATCTGTTCACTCACTTGCTACCTGACCTTCAACAGGAGAGGACAAACACTGCAAGTTCTGCTTTGACCTGTGTCTGGAACCGACCATGGCTCGTGTCACTGGGGAAAGGGCCCCTGCCTTCACCGCGGCAGAGTTGGAGAGACTGGTTGATGGGGTCCTATCCCAGTACTGAATGCTGTATGGGACTCCAGACCAACAGGTGAATACACTGTGAGCAAGGTGCATGGGACATGAATGCATGAAGTGGTGCGTGTGAGGGCCTCATGTGGGGGGGTTAATGGAAGGGCTGTGGGCAGCGTGCTCTATGTATGGTGGGCCATGTCTGTGCGTAAGGGGATGTGAGGGCTATTGTGGGCCTCAAGTGTAACTGGCAGGATGGTCTGACTGATGCCTTTTCCTATGTGTATTTCTCTGCAGGTCAGCGCACATCAGAAAAAGGGTATATGGTGTGCCATCGCCAAGGACGTGCGGACCCTGGGGGTCTACGGCAGGCAGAGCACCCAGTGTTACAACTGGTGAGAGGACCTGAGACTCTGGGCATGGCATGGGTCTGTGGGTCTCAGGTATGCTGCAATTGGCGTTAGGTATCCCTGTCCATGGGCTGGTGACTAGCAGTGTGAATGTTAGTGCATTGCCTAGTGCGTAGGGCTGTTCCCTGTGTGTGTGTGTGTCATGTACGCCAGCGGTGGTGTTGTTGCCGCCATTCACCAAGTGAATCCTTTGTCTCTCCCCCCTCTTTTTGTTTTGTCACCCTGTCCATATGTGCATTAGCATCATCTGGCGGAGGAGCAGAGGGGACGGGGAGAGCTGCATCCCACAGGACCCAGGAGGCCGAATCCACCGACGGTGAGGGCACCAGTGGGACGGAGGGCGAGGGGATCACCACTGCGGAGACTGGAGGGGACAGTTCGGACAGTGATACCTCCTCTGATGGAAGCTCCCTGGTGGTGGCGGACACCCTTGTGCCCACCACAACTATAGGTGCATCCGCCACCACCGTGCCAGCACCATCCTCCCAGCAGCCCCTCAGCATGTTTCCCGTGCCCGCTCACCCAGGAGGGTGGGCCTCTCCTTTGCCCCAGGCCTCAGTTAGCCCCGCTGCCATGAGGAGGAGGCTATTGACCTCCTGTGATCCATCTCTGTTGGGCAGTCAAACATTGTGAATGCCATCCAGGAGCTGGTAGCCCATTTGCAACAGACAAATGCACTCCTGGAGGGCATTCACTCTGGCATGGCAGAGATCAATCCAGGCTCTAGCCTCCTCCCTGATGGCAGCCATTGTCCCTGTTTCTAGCCTCCCCCTCCAACGTCCTCTACCCAATCCCATTCTCCTCAACCCCAACCTATCCCAAGCACACAGGAAGACCTGCATGCACCCAGGACAACATACAGGAGTGGTTCAGGCAAACACAAGCACCACACATCATCTCACAGGCACTCACACAAACACTATCCAGATGCAGACATACCAACAACCACTGCCTCCACTGTGTCTCCCTCCCAGTAGTGTCTACACTCACACCTGCATGCACTACATCCTCATCCACTACCACCATCACGTCTATCACTACACGCCCCTCACTGGCAGTCACCACCCCCACATCCATGCACAGGTCCCCTGTCCCCTTTCCCACTGTGTCTGTGCCCCTTCCTCCCAAAGTACACAAACGCAAGCACTCAGACAACCAACAGCCATCCATCTCACAACAGCATCCAGCCCATGCACCTGCACTCAAAATCAGCAAACACCTCCTACAACCACTTCCCCTTCCTCCAATCGCAAACCTTCACCCTCTTCCCGCCCCAGTGTCCCTAAAAATCTTTTCCTCTCCACCATTGACCTCTTCCCTACCACTCCCCCGTCCTTCAAGTGGGGCCAGCGTGGTCAGAACCCAAACGAGCACCTCAGCCACCCAGTCCACGGCCACAGTAGTGTCAACAGCTACTGCAGGTGGGAGAGGATCCTGGGCACCAGGCAGCCACACTGAAAGGGTGCCTGCACCAGGTGCTTCAAGGAAGGGCAAGGAGGCACCACCAGCTGCTACAGGGAAGGGCAAGGAGGCACCACCAGCTGCATCTAGGAAGGGCAAGGAGGCACCACCAGCTGCTATAGGGAAGGAGGCTCTACCAGCTACGTCTAGGAAGGGCAAGGAGGCACCCCTATCTGCTACAGGGAAGGGCAATCCTCTGCTGCTGACAGGAAGGGCAAAGGGCCTGCACCAGCAGGCAGAAAGGACAGGAGGCATGGTGCTGGGACTTATTCAGAGCCCCCACCACCGACCATGGTGGTTCAGCCATCCGAGGCTGCAAGGAAAGGGCTTGAGCCTCCCCCCACCACTGACAGCCTGCCACCAGCACCGCCACCAGCACCACTGCCAGCAGCAGCAGCCCCAGTGGGCAACCATCCGAGGCTGCAGGGGAAGGGCTGGAGCTTCCCCCACCACTGCCAGCACCGCCACCAGCACCACAGCCAGCAGCAGCCCCAGTGGGCAGCCGTCCGAGGTTGCAGAGGAAGGGCTGGAGCCTCTCCCACCGCCACCAGCACCGCCACCAGCACCACCTCTGCCACCACTGAGCAGCAGTCACTGCCAGAGGGCAGTATGTAGTCCTGCATCCATGGTCTGTTGTGCGGCCTGGGCCCTGCAAATCCTGTGGGTCTGACACCCAGGTGAAAGACTGTGACCTTGCACTCCCCAAGATCTGCATCACAGGGCACAATGCCCCCTCCAGAACCAGTGGAGAAGCCATCCACTCACCCCATCCTTTCCAGGATGAAGCACACTGAGCACAATGACCCCCCCCCGAGCCAGTGGAAGAAGCCATCCACTCACCCCATCCTTCCCAGGATGAAGCACACTGGGCACAATGCCCCCTCCAAAACCAGTGGAGAAGCCATCCACTCACCCCATCCTTCCCAGGATGAAGCACACTGGGCGCAATGCCCTCTTCAGAACCAGTGGAAGAAGCCATCCACTCACCCCATCCTTCCCAGGATGAAGCACACTGGGCACAATGCCCCCTCCAGAACCAGTGGAAGTAGCCACCCATATGAGACACTGTGGCCTTGCACTCCCCAGGACCAAGCAGTGGGCAACCCACCCACTTGAGAGACTGTGGCCTTGTACTCCCCAGGACATCGCACAGGGCATATTGCCCCCTCCAGGACCAATGGTGTTGTACCATCTTCCGGCTGAGGTGCCCCCCATTCCCCATCCCCCTGAGATGCCTGTCTATTTTCGACCTGATGCCCCTGCAGTGTTCTCTCCGTGTTGTTGCAGGAGTGAGGTGGGGCCTTGGCCTATGTGTTGTGGCCCTGTCCCTACATTTGTAAATATGTATATACGTTTGTATTTTGATGCACTTATTCATAGTATTTTATCGCATTACACTCACTTTCTTCAAATCATTTTGTCCTTGCAGTATTCCTGAGAGGTACGGGTGAACATGTAATGTTACTGCATCTGGTTGTGCGTCTGGTGTTGGGGGTGGGGATGTTGCATGTTGCGTGTTTGTGTCACTGTCTTTTTCCTCCCCCCTCCCTTGTGTGCTAGGTGGCAGTACTTACCGTGGTCGTCTTTGCTGGCGTTGATGTTCATAATGCAGCAGAAGGTAGATGAGCATGGGGAATATGTGCAGCTCGGGCTCCATGGCGTCGTGGTTGTTCCCTGGGTCTCCACAGTTGAGTCGTTTGACTTCTGAGATCTGTTTCTGCCAGGCTTTTGATGTTGTTGGTACCACCCCGGAAAAGGTGGCGGATAGGCCAGGTCATAATAGAGTGAGCGGTACATTGTCTCCCGCCTGGCTGTTAGTGGTTACCGCTGTGGTGCTTGTTGATTACGCCGTGGCGGTCGGTGTGTTAAAGTGTTTGTCTGTCTGAGCAGTTACCACCATGGTCATAATTCCATTTTACCTCTGCTTTATGACCGACTGCCAGGGTTGTAATGAGGGACTAAGTTTTCATGACAGTATGCTACTGTACACATGAACTGACTTGAATCTTGCTGTGAAAGCATATTTCTAACATGTTTCAGATATGGGTTGATGCCATTGTTTACATGTTTCCCGTCCTTTTGGAGCAGATGCTCATGGTCATATTGTCATTGTACCAACGTACCAATGTAAAGTCTGAAACACCAACTGTATTATAAGTGCATACTATGTCATGTCAGCAGTAATAGGGGCTACATTACCTACTCGCATTTGTGATGGAGCATCACAACTGACCCAGTCTACAAAGGGGACATGTTTGGTACAAATATCCTTCATTACATGGAGAAAATGCAGGTACCCGTTTTCACATGCAGACATGTGTCTGCTCGAAACAGTACTTGACATGTGATGAGGAAGCTAGTGAATTTTTTTAGCACAAAACAATACTCCAAACACGGAATCAGACACCATCTACATAACTTACACCTCCAGAAATCCTTGTCTCTGTTGGATGTGTGTCAACCATCATATTGATGCCAAGCAACATTGCTGTAAATTCAGAAGGTTAAACAACAAAAATAGCCATATACAATAACACACCCTCTTGATGCTGCTGTTGGGACCTCAATTTCCCATCAAGCTTCAGGTAGGTAACTACAAGGTTGCAGGCCATTAGAGGGTCAGGATGTGGCGCACACGCTTGCCACGTTGGGAGGCCTGGCTGAGGTGGACTTGGGCTGGATTTCTTATCCAGTGTCGGAGGTCTTCCTACATCTTTCTGAAATGCAGGCTGTGTCGCTTATGGACTCCCAGGATTCGCACCTTCTTTGCGATGGCCTTCCATATGTCCCACTTTTGATGAGCATTGAACAGTATGGATGTGAAAAACAAAACACCAAAAGAGGTTTTGAGTGATTTTGTCTGTAGTGGTGTGACACAATTTTATTGTTTCTCTCACATGCATTCCCAAAACAATCAGTACATTAAAAAAAAACATTTGATATTTCCTCGGAAATACTAATTGGCAGTGATCTGTTGAGTATCCTCAACACTTTCTATCTCCTCATGTTCCCAATCCAGCCCACAGTCATCATCTAGGCTAGGAAACCTTTTGTGTAGTAAGAACCATCTTGATTAGTCCTTATCATTGTGAGTCACTAAAGGCCAAACAACTTATACATTATGTGCACATAACCCCATGCACAGCTACATTTGCTTCATGCCTAATTTTCAAAGTGACAGATATTATGCTTTGCACCACATGCAGTGACTAGGAGCTGTATGGAAGGGCTGCCATGTGTCAGTGAGGACATGGTGTTAGGTGATATATGTAGTAGTACTGCGAATACTTGTATGGATGATTGAGAGCCATGCAGCACAGCACCATGACCTGTTTGAAACACATAGATACTCTTATTTCTAATTATGGGCTGTAATTGATAGAACCGCATAAGACAACTCCACAACTTTGAAAATTCTTCTTGCACTTTACATGTAACTCATTTTGATATGGGCTGTATTGTTTCACCTATACTAGTGGTACAGTGTCCTGCAGTTTGTCTAATGAAATCTGGAATTGTGAGTAACATGTACTGAAACTTGAGGTTATTCTTTCAGGTGACCTTTCATTTCAATGTACAAACAATTCTAACATTGACAGACAACATTCTGTACCCAGCTGAATCATTCAGTTCACCACACTCAAATAACAACACTTCACTCATGGACAAAAGGGGGCAAATTAGCATGTGTACAAAGGAGGAACACATTCATCTGATAAATATTTTCCACTCAAACATGTACCTGTTCCTCTGGGTTCCCATACAGCTGGTTGTACAGGGACGGGACCTCCCTGGCAAGGATCTCCACCTTCCCAGGGGAGGAGGCAGGTTACACCTGTTTTGCCTGGCATCCTGGTTCCCAGAGGTCGGTAACAGCAGTAAACATTGAGGAGGTGTTGTTGGCTGCAGTGTTAGGAGGCAAGTGAGCTTTTTTCCAGATGTTGCATACAAGTACACGGCTTACCCACTCTGCGACGGATAAAGGCACAGCCATTTGCTTTCGTGCATAGTCATCACATATGTTAGCCAATGGCAGTGTTCGTCATGCAGTGTTCCACCTAGTACGTGGTCAACTTCTCCTAACTGCAGTTGAATAGCCAATGCCCTGAGGGCAAGTTCAGGCACCTGCCATTTTAGGATATGTAGCTGTGTATTTTTAAATTGTTTGTGCATCACCAGCACTCAAAATGGTGGCTACTTTGTATACAAATCTCAGATATATACAACACTGTTCTTGGTAAGATGTGACACATAAAAAAGTGAACCGTTAATGTGTTTGACATCAATAGTGTAGCGCTGTATGTTATACTTCTGTTGACAGTAATTGTGCAAATAATACATTTCAAATACATTTTCACACATTATTTGTAAAAAATGTCAGACCTGTAAAAAATGTTGATTTGAAACAGCAAAGATGTTTAAAATTTATGGTAACATATATGACACAAAAAGTTCACTAATCTAACCAAGACATGAGATTAAAAAGTTCAGATGAAATGTGCAACTATACTGGATTTATAGCAGGAGCCTAATCTCATGCATCACAATAGGACTACAACAGCAATAGCACCAATAGTGAAACACGTGGCAGTACTTCATTTTGTGGCCACTGGTTATTTTCAATACACTGTGCCAGTATCTGTAGGCATGTCACAGCCACCTTTCAGTGGTATGCTACAAGGCGTCCTTGCTTCAATGATGAGACACATCAACAGCTTCATCCAGTTTTCAAGAGCTCGGGATTTGGCCAATGTGCAGGAAGAATCTTATGATTTGGGTGGTTTACCACATTTGGTTGGAGTAATTGGTGGCACCCATATTGCCTTATATGTACCCTTACATATTGTGACATCCAATGCCAGAACAACTTGTGACATACTGAACATATCAGTCTGCGATGGTAATTTGGTAGGAATTATCAGTTCAGGAAAGCCCAGGGCAAAGAGATTTGTGGATCAAAGTTTCCCTACATTGACTGCTGTGCATATTGACATAGATTAGCTTTGCCTGTGCTCAGTATATGTGTCCTCCTAACTTATCATTTGAATCAAATTGAATATGTGAAATCATTCACATAGCAAGACATATATGTTCTTCACCATGTCATCTTTATTTGGACATTGCTGAGATGTGACATTTGCAGTGATAGTTTGCTGTTGGAAAATACAAAGTGAACATGGGTTGATCCTGGGACAGACAGTCACTTGCAGTAGACAGATCTTGTACAGAGACAACTTGCACTGGGATTGAATGGAAGTTCTTGAAATTGTATCAGACCTGTTTTCTGTTGGATGTAGCCACCAAGGCAATATGTGCTGCTTCACTTGTGTTCTCACCACATGAGTATGTTAAGCCATAGCATTCTGGCCTCCCATTGGCTATATCTTCAACCTGTGTTCAGTGTAGGAAGCTGTTGATGTGTCTTCTCATAGTTAAAATAACTTTGTTTGAGCAAACCACTGAATGCTGGTTGTAACATTGTACCACATACTGCCACAATGTCCTGAAATGGTCATGTGGCCTCACAGTTTGTTACTGCCATGATGTAGACGGTTGGTGGTATTGATATAGGATTTCTATTGTGAGGGAAGGATGTCTGGCTCCAGTTGAGGTCATAAATCAATAATAATTTGCCCATTTAGTTTGATTTCATTAAATATTCCCTTTTTTCCATGGTGTCAAAGTTTTAGATTGTCAACTTCTAAATGACACAGGTGGGCTTCTGCATGGTTTGTAAAAAGCATATTTGATTGTGTCACAAACATGTTACCTAGAAATTTATGAAACCAATACATTCAGATTTCATTGTTTCTTTTTCCATCTTTTTTTTGTACGGGAAACACATTACCAAGTTGGTATCTCTTATTTGTTTTAGTATCACATTGGCAGATTAAAAAAATTATGGTGTACAGAAGACATAGCCTTTGACTTTGTTTTATGTGCATTTACCTTGAACAAAAAGATGAGTTGCAATAGCTTTGAAACCAGAATGAAAAGGAACAAGAATGAAACACAATAGTCCATCATGGTGGATGAAACAATATTTGTAGAGCACAAATTGTTTGAAGTCCAATCTACAAAATGCATCTCTCCTCAAAAAAGGTCAATGTGTCCATGATATAGTCCACAGAGTGAATCGTAGACATACAGTGGAAGAAATTAGGTTCTGCTTCTCTTGGAGGTGGCGGTAGAGGTCTTGCCATCCTTTCCTGGTGGTCCAATGAAAGTCCTCTCCTGGGGAGGGGGCGCACGTGTGTTGGGCCTGGGGAGGGTGAATCAGTTTCCTATTGTGGCAGGGCTTCCATGTCTGTGGCTGCAGAAGGTGTATTTTGTCCTGATGTAGAAGGAAAACAGACAGGGGTAGATGGTACAGGAAAAGCCCTGCACATGTGATGATAAATGTCAAACATCCCCCCAGTCAAGGAGCACAAACTGCAGTTGTGAATTTGCAGCACATAAATGTGCTACCTCTGCACCTTCTTAAGGTCCTGGATCTCTGTAATGACCTGGCCCATCATGTCTTGCTCCAAGGACTCGGTCAGTGGTGGTCTGGGTGACAATGATGCCAGTGGCCCCACTTTCCTGGCCACTGATTCCCTCCCACAACACCTACCCGACTACCTTATGCCCTTGAGGCAGTGTAGCTCATCCAAGTGGGTCCTGGCACAACTGGATGTGGTGGTGGCTGCTCAACAGCAACCAGGATTGGGAGGCAGAAGATGGGATTTGTGTTCCTCTGGACACAGGAAGTAGAGGTATCTATAGGCGTAGTTGTTGTAGCAGCTGGGATGGGTGGTGTAGGTGTGGGCCGAGTGTGACTCACAGGGGCTGACTGCCCAGACAGGTCAGATGGACCAGACATCCCCTCAGCATCCTGACTTGCAGGACTGGTGTCCTCACTGAAGGCTTGATCCTGGCCTAGAGTGGAGGTGTCTTCTTTTGCAGGCAGTCGTCCACTGTTCCTAATATGAATTACAAAATAAAAAGATATAAAAGGTCTGTATTGTAATTAATGGGATGTTTAGGGCTTTGTGTGATTTTTCACTAATTCCTCATGCTGGTTAATGTACACAGAGGCACACTTTAATAGCAATGATGGAGAGATGTCCTGAAATGTAAAATGTTACTTGGAAGGTATAAATTACATGTACTAGACATGCAACTCAACACAGTAGAGAGGAGATGTGAGAGCTGAACCATTTCAAGGCCTAGCAGCCTCAAAAACAAACCATGGTGCAACTTATTGGATTAAATGGCATTGGTCATCATCTGAACGCTGCAAAGTAAATTGTGTATCAATACTACTTATAAGAAACATGCCACAGAACATCATTGGAAACCTTTGAATATACAAACTATGATTTGTGCAATCGGGGAGATCAATTCAATGGTGTAACAAGAAGGTGACAACATACTGGATCAACACAGCAGATGAAAGTTTGATACATACATGAAATGGTGAATGACAACTATGTAAAGCTTTGATGTTTGTGTATATGTGGAAGGAAAGGGAGGCTGGGTAACATCACATTGCTCTTTTGCACAGACAAAAGCAGGGCATCATGGTAGTTGTAGTCATTTGTAAACACTATTGCCAATGCTTCTGAAAAAGTGAGTAACACATACCTATATAAATTAATACAGTGAAAATTAAACACACATATATGATACGTGCATTAATGTGTGTAATGTGCATAGGTTACAATACCTCTTACAAGCACTATACCTTAATGTGCATATGGATGGAATTTGGGACCTGTTTTTTTGAAGTACAACAACCTACACTGAGACACAGCAAAGGACGAGGCAAATCAAGGGGTCAACCACAGAGAACAAGACACAATCTGACAATGCATATTGGTAATTTTTAAATTGATTGTAACAACCAAGATGCTACTGATTTGGAAAACAGAGGTATTTTGGAAACTGATGTTTAAACATATATGTTTTGAGGGGTGTCCAGAAACATTCTGAAGAGGTAGGTTAAGGGCAAGCACTCCATTTGTGATTAGTGAGACACAGATAGGTGTAACCGACCAGTCTCCACTTCACCAGGGATTCCTTTAATGTAGCATCTGCAATACCTTCTCCTTCCAGGGAAAGAGTTGTAATGCAGGGCGGAGAGAACTACCACAAGTCCTATGGGCCTCCAGGTGATGCCTGGAGGCCACGAAGCGGACCCTCTCCCGCAGGTCATTCTAACTCTTCCTAATTTCCTCCTGTGTGCGCATATTGATAGATACAGCATTCACTCTTGACTATTCTGTGCCACGTTTGTCTTTTCTGAGATATGGTAGTATTTTGTACTTGTGCTCCAAAAATTGTGGCTCTACTCTAATAATTTCATCAACTATAACTGTCAATTTTCCCTTTGTAAAACGTGGATTCCTCCTCCCTGCCACAGTGACAAAATACATGCTTTGAAAAATAATGGAAAAAACAAAAAGTGAAAAAAACAGAGGGTGAATAGAAAAAAGAAAATAACCTGGTTGTTTAGTGGCAGGGTCATCCTCAGAATAGTGGTCAGCAGTGGAATGGCAAAGGATCATGGTCTGAAATTGAATGTGTTTTGTAGGTGTTCACAACTGTCCAATATACATCGGGTGTGGGTTGCTAACATCCATCTAATAGCCACAGACATAGTCCTGTGTTGAACGGATCCCGCAACGTACTCCTGCCGTCATGAATCTACCTTTGGTATTCCGCCAATTCGACTGTGTTTTACTGAATATGGTAAGCATAATGCCACCATCCCGACGGAGATGCTACTTACCAGCATTGGAGTCTGCTGCATCAGCTGTGGGATGCAGCTAGCGTGACGGAGTACACTCCATTGACATAGGCGGTGGTTGAACAGCCATAGATCTAAATACAGTAGTCGGAACACCACCAGCTTGAGGGATACTAGGGACCACTACTGTGGTGGATTGGCGGGAATACCATTAAAATCTAAATAGGTCCTATATCTCTCCAACATTACACTTCGCTCTTTAATAAATCATTTTCCAGTTGCTGACCAGCTTCTTTGTAATTATCCCTCTACAAACTGACCACGAGGTGGCTCAATACAGGGTAAATTGTTAAAGATCTTTTGTTCTGCATCATCCAAAATATTAAATAGAAGTTCCTTTTCCTTTCTGGAGAATAATCTTTGCTATCTATAGCCATGATAAACTTCTCAAAAGCACAATGCCATTGCTTCTCTTTTATGTTTGTTTCCCCTTGTGTCTGCAAACATGGTGTTACCTGACTGATGAGAAGTTATAATGATAAAACATTGCCTTGTTTACAATAAATATTATGTTCAATCAGACGCAACGTATATTGTATTCCAGCAATCTAGGGAATGTTCATTTTAACCAATCAAGTGCTATTTTCACCAAATGAAATTGATATGACACATCCAACTTCACACAAAAAGGATGTATGCTGTATAGCAGTCTGTTAGACCTGATAGCCTTAGGGCGGTCATCCCCCAATGTTTCGCCTGCCTCACTCCATTTCTCTGATCCTGTTTTTGCTATTTTTCAGACTCTGCACACTTTACCACTGCTGTTCGGTGTTAAAGTGCATAGGCTCTCTCCCCTAAACATGGTAACATGACTTCTTACCTACCCACTTCAAAGGCAATTTTGTGTATACTGTATAAACTAGGTCTCTGACCTCAACAAATCAGACACTTCTGGACCTACACCTGTTCTCTGTCTGACAAGGCCATGTCCACTCACCTGAATTCCAGGAGCGGGAGCAAAGATAATAAATCCCTCACCCCTAAATACTATTCTCTCATATCTGAAATGAACAGGGACCGGGCGAATAGCCTCCAGGGAAAAGGGATAGAGAACAGCGATTTGGGAAGGGAAGAGAAACAAAACACTGGTTCATGAAGGAGCATCACTGTTGTTCTAAGAAAGCTGCCTCAGTGCTTGGTGCAGGAATTCTAAGACCAAAAACAAATCAAAAACACAAGAACTACAAATATCACAGAGTCTTTCAGCAAAATTACAATAATTATTATTGTTCTATTGGGCAATCACATAGGGGGTCATTTTGACCCTGGCGGTCCGAGACTGCCAGGGCTAAAAGGACGGAAGCACCGCCAACAGGCAGGCGGTGCTTCCAGCCCTAATACGACCGTGGCGGAAGCGCTGCGGTCGCACCGCCGGGGCCGGCGGTTTCCCGCTGTTTTAGCCCCGGCGGTGATAATCTGCCAGGGCAGCACTGCAAGCAGCGCTGCCCTGGGGATTATGACACCCCTACTGCCAGCCTGTTTCTGGCGGTAAGGGGTGTCCTGGGGCCCCTGGGGGCCCCTGCACTGCCCATGCCACTGGCATGGGCAGTGCAGGGGCCCCCTAACATGGCCCCGGCAAGCTTTTCACTGTCTGCATAGCAGACAGTGAAAAGCACGACGGGTGCAACTGCACCCGTCGTACGGCCGCAACACCGCTGGCTCCATCAGCAAAATTACTTCATTTCCGCCTGTCCCTCCATACAGGACAGGTGGAAGCCATTTCGGTGGGGACAGGCCATGGCACTTAACTGCGTCACAGTACACATAGGCACCATTTGGGCCTATCCAACAATATATTGTTACAGTCACAACATGCAGTGCAGTGTAGTGTTTGGAAATATGGAATACTGACCAGCTTCTCACCCCTAGATTGCAACCGCTGCAGATGAATAGGAAATGGAGACATTCCCCCTTGTACAGGCCCCTGGTGGACATGGCAACAATGGAGGACAGGCACATTATCCTCACCTATAGACTGGACAGGGCCACAATCACAGAGCTGTGTGCCCAATTGGAGCCTGACCTGATATCTGGTATCCGTCAGCCCACCGGGATCCCCCCTCTTGTGCAAGTGCTATCAGTGCTCCATTTCCTGGCAACTGGATCCTTCCAAGTGACAGTGGGCTTGGAAGCAGGAATGTCTCAGCCAATGTTCTCAATAGTGCTGACCAGAGTGTTGTCTGCCCTGATTAAACACATGCGCGGCTACATCGTTTTCCCCCAGGTGGAGGATTTGGCCACAGTGAAAGCTGAGTTCTATGCAATGGGACTGATCCCCAACATTATTGGGGCTATTACACATATTGCATTTGTCCCCCCCGGAGAAATGAACAGGTGTTCAGAAATCAAAAGAGCTTTCACTCCATGAATGTGCAGATAGTGTGCCTGGCGGACCAGTACATACCCATGTCAATGCAAATTATCCTGCATCTGTGCATTATTCCTTTATCCTGAGGAATAACAGCATCCCATATGTGATGGCTCAACTCCAGAGGCACCGGGTGTGGCTAATAGGTGAGCCCTGGTTCCCACTCAGTGGATGTTGGTGTATGGGTATGGTGTGGGCCCTAAGGATTAGTGTGTGGCTAACATTTGTCCCTCGATATTTGCAGGTGATTCTGGTTACTTCAACCTCTCATGGCTACTGACCCCTGTGAGGAATACCAGGACAAGGGCAGAGGAACGTTACAATGACTCACATGGGTGAACAAGAAGAATCATAGAGAGGACATTTGGCCTCCTGAAGGCCAGGTTTTGTTGCCTCCACC
This sequence comes from Pleurodeles waltl, assembly GCF_031143425.1. Taxonomy (NCBI): domain Eukaryota; kingdom Metazoa; phylum Chordata; class Amphibia; order Caudata; family Salamandridae; genus Pleurodeles; species Pleurodeles waltl. The sequence goes on from NC_090436.1 coordinate 508,087,902, forward strand.
TTACAGGTGGATCCCTGTCTACTCACCCAAGAAGGTCTGCCAGATCATCGTGGCATGCTGTATGTTGCACAACCTTGCCTTTCGTCGCCAGGTGCCTTTTCTTCAGGAGGATGAGGCTGGAGATGGGCGTGTGGCAGCAGTGGACCCTGTGGACAGTGAAGATGAGGAGGCAGTGGATGAGGATGAGGGCAACAGAAGTGCAATAATACGACAATACTTCCAATGACACACAGGTAAGACACTGTAAATACACTTAGCGTTGACAGTTTTGTGTTTGACATTGTCACTGGCAGGCTGATTTTACCACTTCTATGGCCACTTACTGTACCCTTTGGCATCTCTATTTGCAGATATTTGTGCCACACTATCGCTCCTGGTGTGTTGACTGCAACCAACTACAGGTCATTCCTATGTATACATAACTTTACAGTTGTATTGCAGTGTTTAAAGCTTGTTAAATGAATACATAGTTAAATCATTTGACCGACTCCAAACTTGAATTATTTCAAAAGTGTGTTTATTTCAGTGTTAATAAGTAGAGGGGGATGTGCATTGGGCTGGGGTGATGATGGAGGAAAGTCCATGATAGAGTCCAGTCTATTTGTATCACAGGTTCAGTGTCCAAGGGGACATAGGAATGGGAGCAATGGCAGTTCAAGGTGGACAGGTTGACAGAGTGGGACACAAGGGTAACAATCAGGAGAGTCTTATTTCCTGGCAGGGGTCTTGGCAATAGTCAAGGTTTCTGCCTGGATCTCAGGGACCGTTTGCGAGGTGGTTCTCCTTCTGCAGGGGGAGGGGTGCTCGTGGCCATTTGGTCCTGTGCGGGGCCTCCTGTCCACTAGCGGCAGCGGAGGTGGAGGGCTGCTCATCGGTGAGGCTAGTGGTAGGGGCCCGCTGTTGTGCCACTGCCTCCCTCATAGTGTTGGCCATGTCTGCCAGCACCCCTGCAATGGTAACCAGGGTGGTGTTTATGTCCTTCAAGTCCTCCCGGATCCCCAGGTACTGTCCCTCCTGCAGCCACTGGTTCTCCAGCATCTTGTCCAGTTTCTGGCCCATCGTCTCCTGGGAATGGTGTTATGCTCCCAGGATCTTGGTGAGTCCCTTCTGGAGAGTCGGTTCCCTGGGCCTGTCCTCCCCCTTTCGCACAGCAGTCCTCCCAGCTTCCCTGTTGTCCTGTGCCTCTGTGCCCTGAACAGTATGCCCACTGCCACTGACCCCAGGTCCATGATCGTCCTGTGTTTGTGGGGTGCCCTGGGGTCCCTATAGTGGTGTACACACTGCTGATTGACGTGTCCTGGGGACAGAGTTATGGGCCCGCTGGGTGTACTGTGCTGGTGTTTGCTGAGGGGGGAGGCTCTGTGGTGGTATGGGACTGTGCCAGGGTTACTGACTGTCTGGAGATCCCTGATGGGCCAGGTTGGTCATCCAGATCCACGTGTCCAGAGCTGCTGTCATCACTGTGGGCCTCTTCTGGGGGGGACTGGATGTTGCTGGCACCTCCTCTCCGGCGACTTTGGCCGAGGGACCTGTGAGGATGTAAATGCAGTGTTAATGTTTCTGCGTGTGACATCTTGTGCATGGGTGTGTTGCCCTCTATGGTTGTTAGTGCCCTGGCAGCTTTGGCTTGTCTGAGTAGTTATTTGGTGGGCTTGCTGTTTTCCTCTAGTGTGCATGCTTTAGTGATAGTTGTCCATGCAGGTCTGTGAGTGGTGTCCATGCATTGGTGTTGCATGCAGGGGTTGCTATTGGGATGAGTTTGTTGTGATGGTGAGGTGTGTGGGAGGTGGTGGAGTGATGGGAGTGAGGGTAAGGGTGGGGGTATGTGATGGCATGCAGGTAGGGGGAGGGGTGAAAGTAGTAAAGAGTTGACTTACCAGAGTCCAGTCCTCCTCCAACTCCTGCCAGGCCCTCAGGATGCATGATTGCCAAGACTTGCTCCTCCCATGTTGTTAGTTGTGGGGGAAGAGGTGAGGGTCCACCACCAGTCCTCTGTATAGCTATTTGGTGTCTTGCTGTTGTAGAACGCACCTTCCCCCATAGGTCGTTCCACCTCTTCCTGATGTCATCCCTTGTTCTGGGGTGCTGTCCCACAGCATTGACCCTGTCCACGATTCTCCGCCACAGCTCCATCTTCCTAGCAATGGATGTCTTCTGCACCTGTGATCTGAATAGCTGTGGCTCTACCTTGATGATTTCCTCCACCATGAACCTTAGCTCCTCCTCTGAGAACCTGGGGTGTCGTTGTGGTGCCATGGGTGTAGTGTGAGTAGTGTGGGTGAGGGTGTGTGGGGTGATGTGTTGGGGTAAGTGATGTAAGGTGCGTGAATGGTGTATAGGTGATGGTGGTGTGTGGCAGTGATCATGTCTGTGGTCTTGCCATCTCTCTTGTGGCACTTGTTGTAAAGGGCTGTGGGTAATGTTGGTATGTGTTCTATAGTGGTGTGGGTGTGTGGGTGTGTGGGATGGTGTGTGTATGGGTGTCAGGTGTTATTTGAATTGTCCAATGTAGTGTTGTTTTGTTAGGTTGTGTGTATTTTGAGGGTAGCGGTATGTAGCGCCAATGGTTTACCACCATTGAATGTCTGCCACAGTGATTCCTGGATCATAATGTTGTGGGCATAGTTCGGTTGGTGTAACGGTGTGGGTTTTGCAACTGCCAGTTTTTCACTGACTTTTGGGCTGGCGGACTTGTGTGTGTGGCTGTATAGTGACGGATTGCTATGTGTGTGTCAAAATATAGGTAGTGGTAGTCCACTGCGGCAGCGGTATGTTGGCGGCAGTCAGCATGGCGGTAAGCAGTACTTACCACCAATGTCATAATGAGGGCCTAAATTGTGTGAATTGATAAAAAGCTAATTTTAAAGTGGTGCACTTAAAAGTCCATATCAAGGTGCCTTCACCGTACTGTGGAACTTATATGTATATGATTTACACATATAGACTGGCATGTAATCATTGATTTTGATTGTATATTGATCCTAACATTTGTTGGGAGTTGTTACACCTGAAATGATAATGAATTTAACAATGATGTGAAATGATTGGACAAAGAAATTATGTGATTTCTATGGCGTTACTAATGGACAAATCGTCTTCCACTTTGGCTTTAATTTATCATTACCAGTTGGTTTCAGAGGTTATCCCTTTGGTTTTTTCAGAGATACAGACCTCCTTGCCCTTACCCCACACTTTCCCCAATGTTTGCTGAGAGAAGTTATGCCCATATTTATACTTTTTGACGCAAAACTGCACTGACACAGTTTTGTGTCAAAATTTTTACTGCAGGCTAACGCCATTTATTTGCGCAGCTCGGCCGTCATATTTATACTTTGACGCATGGCGGCGCAAACCACAGGTGTGAGTCATTTATGTTTACTCAAACCAATGCTTCATTTCATAAAGAAAAACAACGTTAACACAGCGAAAATGACTGTGAGCCGGTTTACGATGTCACAAACCAGATATGCATCATTTTTTGACGCAATAGTGTCACAAAGCGGCACAAACACTGCAAAATGTGCTAAGGAGAGCCAAAATGGATCCTAGATGCTTGGACAGACCCCAGGAAAATGACAACAGACCAGGAACCAGCCAGGAGGACCCACACAAGACTCAGGAGAGGGAGAAGAAGAAAAGAAAGTGTTGCTTCAGTGCAGAGGAGCAGGAAATTCTGGTGAAAGAGGTGACAGAACACCAGCACCAACTTTTTGTCACCTCAAAGTTGCCAATCAGTAGGAGAGAGGCAATATGGCAACAAATTGTTGACAAGATAAACAGTGTGGCAGATGTATGGAGAACAGTCATCGAGTGCAAGAAACACTGGCATGACTGCAAGCGAAGGACCAAGGAAAAGATGGCCAGGAACAGGAAGGCAGCACTGCAGACTGGAGGTGGGAGTCCAGCACCGCAGGAGGCCCTGGACCACATAGAGGAGATGGTGGCAGCTGTCATCCCTGAAGAGATCGTCACAGGGATCCAAGGACAGGACAGCACACACTACCAGGCGACAACGCAGATGCAGGGCAATGTTAACTGCAAGCAGGGGAGGGGGACATACCTACTACACAATGCTTGTAAGTCATGATATTCAGGGAGTGGCATGGGTAAAGGGGAACAGCATGGAGGCATGAGCTGTTCAGAGCAAACCTGGGGCACAGTACTACACTACACCAACAACCTTTGCATGGGGGTATGCTGCCATGCCAAGGATGTTGGAAAGGTAAAGCCAGTCCAGGAGGGTAGGGTACAACATAAAACTGGCCTGCTGTCACACAACAGCTGCTATTCTCCCTACATGAACTAGGGCTCAATTAACAGTCTCAGGCTATATCTGTAAGTGGAATTTAACATTGACAACAGTTGCCACTACCACCTCTGCTGTGTGTGCAGGTCAAGTAGCTAATGGCGGTAACGTCCCCATGGATCAAACACACCCAAAGTAGAGGGTTCAGAATGACAACGTTAGCAATCCCCTGTAACCAATAAAAATGTTATAATCCTGTCAAATGTGATTTTCCATAGTTGCTACAAACATCAGCCATTGTCATAAACATTATGAGGTACACAGCACTAATGTCATACTCATGCTGCATATGTCAGGGTCCACCCTGTGCCTGGGTCACAATAGCTCCAATGACACCATGCAACATCCCAAATGTCATACTGCTCAGACAACAGCATTGAAGGGGAGGACATATGTGACCGGCTAGTGAAATTCACCCTCACAGTCAGAAGAGGAAATGGAACACTGCAAGGACCATCAGTGCAATCCAAAGTAGCACACATTCCCCAACATAAACATTATACACTACCAATGCTGACATCTGAGTGTGCCATGCCAATGCTATACATAGTATATGTTAGGTCTCTGCAACATATAGCTGGATGTGAAATATCTGAGACTGGCTCTGTTCCATATTGTAAAGTGTGGTGCAAGTGCCATCAGAACAACCACAGCCAGTGCAAGGCCTCACCATGAGAATGGAAGTAGACGGAGGGTTGAGTAGGACAAGAAGGTGGCAACATACAATTTGACCAGAACCAACACCTAGAGGATGTGATGCTGACAAGTCCCCAAACTGACCACACTACATGTGACATGCAGGTGGGGCATAGGCCTGGGAGAATGCTAATATTAAAGACAGGATTAATTAACAGGAACCAAGATCACAATGTGCAACAAATAGGAAGGCAGGCACGTCACATTACAAATGCCACAACACAGCCACACTAATTGTACAATATCTCATTGCAGAGGACGATGGCTCTCCTCGGGAAAAGCCTGTCCTGGACTACTCTGATGACATGGATGACGAGCTGACAAACATCAGCAGCAGGCCCTCCAAGATGTCCTTGGGACTCTCCAGACCCCACCTTCAGTCTCAAGGAGGAGCCCCGAAGTAGCAGCCATCACAGAGGAGCCACCCACCACCACAATTGTATGGCCTGCCAGCTCCAACCAAGCTGAGGACTCTGACGACACTAGCACCAGCTTTGAGAGAACTGTAGTTGGAGTACAGCTGGCCAAGGAGGTGCGGGTGGGGATGGAAAATATGGCAGCCAGCCTAGAGGGGGTGCATTTGTGCATGATGTCAACTGCAGAACAGGCAGCAGCCATGCAAGGACAAACATCAATCTTGCATGAACTTGAAAAAATTGTGAAGGAAATCAGCACAGCTGTAAGAGAGTTGACACAACACCTTCAACAACAAACTTTTCAACGCGTGCACGAATGCAAAATTGACCCCCTCAGGGCCGACCTGGCTGCCTACCACAGTGATGTGGCTGCTATTCTTGAGAACCAGCAGCTCCTCTTTGCTGCAGTACTGCCCTTAATAGCCCCACAGTTGGCAGCTACCAGGATGTCTGACTCCACGTCTTCAAACACTGAGGTGTGTGTTGCCCCTTCACAACCACCACCACCACCAAGGGCAGAGGAGACAACACACACATCAGAAGATGAAGACGTGGAACAGATCACCTTCACTCGTAAGAGTACCTGGTAGCACAAGTCCCTGCCACCTGGCCACTTATAACCGAGGTCCTGTGCTTTGTAACATGCCAGTCTTGCAACAGCTGCTCTCAAGCACTGTTCTCCAGCCCACTGTTGATCTTGTCACTCTGCCCTGTGATTGTCTCTCACTACCTCATTGGCAAATCCTGTCCCTCTACACTGTCTGACACTTCACTGCAGCATGTCCAATGACATGTCCTTTTGCACCTGTGGAGGATCACAATGGAAGGTGTGACACTAATGGACTCACAATCATGGACAATGTAAATATAGCACTACCGCACTTTATAATAAATAGCACTTACACAACCACTTTGTCTCTGTGTAATGTGACACATCTACTTTGGGAGAGATCAGTGATGTTTGCCTCATGTCAATGATTATAGAATGTCTATACAGCTGTCCTGAAAGAATGTGGGCTGTTAACTATGCACTGTGGTCTGGATTGTACCATCATCTGCCCTTCCGGAGGGTTAATTCTGAGGGAAGTAGAAACTAACTAGTATAATGATGTGTTGGACAGAATAAGTCTTCCTCAAGGGATGTCTAAGCCAAAAATTATTGCCTTCAAATTTTTCTACAAGCCAATCTTGACATTTGACCCAAAATTTTCCTAACACACACCATACAGCAGGAGTGGATGTGTATGAGTGTACGTACAAATAAGTAACCTGGCTGAACAATGTAATAAATGATGAGGTGTGAGTTATGTATACCATACCACATGAGATTATACTACCACTCACCTTATAAGGCTTCACTTGAACATCAGGCTGCAGGCAAATATATTTTTTTTGTATTTTTATATTGTATCATTTTTTTTTATTTTTTTTATTTAAACAGCAAAACCCCAACATCATCCCCCACCCACACACATAATAAAAAAAACATATTAAAAGTATCATACCACCACCCCCCAACCCACTATTGCTAACTAAACTAACAGCCTATTCTAACCTAACACTAAGCCCCCTATACCCACTAATTTAAAGAACCAGCAAAGAGGAGGGAGGGGAGGGAATCATGACTGAGGGTATATTTTTCACAAGTTCGCCCTCCACAGGTTCTTCTTGATGGCATGCACCCTCTTATTAATTAGTGCCACCTCCTGCTGCAGCCTGTTCATTTTCCTCAACATACGTTCAATGTCACGTTGCACCTGTTAAAAATCTGCAGGGTCAATGACTGCAGCAGGGGTGGTCTGGGTGGCAGTTGAAGAAGTTTGTCCGGTTGTCAGTGCCATGCTTGTAGGGGGAGGTGCAGGTGGTGCTGTCATAGGTCCGGGAGCAGTGGAGGTCGATGGTCCTGTCGCGTAGGCTCTCATTATTCTAATGAGACTACTGGATTTTGAGCAGCAAGATCGTCCACAGTGTGGGGGACTGAGTCTGACCCACGGTGGATGACACTTGTCGCTCTAAATCCGGGCTTTGCTCCGGCTAACTAGCAGTGCCTCATCTCTCCCGAGAGGCAGAGACGATTGGGCAGCCGAGCGCATGACATATTGGTACTTCTCAGGGAAGTCGTGGTCACTCAGGTCACAACCAGTTCTCTCAAACACAGTTCGGTCTCAGATATAAATGACAATAAAAGCAGTATACGTTTTAAAGATTGGTTTAATAAAACAACTGCATTTTGGATAGCAAAGCGTGAGCTGCAATAACCTGAACTACACAACACAATAATATTAAAATAGTGACGATGAGAGTGAAGCATAAGAATAATGCTATCATAGTGCCACTAGAATCGATGGACTATTCCCTATCTAAACCATATTTTGAGCACAGCATGTTAAGCTCTAATCCTGCCTTTCAGGTTCCCCCTGGAGGACATCAACCCTCAAACCTGAGCAAAGGCCTGTAATGGATACCGAAGGGCCCCCTTGTTGAAATGCCCTCCACACTCCAGAGACTCTTTCATGGCGATAATGCCGTGCTATGTGGCAGAACCCAGACTCCACATCCAGAATGTGGCAGTAACTCATTGCCCGGCGCTGAAACTCCAGAATCTGGATGGCATTCATATTGGCTGCTGTTAAAAAAGATCAAACCAAACATTAGGTACTTCATTGTGTGATATAGCTACTGATGTTAATCAAGCTATAGATCTAATGTAGCTGAAACAGGCCATATCACCATACAGATCACAGATTCGACCTGAGGAAGTACATGCCAACGCAGCCTACACATGTCCTATCTAACAGCACAGCAATGTTCCAAAAGATGTGTAACAACTTAAATGACCTATGCATCATTGTCTAGCCATTAGTCACGTACAAAATGCTGCAAGTCCTCCACATGTGACAGGCGAACTAATGACTATCTTCTGGATTACAATCAAGGGCCACAAGATCTGTGATTTGTAAATGGAATTGCCAGGATGGAATGCAGTTGCTAATTATGAGTGCATATCCTAGTTTTGGACAAGTGATTTACAGATTTACATGTCTGTGTACTAAACTAGGATCATCACTCCTAGGTACACATTTCATAACCCTAATCCTGTGCCTCGGGGGGGGGGATGGACAAGCAAGAAATACTTTCCAACATCTAGGACACCCAGGAAGCTTTGGACAGCTGTACATGGGATTGGGCAGTCCACCACAGGTAAGGAGGATGTCCAACTAGGATATACCCAAACCTTGGACAATCCTATCCACATTTATGTTTGTAAATGCAGACAATTGTCAACATCATTTAATACCACTAATACATGTCTTACAACAAGCAGATAGATGCCAGCACACATCTGGGCATGAGCTGCATGCACACCTATGACATTGTACTCAAGTGCCACATACACGTAGCACAAAATGTGGAGCTACATGCTGCTAGGAAGTCAAACATACAGTCAAACATGTTCATTAGTGAACAGGGAGGCTCAAGTCTGTGGGTAAGACTTTGGCATCCCTATTCTGTGAGATTCAGGGTCTGACTTGCTGACTAAATCATAAATATGGCCCTCTGCTAAATTTTCTTAATTAAAAGTTTAACAACAAATGTCACCCTATTCACATGGCCATGCCTACAGGGCTGCACTACAATCCCAAAATATGACTATACGCTAATGATTGTCCAACTCAAAGATGGAAAAAAGTTATACTCCACTCAAGTAACATATCCGATAATTTCCCAGCACATCATACTTTGCTATGTGTCCAACACACAGGAGTCAATCACACAAAAGCTGCAAACACAATACAGAACTGAAATATCAACACTTACTGGAGATGTCTGGGTCTGCAAATCGAGCCACCTCTCCGATTGTGTAGGGGGCAGGTCCACCTGTAAAGCATGGAAGGGAGAAATGTGCTCAATGTCACACTTCCAAATAAAATTACTGTGTGTAACATTAAATCTGAAAGTCCAGCCTCTCAGGCATGATGATACTGCAACAGACATACCACTGCAAACATGTACAGACCCAGTCACTCCAGTGAGTGATACACACATATCTGCACACATGCAGTGGCCCTATCATGTGGTGGCAAACATGCTCCATCAATTGTTTGCAGACTCATTTATGGATTGTACTCCTCTCATCATTTGTAGTAATGAGAGACATGCAAAGCCATTTTCCTGGAGCACTGCAATACCAGTCACTCAGGTATTGCGGCTTGTGCTTCAAAGGACAATCATTTACTGTGTGAAGCACCTGTGGGTTGATTTAAGGTAATGATTTATCATGCTTTCTATGGTCCCTTACATGTAGGGCCTGTGATGTGTCTAGGTTACATATGCTACATTAACAGTGTACTACGAGCCACATATGCCCCCTATGACACCATAATGGCAGGGATCCTGTGCATTATTTGGTGACAGTTTGAGGCTAGCCATGGATTGGCCAGTTTTAATATTGGTCTGCAACAAGCAGATATATGTTGACAGTGTATATTGTCGTCATCCATGACAGACTGCATGGGCACAGGTGTAGTCATTGCACCTGAAATGTGTCACTCATTGCCCTGTGTACCCATTATGGGTTTAGGATATCACAGATGAGCCACATTCCTCATCTTACATTTGCCAAGTTGGTTGATCAGTGGATATACAGCAAACTGACACTGCGATATTATTAACACATGGTTTAGCAAATGTACCACTGTGTCAATCATGATGATGTAGGTTTGAATTTGTATGTACCTTCGGAATGACAGCAGTCACAGGAATGCTGGTCTTCTGATCTTAGCCTACACCCATGTCAGTGATAGCCTCCATACTTGGAAGTTAGTTATTAAACATATGCTGCACTAGATCAGCATTGGTGTGCCAAACTAAACTAGCAAAGTATTAGTGAACTTTATATGTATGATGGAATTGGTCAAGGGTCCCTTGCACGACATCATGCACATAATACATTGTGATCATGCATTCCCCAACGTCAGGTATCCCATGATGATCCCATAACTTATGAGAAGTTCATGGCAATAGAGTAACACAGATGGCAAATGCATTAGCTCTGTTCCAGCTATTGTGCCCAAGACCAATGTAAAACACACAGGTACAATGAACAGAGGGCCATGGACAGTTGTTACCTCTCAATTTGTATAATTTGCTTCATTTTATGTGCCACAGCTATGTAAAGTAGCACCGAACATTTAGATATGAACCCGTGTGCATTACTTTTGGCATCCATCCCTAATTTAACTGCGGCACAACCAAGTCAAACTATCAGCCTAAGATGTTACCAGAGGTCAGAAATAACTTGTTACGTATGTGTCAGAATCCAGTTCAGACATGTATCAGAAATAATTGGGGGACACATTAGTTCTTGAAAATATCTGGATTAAAAACATGTCTTTTCTGGTACACTCACAGACCATGACTAAAACATATGTGAGAGCCACATTTGCATCATCTATTGTCGTGAAGGCAGCACTAATATACACGCTCCAGTGGTGTTTTGTAACTCAGTGCAGCTGTTGCATCAACAAATGACGGTAATGTGTAGCAATTATTGTATATCTCACGGCCACTTTATGTTTAACTTGCATTCTACATGTCCAAAAACATTGCCTGCAGCATATGAACAAATCTGCTGCTGTCACTACAGAGCATTTAAATGTGCACATTACTCTGAATTGTACTTACCAACAGGGCCACCAATTGCAATCCCCAGGTGGTCGGGCAGGTCTTGCTCCCTGGCAACCAGGTCAGCCCAACGGTGTTTTAGCTGGTGGTCGTTGTGCGGTGTGTTGTATATTCTTTGAAGATGATACAGGACTTTTGCCCACCGGAGCCTCCTTGCCTCTGTGTAATACCCCTGTATCACCTGCTTCTATCATCAAAAGGAGGAAGTGGCACACCGGCCAAATGAATCCCCCCAGCTCTTCCTCTCCCATTCTACCAAGACGTGGCCTACCCAACATGTTTGAAAAAAAAGAAGGAATTAAGGGGTACAGAGGAAAATGAAGGGAAAGGAGGAGAGGGAAATGAAATGTAATTAACCCTAAAACAGCCCAACTATCCCCAAACTAACACTACCCCCAACAGACTCCCAACAGTACAAAGACAAAATTAGACACCAGAAATGACAAAAATACACTTACACAGGATACCACAGACACTTAGAAAACACCAAAAGACAATATAAAGAGCACACAGGAGACAAATTCACAATATTCACAGAGAGACAAGTCCAAACACAGTCACACAGTCAAGAAAAATCGCAGACTGCAAAATGAAAGTGAAAGTACACCCCCTGTACCAATTCTGTAAACAGGATATCCTATTACATCACTTCCTGCCTCAAATGCGGTGCATTTTTATTCTTATGCGTCAAAATATTATAACGCTTACAGTCTGTGCGTCATTTGTTTTTTTGACGCACATGCTTAGAAATTACCCTGCATCCATATTTTCAAATATTTTTCATAGTTAACTAATTTCATGGGGTACAGTGTGGGAATTATCGCTCAGGTCCAATGGATGTATCATGGCAGTGAGCGTCATTTTTCTACGCATATGCAGCATTTTTTGATGTATGTGCGTCATTTCTGATGCGTATGCATCCAAATTTCTGTCATTTACTGGGTTTGGGTCATTTCTCACATATTATAGTACATGACAGGTGTAACTATAAAGAGATAGCCTGTTTGCACCTACATTGTGCATTCCGGTGTATGGGCACATGTGGCAGATCATACTAATGTGGACCATGATCCTCTAGTTCTTGTACCGGATTTGCACTCTTCACTGATACAATAGATCCCCAAAAGTGTGGAATACAAATTGGTATTACCCAGTTTGAGCAGGTTGTGGGTCAATAAAGGATAGCAAGGCTACACAACTCAATACAGTACCTCATTGCCTGTGTGTCAATGTGTGTGAATTGGCTCTTACAAATTTAGTTGTCTCACTGTGTGAACATCACAAGTCGTGTTTTCATTAATGTGCTTGTATGCATGTGATGTCAATGTGGCCAACCATTAGATGCTATTCAGTGTGGAAATGAGAAAGGAAATGTGTTTGTCATACGAGTAGCAACAAATGCTGTGTGAACTTCCCAGATTTTTGGGACATAAGCATCTCCAATGACAAACTATGCACAGGATAGATAGAAGATGGTTGATCATGGCAATGTTACAAGACTAAGCCATCACATGTCCTGGAATGTTGGATACCACTTCCTAGTCACTTGTTTGTATACTACCGATGAGTCAGGCATTAGAAAATGCTATGTGGGTACGGTGTTTGTGACACCGAGTCCCAATCCCAATCCACAAATGTAATGTCACTCCACAGTTTGAGTCGTATAAATGACCTATGTTTCTCCTGTGGCAGTGGAGGACCAGTAGGCCATGCAGCACGTGTTCACATATTTCCAGTGGTTAATTGCACAAAGGTGTCCAGTTCAAATGTGTGGGCCCATATGTAGCCTGTATCATTATTGGGGTCCATGTTGTCACAGTTGCATGCAGGTCTAGTCATGAGTCTGTGGAGCCATTCCCTGCATCAACAAAGTATCCTTCACAGCTGAATTGAACGAAAGCCGAAGAGGAATTGAGAACACACATGGGGATAGTCCAGCTATGGCACTGCAGAATTTTTATGAGACTGACAACAGGGCAACCTTGGTGTGCTGACAAAGTTAATGGATCAAGAAATTTAAACTGACAGGTTTCCTCACAACATGTGTACACAGGGTGGCCTCTAAAATTCCCACTGCATCCAGGAACATCAGTGCCTCTGTGCTGATTAATCTCACAGCTATTCACCACGCAAGCCCCATCAATATTTTGGGGGCAATGTGAATCAGTGTGTTGACCGTCAGGGTACAAACATGTGTTAACACTTCATGCACATTATCTAACGTTGTTTTTTATGCTGGAGGCATCATACCCAATCCATGCATACAGCCATGGTACACTGTCACTATTTGTCACTCATGCATACATGAAACCCAGACAAGGTATAGGCCATGATTAGGCTATTTGAAGACAAGTTCCACCCCATGATACGATAAGTAAACTGATTATGCTATACAATGTATTTGAGTATTCATTGTAGACCTACCTGACACAATACCCCAGGAGGAGAGTGAGGGCATGGGAAGCAACTATGAGACAAATGTAGCCACAGGGAACCTTTATGGTAACGCAAAGACAGGAACCAGTCAGGCTAACAGGATGCAGGCTCAATCAGGAACAAAAATGAACAAGGCAAATACACAATGAGCAGACTGAGACTGGTCAAAGCTGGAACAACACTGTGGAAAATATAATTCGTTTTTGTCCTGTGTGCTGCAATGTTACAAAATAACCCAAGGCCTGTGTTACACAAGTGATTTATAAGGCATTGCATAACAGTGATATACATATAATGGCAGTTTCTATGCCGTTCCAGGCAGCTGCAAGGGCAGTGCATGTTCAAATGGCTGGTCTGCATGGAGGTGCTCACAGGTGTGTGCAGTTTCAGTCTCTGACAAGTCGTGTAGGTGAGAATCAAGTTCAAAGGACCAACATTACCTTTCACATGGGAAGCAATGGACAGGTGATTACAGGTCCTAAAGACTATAAGGCAGTGCATTATCCGACCAGAAGTCCATGCAGACAGATGAACAATGACTATGGCATACCCTACTAAAGAGGGAAGCACACTGGAGTCAGAATGTGAGTCTGGGTGTGTGTAGATGAGGGATTATCTTGGTACAAATAGTCCATTTCCAGGGCCCTCTCGAGAAGGGTGGGGAGAGACAGAGAACATGGCAGTGGCAGGACTTATGACCTGGGGTGGCATGTGCAGGGGATGTCTTGTTAGCAATGCTAGCCATATCTGGGACACTCGTGCTATCCATTTGCTGCTTACATGGATTTCTTGTCACACATACTCCTTGCAAAGATAGCTGATGTCACACTTACTGCTGTCAAGGGTCTGGTCATACCTTCCTATTACCAATGCAATAGCACATCCACTGCCTTATGTATGAGTCATTTTGTTCCTTATTGAATGATGGTGTCTTAGTTGTCTGCCATATGCTGCAATAAACCATGTTGCCAACACGTATGTGTGAAATAGCTGTGGTCCTCTGCTATTGCCGTTCAGATGTGAAACAGACAGAATATATGTCATTTACAGTGTGTGTGAAGTTGGCTGTACATTCATACCCATCAAATGTGATGTGGATTTTTCAGGATCCTAATATATATTTCTGCAATGCTCCATGAGGCTACACTCTGATTATGAATCTTAGGGATAATGTGATGCAAAAATTAATACCCAGAACATGATATAGTGATTAGAATAGGTGTTCAATGACATATGGTAAGACAGTGGTGATGGTGACTATAGTTAAAAGAAGTTTTGGACAATGTGTTGTCTCCAACGCAATCCTGCTGCTGTGTTTGGATGGTCCCCCTCATGTTGATGGACAACGTCCTCCTCTTCAGGCATTTGTGGGTGTGGTTCATAGAGGGGAATGTTCCTCCTTATACAAATGTTGTGCAGGATGGCACAGGTCAAAATAATCTTGCAGACCATTTCTGGTGAGTATAGTAGGCTGCCTTCGGTGATGTTGAGGCACCTGAATCTTGACTTCAGGATGCCAAAAGTCCTCTCAACTATGGTGCGTGTCCTCCGATGTGCCTCATTATAGGCACGCTCTGATGCTGTGCTTGGGTTTGCAAATGGGGTCATGATCCATGGCTGGATCCCATACCCCTGATCAGCTGAAAGAAAATGAGTGAGAATATTTTGATGTTGCTAACACCATGATTATCACTTTGCATGGCAGTTGTTCTCTTGTGTTGTCTGTGACTCATCTGTGTTTGTATTATTGTGTGGACTCCTAGGCTTCTAGGATGTACCATCAGCATTGGGTTGTTTCATTATCTGAACTGGTGTTTGGCTGACTGACCGGATGTCAGCTGTATTTTTGTAGAGTTGCAGTACATTGTGTACTCCCTTGCATTATGTCATGTGAAAGAGGTGTCCATGTGTCTTAACTGGGGGTGACATGATACTTCCATACACAGAATCAATTCCACAGTGGTGGTAACATGGTTGCATCTATATGTCCTGGACATCCCATCCAATTTAACATATGCAAAAGAATTTGTTAAACATCAGTGAGGCCCTTTGATTTGGCCAGGTGACAATGTACAACACATCTCCATAAATTGTCAGCACTGACGTGTTGACAATTGACAAAGCACAAATATCCCATGTGTGACAAGTTCTCTGCAGACCTATTTCTCTGACCTTGCCGAGTAGACTCATGTTCAAACGTGTACCTATACTACTGAACCTGGTCTAGTTCAGCTGTCTAACTTGGTTGCGAGGTTATTGTTTCAGTGTCAGAAGGTCCATATGCCTGTACATCTGTTGTGTGTGTGTGAAATTGTTTCACTCCGTATGTGTAGGAATGTGCACTTTCAATATTGTCACATCAATATGTGTTCTTTGCACAGTCCACTTGCTTATTGGTAGTGGGCAATGTCAGAGCAGGAGTGATGTGAGATATTGGTACAGCCTCAATGATTCCATGTCACCTTCATTGTAGTCATCATCATCATGCTATGTGTCTCATGGTGTTTGACCTGCAGAAAAACACATTGCACACCCCTTACACAATACTTATTGCTTGGAAGGGTGTTTGATTGAGTGTTATTGATGTGATATTGAAAGATTCATCTTCCAAGTTGTACTGCCAGTTAACGCCATGTCATTGTCATTGTGTTGTTTTAAATTGTTCCCTTGTGTCTGTGGAGTGGCATCTGTTGTTATTTGCATCTGTCATTTGTCCATAGGTGTGTATCCCATTGGGTGAGGATATCAAACATGCCTACCAGTGTTACAACCTCATTGACTTCCTGGCCACGTGTCAATGTAGTGGTGTATGTGTTGTGTGTCCTACAGGGTTGCTGTGCAGTGTGTATATAACTGGGTTTCTGTACTTACCAACAAGTAGGCCATTTCCATATCGTCCATCCTGGAAGTGTTGATTGATGGTGCAGTGGCGGAAGATGAATGAATCATGTACACTTTCAGGATACTTTGCCACGATGTTGGTAATCAAACCCCGGTGATCGACAATGGCCTGCACATTGATGGAGTGTGTGTGCTTCCTGTTGCGGTATAGATGTTCGGTTGCAGCAGGTGGCACAATGCGTATGTGTGTGCAGTCAATGGCACCAAGCATGTGTGGGAAGCTGTTGATTTCATAGAAGCCCTGTATGGTCTCCTGCTGCTTCTGCTGTATGTTGGGGAAGCTAATGTGGTGGGGTGTGAAGGACATGATGGCATCCAATACTTTAGGTAGGAAGGCAGAGAATGCGGGCTGTGAGATCCCGGCAACCAGGGCACCAGTGGTTTGAATGGAGCTACTTACCAACATGTGGAGGACAGCTAGCAGCTTGGTTTCTGGTGGATTGGTGTGGGGTGTCTGCAAGCTGGGTGCCAACTGTGGCTCAATGTTGCGCAGCAGCTGTTGAATGGCTTGCCAGTTGAGTCTGTACCTCTGGATGATGTCTTGTTGCCGAAGTCCCAGAAGGGTTATCCTGCGGAATATCCTCTCCTGCAATCTACCTTGCCTTTGAGGTCCCTGCTGGGGTTGTGGAAGCTGCTGTTGTTGCTCCTGTGCTCTGCATCTGCGTGCATGCTGGACGAATAGCACCTCCATGTCTTCCTTTTTGAGCTCCGCTGTTGCTTCTGTGTGTTTTCCTTAAGTACTGGTGTGTTTGCCCCATTTTGCCCCTGCCCTGACCCAGGCGTTATTTTTTAACGCAAATCGGGCTGTGTGCCATTTTCCGACTCCTCCTCCCGGCCGTGCGGGATTTCTGCGCTGTAGCATAAATATGGCACACAGGT
Source organism: Pleurodeles waltl (assembly GCF_031143425.1). Classification (NCBI taxonomy): domain Eukaryota; kingdom Metazoa; phylum Chordata; class Amphibia; order Caudata; family Salamandridae; genus Pleurodeles; species Pleurodeles waltl. The sequence goes on from NC_090436.1 coordinate 508,105,221, forward strand.
TTTTAAGTAATTGTTTGGAAGGGAACGCCTACCTTGCATGTCATTAACGCAAGGCGGTTTGTTGCATCCAGAAAATGACACACACGGCGGACTTTTGGCATTTGCAGGCTCGGGCCTCATTGTATAAATATGGTGCAAGGTTTGCGCCGAATGTGCGTCAAAATTATTGACGCACATTCAGCGCAGACAGAGTATAAATATGCCCCACAGATTTTCTTTTGACCCATGAGAAGACTCTTGACTGAGCTTCTCACATGCTGACGCCTTCCCTTTTTAGCTACTTTTTGTCAACTCTGGTTAGCTTTGTTTTGCTCCAGATGTCCTTTTTCCAAATTCTTTCTGTCATTTATTTCCTTTTTACATTTGTCCCTATGTTTAGTGGCCCAGCTTGTGTCAAGTAGTGACATGCTGATTTGGAAGATTCCCATTTATTTAGCTGGCTTATGTAGATGATTCTTGTTTGCACTGTTTTTAGAAGGGTTGAACAATGCTTATTTTTGGAGCAGCAAGTGGTACATTTATTGTTTTGCATAGCCGTGATTGAGTGTTTAATCTGCCTGATGTTAATTAGAATGAGATTCTGTCAGAGATTAGGACACTACACTGTTACTGTACCTATGCACCCTGTTTTTTAAATGATTATTTACATTAACCTGATCATTAATTTTTAATAAAACCCTCCAAGTTTATTTTCGATTTGGATTTTCATTGTGTGGCCAAATTGGTTACACAGTAAATTGAATGTTAATTGGTGTTATTTTGAAAAACAATTAACCCCATGCTTTGCATGAGAAGATTTTTCAACGTAATTTAGAGCATACCTGAAATACTCCAGCAAATCTGGTAGCAGAGATCAGACCAGGGGGGAAGACAAGACTATAATAGGAAGACAGTAGTAGGCAGATAGTACTAGGGATTTAGAAAGTCCTATATGAAATTGTCCAAGCCCAATCCAAATTCTGATGTGTTTTCCCTTGTTGGGTTGAAGCTTACCCAACTAGGAGACCTGATAGTCTCACAGTAACAAACTGATGGTTTAGGAGTTAATACCTAGGTTCAGAGTCCCGACTTCAATAGTGAGGTTCTGAAGTTACTGTGTGTGGCATTACACATTTAGCAAAAACTACATTGCAGTTACTGGGCAGAGGCTTCTGGATAGATGGAACAAGTAAACAGTACTCTGAAATCCAGACTGGCAAGGTTTTGTGCTTCCACCTCATTGAAATGGTCTGATGCTTTACTTCTCGTGTTGATGAGTTTGCGCAACATTCCAGACATGAAAACAGGATTGTCGCACCTGAAAGAATCATGGGTCATGCCACAAGATTACCAGCTGTACCTCGAAATGCGCTTGTGAACATTACAGATGACATGGTACTTGATTATTGCAAAGGACTGGCTGATCTGGTTCATTCTGTGTCTCATCAAGTTGGAAAAGCTAGAGTCCAGCTGCTGCATGAGCTGGGCCATAACCTGTGTCCAGGTGACTGAGTCATGGTATAGAAGCTGTATGGAAGTCCTGCTTAGAACCTAGGTGGAAGCGTCCTTACCCTATAATAAGGTGATCACAATAACTGTAAAGTGTGCTGGTCTCCCCCACATAGTGCATGTGGCACATATTTGCAAAGTTCCAGGTCCCCTTGGTGAAACAGCACCTGTCCCTGAAGGATCGGACACAGTGAGATGAAGGGGACAGATCAGTCAAGCTGATGGGAATGAGCAAGTGACAGAATCAGCACAATTACAGTCTGAAGGGGATCTTAGTGAATCAACAGCAGCAGTTGTTACACAAGGGTTGAGACAAGAAGAGGTAACTGTGCAAAGCTCAAATGCTGACGAAGGACCTACAGTAGTGGTGTAGCAAAAAGATTTGTGCCTGTAGACCAGTGGCCAAGGGACCAGATCATGACAGTAGTGCAAGTGCCACAATCAATTCCAGAAGAAAGTGTAGTGTCTGGTCAGAGTGACAGTGATACAGAAACACCAGTAGTTCGGAGATCAAAGAGAAGGAGAGTAGCTTGTCATAAGTATGCAGCACCTGATGGACATATTTTGCAGCAAATGACTGGGAGAGGAAGTTTGGAAACTTTTGCTTTACCAATTTGTATGCAGTTTAATATTCTTGAGTTTGTTCTTGTGGTGGAGCTGAACTTTGAACTTAGAAGGTACATTGCCTCTTGATGGACTGAGACATGATATACTGGATGTGATTATTAGTGATTTTGAACTGCACATTTACTAGAAACGTTTGAACATTTAGTAGGAAGCGGTTGATAAGGTTTGTAGGGAACAAAGAAGACTTTTTGCAACTAATCTTTTAACTTGTTGAAAGACAATTGCTTGCTCTGTTGCCTTGCTCACAATGAAAAGACTGAAACAGACAGTTAATGTTTTTGCTGCTGCATTTTGCAATTTACACTTTTACATGTTTACATTTTTATTTTTAATTACCAGTCTGAAATTAGAGAACTCATGGAGTCTGGCAACAAAAGAAGTAGATGCAAGTACTAATGCGTAGCAGTGTTAGTTGTATCAGTCATAAAGATGATTTTATTGCGGGGGTTAACCCAACTAACCCGCTAGAGTAGATAATGTTAGATCTACAGTTGCCCCTGGGGCACTACCTGTGTTGGAAAATAGTTTATCTGAAATAGATGAAAGAGATTTGCATATAGATGCTGCTAGAAGAGATTATTGATTAAATGCTTGTTCTAAATTGCTTTAAGAATACGTTGATACCATGGATGTTGGGGATTGCTACGTCTGTATGCAGTTGCCTGCATCAATTTGCATTAGAAATGACATACCATAATTTGCCATTGACATACGGAGTTGTTTGTAGTTTGTTGCTGAATTTATTATATGGGAAAGAACATTTTCAGTATTATTTTTCAAATTAGGACTTAGGTGGTTGTTAGAAATGGATTTTTTGGTTGGCAGTCAGGTTACCCTCAGTCGAAGCAAGAACACTCACTCTATTCAGGGTAAGTCACACACAATCCAAAATTATCCTGTGCCCACCCTCTGGTAGCTTGGCACGAGCAGTCAGGCTTAACTTAGAAGGCAATGTGTAAAGTATTTGTGCAATAAATCATACAATAACACAATATAACACCACAAAATACACCACACAGTATTTAGAAAAATATATAATATTTATCAGGATAATTGTAGGTCAAAACGAATAAAAATGCAATGTGAAATTGTAGAGACATCACTGAAAAGTGATATAAAGGGGGTGATTTTAACCTTGGCGGACGGCGGAGGCCGTCTGCCAAGGTACCGCCGCCAAATGACCGCACCGCGGTCAAAAGACCGCGGCGGCCATTCAAACATTTCCTCTGGGCCGGCGGGCGCTCTCCAAAAGAGCGCCCGCCGGCCCAGAGGAAATGCCCCTGCAACGAGGACGCCGGCTCAGAATTGAGCCGGCGTAGTTGCAGGGGTGCGACGGGTGCAGTTGCACCCGTCGCGTATTTCAGTGTCTGCAAAGCAGACAATGAAATACTTTTTGGGGCCCTCTTACGGGGGCCCCTGCAGTGCCCATGCCATTGGCATGGGCACTGCAGGGGCCCCCAGGGGCCCCGCGGCACCCCCTACCGCCATCCTGTTCATGGCGGGTTTCTCGCCATGAACAGGATGGCGGTAGGGGGTGTCTGAATCCTCATGGCGGCGGAGCGCGCTCCGCCGCCATGGAGGATTCACTGGGGCAGCGGTAAACCGGCGGGAGACCGCCGGTTTACCCTTTCTGACCGCGGCTGAACCGCCGCGGTCAGAATGCCCTCGGGAGCACCGCCAGCCTGTTGGCGGTGCTCCCGTGGTCGGTGACCCTGGCGGTCACCGGCCGCCAGGGTCAGAATGACCCCCAAAGTGTCTTAAGTCTTTAAAAAGCAAACAAAGTCTCTTTCAAGCACAAAGTACCTGGTTTAAAGTGGAAAATCTCCACAAAGGGCCGCAGAAGAAGAGATACGTGGAAAAATGGTGTGTGCGTCGATTTCTCCCCTGCACACACAGACTTGCGTCGTTATTTTTCACGTGGGGAAGTCGTGCATCGTTTTCTGGCACGCGGACAGTCTCTTTCTACGGGTTGCGGGATTACCAGATGTCCCGGGGTCTGTGTGTGGATTCTTCGGCTTGTTTTCCGGCTGCGCGTCATTCCAGGAGGCTGTGCGTGGAATTCTCGTTCTCACGGCAGGCGTCGCGTCGATTTCCCCTCTGGAAGTCAGGCGGCGTTGTCCTTGCGAGGCCGTGCGTCGAAGTTGCGGTCGCCCCGAACGTGTTGCGTTGATCAGCGTCGGTGTGCGGCGATTTTCTCGCCGCGGAGCAAGTTGTGCGTCGAAATGTTCGCCGCACGAAGAGTCCAAATGAAAAAGAGAACTCTTTTTGGTCCTGAGACTTCAGGGAACAGGAGGCAAGCTCTATCCAAGCCATTGGAGAGCACTTTTACAGCCAGACAAGAGTTCAGCAAGGCAGCAGGGCAACAGCAAGGCAGCAGTCCTTTGTAGAAAGCAGTTAGGTGAGTCCTTTAGGCAGCCAGGCAGTTCTTCTTGGCAGGATGCAGGTTCTGGTTCAGGTTTCTTCTCCAGCAAGTGTCTGATGAGGTAGGGCAGAGGCCCTGTTTTATACTAAATTGTGCCTTTGAAGTGGGGGTGACTTCAAAGAGTGGCTAAGAAATGCACCAGGTCCCCTTTCAGTTCAATCCTGTCTGCCAGGGTCCCAGTAGGGGGTGTGGCAGTCCTTTGTGTGAGGGCAGGCCCTCCACCCTCCCAGCCCAGGAAGACCCATTCAAAATGCAGATGTATTCAAGTGAGGCTGAGTACCCTGTGTTTGGGGGGTGTCTGAGTGAATGCACAAGGAGCTGTCAACTAAACCTAGCCAGACGTGGTTTGAAAGGCACAGAAATATTTAAGTGCACAGAAATGCTCACTTTCTAAAAGTGGCATTTCTAGAATAGTAATATTAAATCCGACTTCACCAGTCAGCAGGATTTTGTATTACCATTCTGGCCATACTAAATATGACCTTCCTGCTCCTTTCAGATCAGCAGCTGCCACTTCAAAACTGTATGAGAGCAGCCCCAATGTTAGCATATGAAGGGAGCAGGCCTCACAGTAGTGTAAAAACGAATTTAGGAGTTTTACACTACCAGGACATATAACTACACAGGTACATGTCCTGCCTTTTACCCACACAGCACCCTGCTCTAGGGGTTACCTAGGGCACACATTAGGGGTGACTTATATGTAGAAAAAGGGGAGTTCTAGGCTTGGCAAGTACTTTTAAATGCCAAGTCGAAGTGGCAGTGAAACTGCACACACAGGCCTTGCAATGGCAGGCCTGAGACAAGGTTAAGGGGCTACTGAAGTGGGTGGCACAACCAGTGCTGCAGGCCCACTAGTAGTATTTAATCTACAGGCCCTAGGCACATATAGTGCACTCTACTAGGGACTTACAAGTAAATTAAATAGCCAATCAAGGATAAACCAATCAATAGTACAATTTACACAGAGAGCATATGCACTTTTAGCACTGGTTAGCAGTGGTAAATTGCCCAGAGTTCAAAAGCCAACAACAACAGGTCAGAAAAAATAGGAGGAAGGAGGCAAAAAGTGTGGGGATGATCCTGTCAAAAAAACCAGGTCCAACATGACCCCCCACCAGCCTAAAGCCAGGGGAGAACAATCACTATCCTGATGTACTTCCCTGTTTGAGGTGACAGAACAAGGACCCAGGCCCACAACAGCAGGGGCATGCTCCAGTTCTTCGCCTTCCTGACGCCACTTGGATCCCTCTGTCCATACTCTCAGGGCCCACTAAGCCAACCCATGGGGAACCTTTCTCCTTACCCGTGGATACCATCTGTGCAGCACCTAACCTTACTTTGCTCATAGACGTATCCCAGGAGCAGGATAGTACCACCAGGACCAACACAGTGGTGTTGCCCACTCTACCCCCGGGGTGTGACACTTGTCCCCTCCCCAGGGATAACTCTGTCCACCCGGACAGCAAGCCACAGTGGTTACTGACAGCTGTCAGGGATGAGAGCCAGGCCCCAGGCCTCTCAAAGCTCTCCCACCAATGTGGCTGTGGAGAGTGGGGGGCGGTAACCCCAGGTGCTGGGCACCCTTTAACCACTCTCCCTTCCACCAGGTCAGGGATGACAGCCTGAACCTGGTCCTTCCCTCTGGTGCTCTGTACCCTCCCTCCTGGAGCGGTACCCCCAGAGTCCAACATGGTCAGGGTGCTTATAGAATACGCCCTGTACCATTCCTTCACCAGTGCAGGGCTATTTACCTGCAACTGGCCCTCCAACCTGGGGTCTGTACCTTCAGGTTGGACTAGGGCCGGGGTGAGGCTTCCCTCCCCCTGCCCTCCCTTCTGGGGTCCAGCACCCTCCAACTAGGAGTGGCCTCCTCAGAAGACAACATGGTAGGGGCACGGTTATCAGTAGCCCCTCCCTCCAGGTCCGGGGGGACACCCTGAACCTGGTCTTCCAGCCCAGGGTCTGTACCCTCAGACTGGATCACTGCCTGGCAAACCAGGACTTTCTGGGGGCACACCTACCCCCCACCAGGTCAGAGTTTAACTTCTGAACCTGGCCATCCAACCCAGAGTCACCACCCTGAGGTTGAACAATTGCCTGGCACACCAGGAATTTCTGGGGGGGACACCTACCCCCACCAGGTCAGACTTAACCTCTGAACCTGGCCATCCAACCCAGAGTCACCACCCTGAGGTTGAACAATTGCCTGGCACACCAGGACTTTCTGGGGGACACACCTACCCCCCACCAGGTCAGAGTTTAACCTCTGAACCTGGCCATCCAACCCAGAGTCACCACCCTGAGGTTGAACAATTGCCTGACACCCCAGGACTTCTTGTGGGGCACACTGACCCCCCACCAGGCCAGAGTTTAACCCCTGAACCTGGTTATCCAACCCAGAGTCACCACCCTGAGGTTGAACCATTGCCTGGCATGCCAGGACTTCCTGGGGGGCACACTCACCCCCCACAAGGGACACACCGTCCCCAAGGGCCACACAAGAGTCTGGTTGGCGCAGGACTCCTGACCTCTGCCCATCCGGCAGAGTCTGGATCTCCCCCAAACCAGAAACTGTTTCACCTGGGTCATTCCTGCTGGGCTCTGCTCTCAGAGCTGATCCCTGACTCTCCAGGACCTCCACTGGGGTCCGCAACCCCCTCTCAACCCTCTGTCTGGACTTCTGCACCCCCTCACTAGGAGTGGTACTGCCAGACACCAGAACTGTTGGGATGCTGGCTACAGTCACCCCCTCAAGTTCTTCTGACACTGCGGGGCCTCCCTCAACAGGTGGCCCTACGGTACAGGCTAGGCTTCCCTCCTGGCGTTCCCTCATGGAACCCTCTAGGACCTGGGACCTACCAGGGACACTAAAATCCTCTTCCACCTCACTTGGTTGGGAAACACCTAGACCACTCCCTTCAGGAGCACCCCCAAATGCCTCTTCAGACTCTCTGGTATGCACCCAGACGTCTGCCTCCATTGTAAGCTCCCTGGGGTCAGAGAACTCGCACTCTAACTGGTGTTGGCGTAGCTCTGGAAAATAAGGAGCAGACATATGCTCTCCAGCAATTACATCACTCTGCCCTTCACATGTTTTAACCACAGTACCCTTCACCCAACCATCCAGTGACTCAGCCTTGAAAAAGCACTCTACATCACCCTCCTGAGACTGGTGTGACAGTATCTGACTGTCCCTGACACTCAACCCATACTCTTCTGGGATGTCTCCACACTCTATATCCAGGACTTTCACCAGGGGGGAACCCTTTTCCCTGTCACTCTCTGCTAGAGCCAGTAAAGTGTCCCTCCCCCCAGTAGGAATATGACTCCATGTGCCAGTTCCCCAATCCTTCTCAGGGACCCTGTGCATAACGGGCTCTACCTCATACTCTTGAACCGCCTGGGGTGTGTCAACTCCCTTCTTCAAGTTGGGCACCACATCTCTAGGCTTGTGCCCTTCTTCAGCAGTACTGGATGCAAGATTTTTGCTGCCACCTTCTGAACTGGACTCAGCCCTTCCGGCTTCCAGTTTCAGCTCTTCACAGCTCAGCTCTTGAGCTTCAATCCTTTCTTTTTCCAGGGCTAAGGCTCTTGCTGCCTCAGCCCTTTCAATAAAGTAATCTAGATACTCCAGCAACCGCTCTCGAGCTAGGAGGCATTCATCTCTCACTGGTTCTCTTTCCTCATCTGAGTAGTCTTCCTCCTCATCTGAGCAGTCCTCCTCCTCATCTGAGGAGTACTTAGTCATTTAGTTTTTTGCTGCCTCTTCCTCTGCCCATCTTTCTTCCCCCCAGGTTGTGTAGATATCTAGCAATTCGATCTTAGTGGATCTCCTTGATATAGGAAGTCCCCATTTTCTGCAAAGCCTCCTTAGGTCAGCCTTAGTGAGGGATTCAGTAGACACAACCTATGACACACAGTAGATACCCATTCTCAATCTGATAAGGTATCACAGGCAAAAACCAAAATCCAAAGTCCAAAATATCAATAATATATCCAGGAGGCCATCAGAGAACCAAAAAATCAAGTTGACCTTCAACTGTGGGTAGGTAGTGAAATACTTAGCTACTGTATGTCACTGCACAAACACAAGTCCTATCCTCACCGCTGATCACCAATGTTAGAAATTGGGTTTTTGGTTGGCAGTCAGGTTACCCTCTGTCCAAGCAAGAATCCTCACTCTAGTCAGGGTAAGTCATACAAAATCCAAAATTATCCAGTGCCCACCCTCTGGTAGCTTGGCACGAGCAGCCAGGCTTAACTTAGAAGGCAATGTGTAAAGTATTTGTGCAGTAAATCATACAATAACACAATATAGCACCACAAAATACACCACACAGTGTTTAGAAAAATATATAATATTTATCAGGATAATTGTAGGTCAAAACGAATAAAGATGCAATGTGAAATTGTAGAGATATCACTGAAAAGTGATATAAAGTGTCTTAAGTCTTTAAAAAACAAACAAAGGGGGTGATTCTGACCCTGGCGGTCGGTGATAAAGCGGCGGCCAACCCGCCAACAGGGTGGCGGTCCGAAAAATGGAATTCTGACCCTGGCGGGAACCGCCAACAGAGACCGCCACTTTAACACTCCGACCGCCACGGCGGGACAAACAAACAGCGCGGCGGTCACCGCCAACAGGCAGACGGCAGACAATGTACCGCCCACCCTATCACAACTCACCAATCCGCCACCTTTTCCGGGGCGGGAGCACCGCCGATAAAAACACGGCGGAAACAGACTACGAACGGGAAAACGCTCACCTCTACGCACTCCACGAGGACGGAGGACAGCATGGAACCCGAATTGAACATCATACCTGCTCTAGTCTACCTGCTCATCTACCACGAGTACGAACTCCGCCGCAGACATCAACGGTGAGTACTGCACCTACGACACACGGGAGGGGGGGAGGAGGAAAGGTTACGGGCACACACATATGCGACCCCCACCACCCCCCCAAGATGTACACACCAATGCAGAGCAAGAAGTCACAGTGACACCACCCAAACACCCGTCAAAAATACAATCACATAACCAAATTGAGAATAAATATTTATGAACAAAATAGTCTCCGAAAATTATTTTTCAACCATCAAAACTTTCTTCTGATAAACAAATTATTTACACAGCAGTGGATAACTGAAGCAAGTAGTCCTGCACATCTTACGAATCCATCATGTCCGTGGGCCAAAGTGTAGCGAAACAAGGGCAAAGCCCACACAGGAGACCTGAGTCCTTTGGAGAGAACATTGCAGGGGCATCTGGTGACAAAACTACAGGCACCTCAGGGGGAAGGGAAGGGGGGGGCACCACAGCCACATGAGTCCACGACGCCAGATCCACGAAGGGCCCACCATGCCCACTGTGCCATCCTGGGGAGTGCAAAGCCACAGTCTCTCAAGTCTCTCCAGTGGGTGGGTTGCCCACTGTGCCATCCTGGGGAGTGCCAAGCCACAGTCTCGCAAAGTCTCTCCAGTGGGTGGGTTGCCCACTGTGCCATCCTGGGGAGTGCAAAGCCACAGTCTCGCAAAGTCTCTACAGGGGGTGGATTGCCCACTGTGCCATCCTGGGGAGTGCAAAGCCACAGTCCATCAGGTGGATAAATGTCCCCACTGGACAAGGAGGATGCATGGTGGGCACAGTGAACTCTGAACAGTGCCTGACAGGAAGGGCCTAGCGGAGCGGTGCTTGACAGGAAGGGCCCAGCGGAGCGGTGCTTGAGATGGCGGGGCCCAGCGGAGCGGTGCTTGAGACGGCGGGGCCCAGCGGAGCGGTGCTTGACAGGAAGGGCCCAGCGGAGCGGTGCTTGACAGGAAGGGCCCAGCGGAGCGGTGCTTGACAGGAAGGGCCCAGCGGAGCGGTGCTTGACAGGAAGGGCCCAGCGGAGCGGTGCTTGTGATGAAGGGCCCAGCGGAGCAGTGCTTGACAGGAAGGGCCCAGCGGAGCGGTGCTTGTGATGAAGGGCCCAGCGGAGCGGTGCTTGAGACGGCGGGGCCCAGCGGAGCGGTGCTTGACAGGAAGGGCCCAGCGGAGCGGTGCTTGACAGGAAGGGCCCAGCGGAGCGGTGCTTGTGATGAAGGGCCCAGCGGAGCGGTGCTTGACAGGAAGGGCCCAGCGGAGCGGTGCTTGTGATGAAGGGCCCAGCGGAGCGGTGCTTGAGACGGCGGGGCCCAGCGGAGCGGTGCTTGACAGGAAGGGCCCAGCGGAGCGGTGCTTGACAGGAAGGGCCCAGCGGAGCGGTGCTTGAGACGGCGGGGCCCAGCGGAGCGGTGCTTGAGACGGCGGGGCCCAGCAGAGCGGTGCTTGACAGGAAGGGCCCAGCGGAGCGGTGCTTGACAGGAAGGGCCCAGCGGAGCGGTGCTTGTGATGAAGGGCCCAGCGGAGCGGTGCTTGACAGGAAGGGCCCAGCGGAGCGGTGCTTGTGATGAAGGGCCCAGCGGAGCGGTGCTTGAGACGGCGGGGCCCTGTTCAGCGGTGCTTGTCTTCACGGCGGGGCCCTCTTCAGTGGTGCTATTCTGCACGGCGGGGCCCTGTTCAGCGGTGCTTGTCTTCACGGCGGGGCCCTCTTCAGCGGTGCTCTTCTGCACGGCGGGGCCCTGTTCAGCGGTGCTCTTCTGCACGGCGGGGCCCTGTTCAGCGGTGCTTGTCTTCACGGCGGGGCCCTCTTCAGCGGTGCTTGTCTTCACGGCGGGGCCCTCTTCAGCGGTGCTTGTCTTCACGGCGGGGCCCTGTTCAGCGGTGCTTGTCTTCACGGCGGGACCCTGTTCAGCGGTGCTTGTCTTCACGGCGGGGCCCTCTTCAGCGGTGCTCTTCCAGTCAGTGTAGGGAGTCAGACCTGGCCTGGACAACCTGCTCACTCGTCCTCCGAACGTGCAGTGTCAGGCCCTTTCGGAGACGGAGTCCTGGGCCCTTTGGTGTCGTCCCTTGCAGGCGGGATGGGGCGTGTGGGGCCCTCCTGCTCCGCGCTCCTGCTGGCTGGCCTCTTCGCCCTGCTGCCCTTCCGCTCCTTAGATGGGGCTCTCGGGCCCTTGCCTCCCCTGGCTGTTGTGGCAGGTGAAGTGGCCTGAGTCACCTCCTTGGGGGCAGCCGTCTCAGTCCGCTCACGGCGGCCCTTCACTTTCCGGGTCCTCTTGCCTGGGGGGGGGCTGCCAGTCCCCTTGCTGCTCAGTGAAGTGTCACTGCCGCCAAAGGGTGGACTCCATATTCCATGCACCACTTGTACCTTGGAAGCTGGGCTGGTGGTGGCTGAGGTGCCTTTGGGACTTTTCCCAGATGGAGGGGGTGGGTCAGAGGAGGGAAAGAGGTCAACATTTGAGAGGTAATATTTCTTTGGACCAGGGTAAAGGGTAGGAGTAGTGGAGATAGAAGTGGAGGAAGAGGATGTGGTTGTAGGAGAGTCAGGTGTGCTGTCCTTGGGTGCAGGTGACTGAGACGTAGGCTGTCGTGAGGTGGTTGGCTGTTGTTTGGGTGTCTGCCTGCGTTTATGTGTCTTGGAAGAGGGGGTGACAGACACAGTGGGAGAGGACACAGGGGACGTGTACATGGTAGTGGGGGTGGTGACTGCACGTGTGAGGACTGTAGTGGAGGGTGTGCTGGTGATGGAAGAACTGGCTGATATTGGTGTGCATGCAGGTGTGAGTGTAGACGTCACAGGGAGGGAGGAGGGAGACGAGGAGGAGGGGGACACAGAGGTGGTAGTGACTGTTGGTATGTCTGCAACTGGGTGTTGCTTGGGTGAATGCTTGTGTGTTCTGTGGTGCTTATGTTTGGATGAGCTGGCCTTGGGTGTTGAGGTGTGTGCAGGCTGGTCAGATGGTGTGGATGGGATAGGTTGAGGAACAGGAGACAGAGAAAGGCTGGAGGCAGTTAGAAGAGGGAGACTGGAGACAGGGACAATGGCTGCCGTCAGTGCTGAGGCCAGAGAAGTGAAAGCTTGTTGATGGGCAGCCTGACCCGAATGAATGCCCTCCAGGTAGGCATTGCTCTGTTGCACCTCCCTTTGCACCCCCTGGATGGCATTCAAAAGGGTAGTCTGCCCAACAATGAGCGTCCTCACGAGGTCAATGAGCTCCGCACTGAGGGCAGCAGGGGTAACAGAGGCAGGGGCTGAGGTGCCTGGGGCGAAGGAGACGCGCGCCTTCCTGGGCGAACGGGCACGGAGCGAAGACTGAGGGGCTGCTGGGAGGGCGGTGCTGGTGCGCTGGGTGGCGGCTGTACCTGTTGTTGCTGGGGGCACAGATGTTGCCGCCCACGCTAGGAAGCTCCCAAACGAGGACGTGTCCGTGTCGCTGGTGTCTCCACCGGCCCCCGTTGTGGTGCTCCCCTCGCCCTCCGGATCACTGGTGCCCTCGGTGTCTGTGTCAGTGCCCACCGGGGCCTGGTGACCTGCAGCTCCCTCGTGCTCCGACGCCAATTCTCCTCCACCTGATGATGCTAATGCACAAGAAACAAAGAATAAGGGTGGGGGGAGAAAGAAAACAAAGTTGAGTGCATGCCTTGTTAATAGCCTTGGCGGAGAGGACAGACACAGGTGCCTCATGCACTAAGCCGCGAACTTGGGGTACACTACTCTGTACTTCTGACTAAGCCAACAGGTCTAGGGACAACAGACGCGCTCATGGGTGATGTTGGACCATGGAAAGCTGCACTTGGCATCCTACAGAGGTGGTGGGCGGGGGCACAGGGCCATGTCTAAGGGAGGGGACTACACTACAGAAAGCGCCCTGGCCTAATGTCACCCACAGCCCTCCTCCCCCACCCAGACGCCTCCACTGCGCGTATAGATAGGAGAATGTGCTGATACTCACCCCCTTGTGTCTGCTGTGATGTCCTCAAGCGCCCATCCAAATCAGGGTAGGCCACCGCCAGGATCCGGGACATCAGGGGGGTCAGGGTACGACTGGCACCCCTCCTAGGTCGGGAGGCCATCCCCAGCAGTGACTCGGCGGTCTTTCAGGTTCCGCGGCGGATGTCCTCCCACCTCTTCCGACAGTGGGTGCCCCGTCTGGTGTAGACCCCCAGGGCCGGGACTTCCTTGGCGATGGCACGCCAAATATCGATTTTCTGATGGGCGCTCACCTGTTTGACATGTACAGGGTGGGAAAGAGAAAACGTCACATTTCTGCATGTTTGGAGTACATGCCCCCCCTCCCCACCCTTGCAATGTGGCCCATACTCTCATCAGTTGTGCGTTGCATTCCTCATTTTCTCCCCACCCCACCAACTGACAGCCACCCCACTCCACACAGGCATTACCCATTCAATGTGCACTCAGTGTACTCACCTGTTGGTCTGGAGGACCGTAGAGTAGCGCATACTGGGGGAGGACCCCGTCCACGAGTTTCTCCAACTCTTCAGACGTGAAGGCAGGGGCCCTTTCCCCAGTCGCAGCAGCCATTGTCACTTCCAGACCGAGTTCACAGCAGCACTTGCAGTATAGGTCCTCTCCTGTGGATGATCAGGTCTCGAGTGATTAAGCAGATAGAAAATGGCGGTCACGCCCGCGGCGGTGCGTACCGCAGCGGTGCGTACCGCAGCGGTGCGTACCGCGACCGCCGGCGCACATCGTCATTGGCTCCTGAAGCCCATAGGGTTCAATGTTAACCAATGCGACTTCGTACAGCGGTCTTCGACCGCCTACTGCCACGGTGTGCCACGCCAGCGCATTGACCTCACATCTCATTGTCCCAGTTTAGAGGTCAGGCAGCCGCCATTTCAAGGGCCCACATGGCTTAAATTCTTCTGCGTCACACAGGCCTAGGCCTTGCATTTGCACACATACAAACATAGCAGTCAAAACATTTTCGTGTACTGTGCAAGCTGTGTTGTACGTACCTTAGAGTTGATTGACTCAGTGCTCCATGTTGTCCTTCCTAGGCACCGTCCGCAGGGACTTGCGAGGAGAAGGAGGAATCCTCCTGTGTACCGGCCGCTGGTTGACCTGTCGACAATGGAAGAACGCCATATAATACTCCGATGCCGACTTGACCGAGCCACTATACATGAACTGTGTGCCCAGCTGGAGCCAGACCTGATGTCACCCATCCGCCAACCCACAGGAATTCCCCCTCTAGTGCAGGTTCTATCAGTCCTCCATTTCTTTGCAAGTGGCTCATTCCAGACAACAGTGGCCATGTCATCTGGAATGTCTCAGCCTATGTTTTCAAAGATTCTGTCCAGAGTGTTGTCTGCCCTGATGAAACTCATGAGGAGCTACATCATATTCCCAGAAGAGGCTGATTTGGCCACAGTGAAGGGTGATTTCTATGCCCTTGGACATATCCCCAACATCATTGGCGCCATTGATGGGACCCATGTGGCATTAGTACCCCCAAATGACGATGAACAGGTGTACAGAAATAGGAAAAATTACCATTCTATGAATGTGCAGGTTGTCTGTTTGGCAGACCAGTACATCTCCCATGTAAATGCCAAGTTCCCTGGGTCAGTGCATGACGCGTATGTTATGCGTAATAGCAGCGTCCCCTATGTGATGGAACAGCTACAGAGACAGCGTGTGTGGCTAATCGGTGACTCTGGTTACCCCAACCTGCCGTGGCTATTGACCCCAGTGAGGAATCCCAGGACCAGGGCAGAGGAACGGTACAATGAGGCCCATGGGCGTACTAGGAGGGTCATTGAAAGGACCTTCGGCCTCCTGAAGGTCAGGTTTAGGTGCCTGCATATGACAGGTGGATCCCTAATGTACTCACCAAAGAAGGTGTGCCACATCATCGTGGCCTGCTGTATGCTTCACAACCTGGCTTTGCGACGCCAGGTGCCTTTCCTGCAGGAGGATGGTCCAGATGGTGGTGTCGTAGAAGCCGTGGAGCCTGTGGAGAGTGAAGAGGAGGAAGACGACGGTGAGGAAACAGACAACAGGGAAGCTGTCATACAACAGTATTTTCAGTAGCACACAGGTAAGGTTCAGCCACGCCATTTCCCAGTTACTTAGCGCCTCATGCATCTCAACTTTATGTATTTCCTCCCAGCTCTTTTAAATAACATATTCTTTTTCCCTTCCCTTCTCAGTGCTTAATGACTCATAGCCCGACTTCTGCTTGGTTTGGCCATGTACTACAGCGTATTGACATTGGTATGTTGTCATCACTAACTGACATCACATATTGTGAACTGTTATGTGTTGTACGATTTTTTGAGAATACAGCATGACTCCAAACGGTTTTCTGTGCAATAATTGTTTTATTTTGTGCGCTTAGATAATGGTACATTATATGAAGACGGTGATGGGTGGGGGTGGAGTGATGTCCATGGCAGAGTCCAGTTCGCAGTCTGACAGGTCTATTGTCCATATGCCTGTGGAAGGATGGAGCAGGGGCTGTTTGAGTTTGGACAGGGTGGCAATGTGGGACAGTGGGATGACTTCTGGGGGTATCTCATGCTGGCGGTGGTCTTGGCATTCTACTCTGGTTTTTTTTTGGGTCTTAGGCTCCTCTTGCGGGGTGGTTGTTCTTCAGCAGGAGGTGGGGTTCTTGTGGCCTGTCGTTGTGTGTGGGCCTCCTGTCCACTAGCGCCGGCGGAGGTGGTAGGCTGTTCCTGGCTAGTGACAGTGGCCCTGTGTGGTGCCACATGGTCCCGCAACGTGTCTTCTATCCTGTTGAGGGCCTGGACCATGCTCCCCATGGCGGTAGCGATGGTGGTGAGTTGGTTGCTGAACCCCATGTAGCGTTCTTCCTGCTGTGCCTGTATCTCGGTGAACCTGGCCAGTACCGTCGCCATTGTCTCTTGGGAGTGGTGGTATGCTCCCATGATGGTAGTGAGGGCCTCTTGGAGAGTGGGTTCCCTGGGCCTCTCCTCCCCCCCCTGTCACAAGGCAGCCCTCCGAGTTGCCCTGTTTGCCTGGGCCTCTGTCCCCTGGACGGTGTGCCCACTCCCACTGCCCCCAGGTCCCTGTTGTTGTTGGGGTGTTGGGTTAGCCTGGGTGCCCTGTAGTGGCAGACACACCGCTGCTTGACCTGTCCTAGAGACAGAGGCATGGGCCCGCTGGGTGGGAGCTGTGCTGTTGTTCCCAGGGGGGTTTGGGTCTGCTGTGGCCTGTGTCTGTGTTTGGGGAACCCACTGCCCAGAGGTCCCCGATGGTCCGGGCTGGTCATCAGGTTCCTGTTCGACAGAGCTGCTGTCCTCACTGGGGGCCTGTTCCGGGGGTGGGATGGACATTTGAGGACCCTCCTGACCGGTGTGTTGGCGTTCGGGTCCTGCATGGGGTGAGAGAGTATGGTTATTGTTTCTGTGTGTGAAAAAGCGTGCGATTTATGGGTGCCCTTGTCCCCCAGTGCAGGCATTCCCTTGTGGGTGGTGTTGTGAGGGTGGTTTGTGGGGGGATGGGTATGTGCAGTGGTCATGCTTAGGTAATGGGTGTCCAATGTTTGTGGTGGCATGCAAGGGTCGGTGAGGGGTTGGGTGGGTTGTGCTAGGGAAACATTCTCAGGGATGATGTGTGATGGTGGGTTGGGGGTGAGGGTGGGGGTGTGGGTTGCCATGCTGGTGGGGTGGGGGGGATGAAGTATATGAGATAGGGCTTACCAGAGTCCATTCCTCCGGGTACTCCAGCGAGGCCCTCAGGATGCAGGATGTTTAATACTTCTTGCTCCCATGCTGTGAATTCTGGTGGGGTGGGTGGGGGTCCTCCGCCGGTCTTCTGCGCCGCGATGTTGTGTCGCGACACCATCGAGCGCACCTTCCCCCGTAGGTCGTTCCATCGTTTGCGGATGTCGTCCCTATTTCTGGGATGCTGTCCCACCGCATTGACCCTGTCCACGATCCGCTGCCATAGCTCCGCCTTCCTTGCTATGGTGGTGTGCTGCACTTGTGAGCCAAAGAGCTGGGGTTCCACTCTTAGGATTTCCTCCACCATCACCCTGAGTTCTTGGTCCGTAAAGCGTGGGTGTCTTTGTGGTGCCATGGGGTGGTGTGGATGAGGTGTGGGGTGGTGTATGTGGTGATGAGTGTGTTGGTGTGTGGTGCTTTGTGCTACTATGTGGTGTGTGTGATGTTGTAGTGTGCCTCTCTGTGTCTGGCTCTCTATTCTCTGATGTGTCTCTCTCTCCTTCGTCTCTGATTTTTGGTAGTAGGGGTTTGTGGGTGATGTGGGTGTGTGTTTTATATTGTATTGGATGTGTGGGAGTGTTGTTTGTATGTGTATCAGGTGTGTGTATTTCAAATTGTCCAATGTGGTAGTGTTTTGTTAAGGTGTGTGTATTTTGACCGCGGCGGTGTGTACCGCCAATGGACTACCGCGTTTGTAAGACCGCCGCGTGGATTTGTGGATCGTAATGGCATGGGCGTATTTCTGTTGGCGTGGCGGTGGAGGTTTGGTCATCTCCAGTTTATCGCTGGCCGCTGATGTGGCGGACTGCAATGGAGGTCGGATTTTTGGAGGTTTGGCAGTTGTGGGTCAGAATGACCGTGGCGGCTGACCGCGGCCGCGGCGGTATTGTGGCGGTCTTCTGACCGGCGGTAAGCGGCTTTTACCACCGAGGTCAGAATGACCCCCAAAGTCTCTTTCAAGCGCAAAGTACCTGGTTTAAAGAGGAAAATCTCTGCAAAGGGCCGCAGAAGAAGAGATGCGTGGAAAAATGGTGTGTGCGTCGATTTCTCCCCTGCACACATGGACTTGCGTTGTTATTTTTCACGCGGGGAAGTCATGCGTCGTTTTCCGGCACGCGGACAGTCTCTTTCTGTGGGTCGCGGGATTACCAGATGTCCCGGGGTCGGTGCGTGGATTCTTCGGCTTGTTTTCTGGCTGCGCGTCATTCTGGGAGGCTGTGCGAGGAATTCTCGTTCTCACGGCAGGCGTCGTGTCGATTTCCCCTCTGGAAATCGGGCGGCGTTGTCCTTGCGAGGCCGTGCGTCGAAGTTCTGGTCACCCCGAAGGTGTCGCGTCGATCAGCATCGGTGTGCAGCGATTTTCTCGCCGTGGAGCAAGCTGTGCAGCGAAATATTCGGCGCACGAAGAGTCCAAATGAAAAAGAGAAGTCTTTTTGGTCCTGAGACTTCAGGGAACAGGAGGCAAGCTCTATCCAAGCCCCTGGAGAGCACTTTTACAGCCAGACAAGAGTTCAGCAAGGCAGCAGGGCAACAGCAAGGCAGCAGTCCTTTGTAGAAAGCAGTTAGGTGAGTCCTTTAGGCAGCCAGGCAGTTCTTCTTGGCAGGATGCAGGTTCTGGTTCAGGTTTCTTCTCCAGCAAGTGTCTGATGAGGTAGGGCAGAGGCCCTGTTTTATACTAAATTGTGCCTTTGAAGTGGGGGTGACTTCAAAGAGTGGCTAAGAAATGCACCAGGTCCCCTTTCAGTTCAATCCTGTCTGCCAGGGTCCCAGTAGGGGGTGTGGCAGTCCTTTGTGTGAGGGCAGGCCCTCCACCCTCCCAGCCCAGGAAGACCCATTCAAAATGCAGATGTATGCAAGTGAGGCTGAGTACCCTGTGTTTGGGGTGTGTCTGAGTGAATGCACAAGGAGCTGTCAACTAAACCTAGCCAGACATGGATTGAAAGGCACAGAAAGATTTAAGTGCAAAGAAATGCTCACTTTCTAAAAGTGGCATTTCTAGAATAGTAATATTAAATCCTACTTCACCAGTCAGCAGGATTTTGTATTACCATTCTGGCCATACTAAATATTACCTTCCTGCTCCTTTCAGATCAGCAGCTGCCACTTCAACAATGTATGAGGGCAGCCCCAATGTTAGCCTATGAAGGGAGCAGGCCTCACAGTAGTGTAAAAACAAATTTAGGAGTTTTACACTACCAGGACATATAACTACACAGGTACATGTCCTGCCTTTTACCCACACAGCACCCTGCTCTAGGGGTTACCTAGGGCACACACTAGGGGTGACTTATATGTAGAAAAAGGGGAGTTCTAGGCTTGGCAAGTACTTTTAAATGCCAAGTCGAAGTGGCAGTGAAACTGCACACACAGGCCTTGCAATGGCATGCCTGAGACAAGGTTAAGGGGCTACTGAAGTGGGTGGCACAACCAGTGCTGCAGGCCCACTAGTAGTATTTAATCTACAGGCCCTAGGCACATATAGTGCACTCTACTAGGGACTTACAAGTAAATTAAATAGCCAATCATGATAAACCAATCAATAGTACAATTTACACAGAGAGCATATGCACTTTTAGCACTGGTTAGCAGTGGTAAAGTGCCCAGAGTTCAAAAGCCAACAACAACAGGTCAGAAAAAATAGGAGGAAGGAGGCAAAATGTTTGGGGATGACCCTGTCAAAAAAGCCAGGTCCAACAGTGGTCTTTATGAACATGGCAGTAAATACCGCACTGCCGGCGGTGGCGGTTACTACCGCCAACAGGCTGGCAGTCCGGACCGCCAAATAATGAAGCCAATGAGAAACAAGTAGCGGTCCATCCACACACCGCCATTTTCGTAGTCCTGACGATGACAGAGGAGGCCCCCCTCAGGCCGGCGGAAAGGCCCTACCCAGCCACCAAATAATGAAACACCACACGCCATCAGTTCCGGGGCGGGAACCACCGCCAGGCAAAGCATGGCAGAAACAAACAATATAAAAGGAATCACTCACCAGAGGCACACAGAACACGCCGCCGCAGACATGGAGTGAGAGTTGGAAATAATGGCAGTGCTTCTCCTTGCCATGTTCCTCCAGAACTGTGATTAACATCGTAGACGACAACAGTATGTACTGCAGCCTAGTACACTTGGGGAGAAAGGGCACAGTTACACACCCACCCCCCCCACACTCCCAACCCCTCCCACCACCCCAAGCCAGACATACCATAACTAAATGTACTTACCAGACACAAGCAAAAAAATACCTACACCAATGTACACACCTGTGCACAGCACACCCCCACAGTGAAACGCTGTGCAACGTCTCTATATTGTGCCAACAGCACTGCTGGGCACTTAACGTTTATTTCAAGGAACAAAATGAATGTCCAAATAAGGCCAGTGGCCAGTCCATGATAAAGTTCCTGAAGGGCAAATGTAGCCCAAACTTAACCCCCTTGTGCGCAAAGGAAACTCCACTGCAAATGGGCATCAGTGGGGCAGCCAGGCACCTCAAGGAACCAGGGCAGGGCGTGGCGGGGGTAGGGACTCAGGTCTTGAAGGGGGTGTTTTGGGCTTAGGTTTGGAAGGTGGAGGGGGTTTGGGCTTGCACTTGGAAGGAGGGGGAGTGGGCCTGGACTGGGGGGTGGCAGAGGGACCTGGGGTAACACGGGGCTTCTTCCTCCCTGGGAAGGGGCACAGGAATGGGAAGGGCGGACTGGGGCTGACTTAGACGAGGAAGGAGTGGACTGGGCAAGGACATGAGAACGTTTAGGGACAAGGCAGGGTGGGCCAGTGGGTTCAAACAGGTCAACACAGGATAGGAAAAGATTTTTAGGTGCAGTTGGAGGGGATCTGGAGACAGGTCTGGGAGTGGAGGTTGAGGGAGTGCTTGTACCAGGTGTAGGTGTGCCAGATGTGTATGCAGGTGCCTTTTTAGTATGCTTATGTGTGGTGGATATGTGTGGTATGGATGTGTGTGAACGTTTGAGTGTTTTGGAGGGGGGTTGGCCACAGTGGGATAAAACAGGCTGCCAGTGTAGATGGATGTTGTGTGGGTGTCTGCAGGTCTGGTGAGTGCACTGCAAGTGTCTGTGCATGTAGTCGTGGTGAGTGCAGGTGTGGTGTCTGGTGTGCATGCCTGGATGTTAGCTGTTGTGGTGACTGCATGAATGGGGACAGCAGTAGTGACTGAGGGTGCAGTGCATGTGGGTGTGCATGTTGAGGGGACAGACAGGGTGGCAGGGAGGTTGACACACTGGGGGAGGTGGATGTTGTTGTGTGTGCTTTGGTATGTTCGGTGTGTGCCTGCCTGTGGTGGGAAGTGTGGTGCTTGTGTTTGTCTGTGTCCTTCATGTGTGTTGATCCGTGAGCATGGCTGTCTGTATGTGTGCTTGGGATGGGTGAAGGGAGTGGGGTGCTGGAAGGAGTAGAGGTGGTGGGAGGGGGGATGGAAAGACCAGGGACACTGGCTGCCGTCAAAGAGGAGGCCAGAGCCTGAAAAGATCTCTGTAGGCCAGACATGGCACCATGAATGCCTTCTAAGTATGCATTGCATTGCTGCATCTGGGATGCTAGCCACTGGATGGCATTCACAATGGTTGTCTGCCCTACAGAGATGGTTCTCAGGAGGTCAGTAGCCTCCTCCGTGAGGGCAGCAGGGCTGACTGGGGCAGGGGATGAGATGCCTGGTGGGAAGGAGACGCCCACCCTCCTAGGTGAGCGGGCATGGGCAACTGGGTGGGGAGCAACTGGGAGGGTGGTGATGGCATGGGGGTTGGCGGAAGATAACAAAGAATGGGTGGGCCCAGTAGGGTCCGCCACCACCAGGGAGCTGCCATTGGAGGAGGTATCAGAGTCACTACCTCCAGTGGTAGTTTGCCTCCCCGGTGGTACTCCCCTCGCCCTCCAACCCACTGGTCCCCTTGGTGTTGGTCGACTCTGCCTCCTTGGAACCGTGGGCTGCTGTATCCCCACAAGCCGGTGCCTCAGCTCCCTCGTCAGATGATGCTAATGTACACAGGGACACAAGAGCACAGGGGAGGGGAAACAAAACAAGAAAAGTGTATGTTAAATCCCTGAAATAGGTACATGTTAGGTACATGTTGGGACACAGACACTCCCACCCAGGTCAGGCACGAACCCTCAGGAGACACAACATATGTTATGAATGTGCCCCTGACTAGTATGCATGACCCCAGCATATACCATATTACCTTCATGAAACACGACTCTGATACATTGTGTTAAGTGAACCCATGAGAGACCATGCCAAGCCAATACATCTACAAGTTCATAAGGCCACAATGAATACCAGATGACAAATAGGGGACCCCCCATAGGCCTACAGACCCTGTCAAAACTAGCTATGACACTATCCCAAGGATGTGGAGGGGGCAGGACTGCTGGGACACACCTGTCTAAGTACTTGGCATAACAATGCATGCATCCCACAGCACCCAAATACACCCATCATAGTGGTATCACAGCAGTGTTGGTACTCACCCCCTTGTGGCTGCTCTGCTGCCTTCAATCTCCCATCCAGCTCCTCTGCGGTGAAGGCCGGGGCCCGTTACCCTGTGACACATGCCATCTCAGGGACTAGAGTCAGGACACAGCAGCACATGCAGTGGAGTACTACCCTTCACGTGATACAGCAGTCAATTGTCAAGGGTCTGTCAAAATGGCGGTAGATACTGGAGCAGTGTGCACCGTCAGCGCCGGCAGGGATCATGATTGGCCCAGGTTCCCCACTGACAACCATGTAATCCAATGATCAGGTGCACAGCAGTGAACACCACCTACCGCCATGACGACTGACGCCAGTGGAATTAAATTACTTCCACACTACCATACCTGGATGGCAGGAGGCTGCCATTTTGCTTTCACCACATCTCCATAGCCTTGCCGGGGGCCTCATCCATGGCCCCATTCTCTCTCCCCTTCATTGATTACTGACATGATTCTTTGATCCACACATGTACTCACGGTTGGAAGTGTGTATACATTGTGATGCCATTATGACAGAGAAACCTCTGCACACATTAGCCTGACTGTGTACCTCATTATTTCTGTTTGTGTACGTTACCTATATGTCGCATTTTGAAAAGTATAGTGACATCATGTGATGCAAGTGTATGTCAACACTCAAAATGTGCTCTTTCCTCCCCCATAGGTACAGACCCATATGGCCAGGGAGGGTCCCATCTGTTTACAGACCCCAGGTAGATCTTGTCATTATGGAGGAACATCACATCATTATTACCTACCGACTTAATAGAGCCACAATCCATTACCTCTGTGCATTAATGAATCCTGTTCTTAAGCCGGGCAATCGGAATCAGCATGCCATCCCTACAACTGTGCAAGTGCTATATGTGCTCCATTTCAGGTGACAGTGAGCATGGCTGCCGGGGTATCACAGCCAATGTTCAGCCACACCCTGTTCAATTTCCTGGATGCATTCGTTCAACAATTGCAAACTTATTTCCAGTTTCCCCAAAGGGCTGAATTCACCACCATCAAATCTGGATTCCATGCCTTTGTTAATATCTCCATGTGATTGGTGCCACTGATGGAACCCACATAGCCCTCATACCCCCAAGAGTGAATGAACAGGTGTATAGGAATCGTAAGAACTATCACTCCATGAATGTAGAGTTGGTGTGTACTGCTGATCAGTACATTTCACATGTCAATACTAGGTTCCCCGGATCAGTCCATGATTAATTTGTACTGAGAAACAGCAGTGTGCCACACATGATGGGACAGCTACAGGGGGACAGAGCTGGGCTCATAGGTGAGTGTGTATGACACTGGATCAGTTACAAAGCTGACCGGCAGGCTGTATGCAAGTAAAATGTGTGTGTTCATGTCTCCTTTCACCCACTTTTTCAGGTAATTCTGGCTACCCCAACTTGCAATGGCTCCTGACATGTGAGGAATCCCAGGACAGATGCTGAGAGGAATTATAATGAGGCCCATTGTCAGGCTAGGAGGGTCATAGAGCACACTATCGGACTCCTGAAGGCAATAATTTGCTGTTTTCATCTCTCTAGTGGATCCCTGTGCTATGTCCCTCACAAGGTGTGTAAGATAGGGGTGGCAACCTGACTGTGGGAAAGCTATCCCACTTCTGGAAGAGGAGGGCCCTGTCCAACCAGCCCTGCAACCTCAGAGGAGGGATGAGAGTGATTGTGAGGAAGACGAGGGGGAAGATATCAACTTGAGGACCCAGCTAATCCAGCTATACTTCCAGTGACTCTCAGGTTCTGTTCAATGATGCTGCTGTCTTTTCTCAGTGGCAATGCTAAATCATGACTGAAGTGGCAGGTGCCAAGGAACACAATTTTATGTACAGTGTGACATGGTTCAGACACTACAGTGTGTTGGATTCCCCTCCTGCAATAAAAGTGGGATTATGAAGGTAACTGGCTAATGCATTCACCTTCACAATTGATCTCTCCTATTGATTAAGGACATCATTTGAGCGCCCAGGTGTATTTATGCAATGGCAATATAT
Organism: Pleurodeles waltl; assembly: GCF_031143425.1. Lineage (NCBI taxonomy): Eukaryota > Metazoa > Chordata > Amphibia > Caudata > Salamandridae > Pleurodeles > Pleurodeles waltl. The sequence continues at coordinate 508,129,835 of NC_090436.1, forward strand.
ACATAAGTGTTGGGGCAGTGAAAGGGAGTGGGCACATGTTGAAGAACATACTCAGGTACACATGCTCAGCTGTTGGTGGCACTGGGGTATAGTCTATGGGGCCATTGGGAGATGGTGTGATGGCAGTGGCATGTCAGCAAGGTAGCACAGTGGCACACAAGGGAGACATTCAGGGCAGAGTCACTTCCTGGCACTGGGGTTGGTCTATGCCACTGTGTTTCAGTGGAATATCTGGGTGTGAGGGCATATTTGCACAGTTGCAGCTGGGATGCATGGATAGGGGTGCTGATGTCCTGTGAGTCTTCTGGCAGTGCCAACAGTCCAGTGGATGCTGCAGATGTAGATGGCAGGGCAGTGTCCTGGCTAGTGGTAGGGGCCTGCATGTGGGTGGAGGACTCAGGCTGGCTGTGGTACTGGCACTGCAGCACCCCTGCAATGGAGGACATGGTGGCATCGATCTGTTTCCCTTGCTCCATGGCCTCCTGGTGGTGTGCTATCCGTAGCCTCTGATTCTGCTCTGATGTGGCCAGGATCTGGCCCATCCTGTCCTGGGGATGGTGGTTTGCTCCCAGGACCTCAGAAATCAACTCCTGGGCTGCTGCATCCATCCTTTGGCCACCCCTGGGCCACTGATGACCTCTCACTGGCCCTAGCCCCCTGTGCCTGTGTCTCCTGCACAGGTCTGGCAGTCCCACTTGCACTGGGCCCTGCCTGTTGGTGGGTGGAGACTCTGGCCTCTGTGCATGTGGGCAGCCAGTCCGTGGCCTAGTGACACTGGTGTGGGGTCGGTTGGCCAGAGCTGATGATGGTGGCTGAGTGGTAGGGATGTCAGTGGTGTCCTGGGTGGGGCTTCTGGAGGGTGACAGGCCAGGACTGTGAGATGAGCCAGGGATTTTCTCTGTGTCCAGACATCTCTCTGCACTTTCCTGAGTGGGGCCTCTGTCTTCAGGTGGAGGATAGGCACTCCTTGACGTCTCTATCCGGGTGGCATGGGTGGTAGTGCCTGTGTGTGAGAGAATAGAGATGTGGATGTCTTGTACTTTTTTGCCAATTGCAGCACTGGTCTGCACTAATTGATGGTTATATTCCCTGGCAATCAAGGTCCCTTTGTGTACATTTAGATGCATTTGTTGTGGTGGTGGAGGTGTATTGTGGGTGCTGTAGTGCCACTGGGATTCCATGCAGGGGTAGGTGAGAGTGCACAGGGGGCTGGATGGTGATTTGTTTGGGGATTGTGGGCATGCCGGGGACTTGGATGTGGGTGTGTGGGTGTTGTGAACTGGGTAGGGGATGGGGTCCTGGTGGTAGTGAGAGGGATGGGGTGATGCATGTATTACAGGTGTGGTGACTGTTAAGGTATTGTAGTTGACTTACCTGAATCCAGTCCTCCAGTGAATCCGGTGAGGCTATCCGGGTGCAGGATAACCAGGAACTTCTCCTCCCAGTCAGTGTATTCAGGGGGAGAAGGTGGGGGACCACCACCAGTCTTCTGTACAGCGATGTTGTGCCTGGATGCCATGGACCAAACCTTCCCGCGCAGCTCGTTTCATCTCTTCTTGATGTCCTCCCTTGTGCGTGAATGGTTTCCCACTGCGTTGACCTTGTTGACTATTGTCTGCAATAGCTCCATCTTCCTGGCCACAGGTGTCTGCTGCACCTGTACCCTGAATAGTTGTGGCTCGACACTGAGTATTTCGTCCACCATTGTCCTTAGCTCTCTGTCTGCGAAGCGGGGGTGCCATGGTGTGTGTTGTGGGTGGTGTGTTGTAGGTATATTTGTGAGGGTTCTGTTGTGTGGTTGGGTGTGTGGCTTGTGACGGTGTTTGGCAATTTTGGTGGTGTTTTTGTGTGTGTGACGTGATGGTGAGTTCAGTGTATGCGTACTGTGTTGTCAATATCTGCTGTGCTATTGGCGTTGCAAAGGATTGAGGGGTGTGTATGTGTGTGTTTTATCGTGTTGTGGATGTGTGTCAGGTGTGTGGGTTTCAAACTTGCCAATGTATGCATTTGTTGTTAGTGGGTCTCATTGCTGGCCGTTGCGGTCTGTACCGCCAGTGGTCGTTCAACATTTACTGTCCGCCAAGCTGATTTGTGCATCATTATTTGGTGGGCGGAGGATTTGTCTGCATGGCAGTGGTGGGGTGGAGTGTACTGCCTTCTGCTGTCATTGGCCCTGGCGGTGGGTGGATGTTGCAGGATTTTTGGAGGTTTGACTTTTTGGCATCATTATTCTGCAGTGTGCAGTTCACCGCCACTGGCGGTCTTTTGTTCACCGTCAGCGCAGCGGTCGGTGTTGATTGCCGCCAAGTTCATAATGAGTGTCTTAGTTTTCTCAGGAATTCATTTGCTGAAGTACAAGGAAATGTACACACAAAAGGGTGCTGAGATAATGGGACATTTCTTTAGGCCTACCATGAGATTAGAGACTGCATACGCACACCCACATAATTTGACCTGTATTTTGACTAATGTAGAGAAGAAGTTAATAGATTCAGTGGAGGATAGAAGAAGAGATGTATTGGCTAAAGCAAGAAATGATTTGAGAGCACCACAATGGGTTAATGGTGATAGTAAGCATAGGTTGGTAGGAAACCTAGCATCATTAGCGTTAGATTGGCAACACAAAAGGGAAATTATGCATTTACATTAGGAAATCCTCAACTGACACAAATTTTGTAGGGACTATTGAACATGCCCAACTCTTTGACGTCAGAGGGAAGAGGGGGCTTTATTTGGATGGATCAACCCCCGTTTTTCCTGGAGTTTATTATATTTGTAGGAAACATGTGTTTTACAAATTGCCCAAGAGAAAGTATTGAACATGTTATTTAGGGGTAGTTTTCCCAAAGATATATCATGTAGAACAAATTGATGATACATCAGGAGACCAGCACATCAGATCAAGGAGGGGTGCTTCTGCTAGTTGTAACATTTTTGGATCTCTGATACATTCAGTAAGATTAATACTGAATTCACGCAAAATTAGAAAGATGTTGTTAGAAATGGGGTCTTTGGTTGGCAGTCAGGTTACCCCTGTCCAAGCAAGGACCCTCACTCTAGTCAGGGTAAGTCACACACAATCCAAATTATCCTGTGCCCACCCTCTGGTAGCTTGGCATTGAGCAGTCAGGCTTAACTTAGAAGGCAATGTGTAAAGTATTTGTGCAATAAATCATGCAATAACACAGTGGAACCCCACAAAAATACACCACACAGTATTTAGAATAAATATATAATATTTATCTGATAAGATGCAGGTCAAAACGATTAAGATGCAATAAGTATGGCGGTCATTCTGACCTTGGCGGGCGGCGGAGGCCGCCCGCCAAAGTCCCGCCGTCAGGTTACCGTTCCGCGGTCGAAAGACCGCGGCGGTAATTCTGACTTTCCCGCTGGGCTGGCGGGCGGTCGCCTTCAGACCGCCCGCCAGCCCCGCGGGAAAGAGGCTTCCACGATGAAGCCGGCTCGGAATCGAGCCGGCGGAGTGAAAGCTGTGCGACGGGTGCAGTTGCACCCGTCGCGTATTTCACTGTCTGCGCAGCAGACAGTGAAATACATGTAGGGGCCCTCTTACGGGGGCCCCTGCAATGCCCATGCCAGTGGCATGGGCACTGCAGGGGCCCCCAGGGGCCCCGCGACCCCCCCTACCGCCATCCGGATCCCGGCGGTCCGGATGGCGGTAGGGGGGGTCGGAATCCCCGCGGCGGTGCAGCAAGCTGCGCCGCCGTGGAGGATTCAATGGGGCGGCGGTACACTGGCGGGAGCCCGCCAGTGGTGCCGGTCCGACCGCGGCTTTACCGCCGCGGTCGGAATCCCCATTGGAGCACCGCCGGCCTGTCGGCGGTGCTCCCGCGGTCCTCCGCCCTGGCGGTCTTTGACCGCCAGGGTCAGAATGACCGCCTATATGTTAAAATATCACTGTCAAAATTATATAAAGGCGGTCATTCTGACCCTGGCGGTCAAAGACCGCCAGGGCGGAGGACCGCGGGAGCACCGCCGACAGGCCGGCGGTGCTCCAATGGGGATTCCGACCGCGGCGGTAAAGCTGCGGTCGGACCGGCACCACTGGCGGGCTCCCGCCAGTGTACCGCCGCCCCATTGAATCCTCCACGGCGGCGCAGCTTGCTGCACCGCCGCGGTCGCGGGGCCCCTGGGGGCCCCTGCAGTGCCCATGCCACTGGCATGGGCATTGCAGGGGCCCCCGTAAGAGGGCCCCTACATGTATTTCACTGTCTGCTGCGCAGACAGTGAAATACGCGACGGGTGCAACTGCACCCGTCGCACAGCTTCCACTCCGCCGGCTCGATTCCGAGCCGGCTTCATCGTGGAAGCCTCTTTCCCGCGGGGCTGGCGGGCGGTCTGAAGGCGACCGCCCGCCAGCCCAGCGGGAAAGTCAGAATTACCGCCGCGGTCTTTCGACCGCGGAACGGTAACCTGACGGCGGGACTTTGGCGGGCGGCCTCCGCCGCCCGCCAAGGTCAGAATGACCGCCAAAGTGTCTTTAGTGTCTGAAAAGCAACAAGTGTGTCTTGCAAGCACAAACTACCCGGTTTGCGTTCAAATTCTCCGCAAGGGACCGCAGAGGAGGAGATGCATGGAAAACGGGGAGGAGTGTGTATATTTTTCCGGCTGACACAGAAGATGCGTTGTTGAGTTTTCACACAGGGCAGGCTTTGCGTCGATTTCCGGCGTGTAAAGTATTTGTGCAATAAATCATGCAATAACACAGTGGAACACCACAAAAATACACCACACAGTGTTTAGAAAAAATATATAATATTTATCTGATAAGATACAGGTAAAAACGATTAAGATGCAATAAGTATATGTTAAAATATCACTGTCAAAATTATATAAAGTTTCTTTAGTCTCTGAAAAAGGAACAAGTGTGTCTTGCAAGCACAAACTAGCCGGTTTGCGTTCAAATTCTCCACAAGGGACCGCAGAGGAGGAGATGCATAGAAAACAGGGAGGAGTGCGTACATTTTTCCGGTGGACACAGAAGATGCGTTGTTGAGTTTTCACGCAGGGCAGGCTTTGCGTCGATTTCCGGCGTGCAGACTTGGATCCTGTTTAGGTTGTGGGGTTTTCGGACGCCACGGTGATGATGCATTAAAATCCGGCGCTTGCAGGATGAAGTCACAGGGGCTGCATCGATCCAGTGGGCGTTGCGTGGAAATGTCTACCGCACGGCAGGCGCTGCGTCGAATCCTCTCAGGAAGTAAGGCTGCGTCGTTCCTGCTCAGCTCTGCGTTGATCCAGTGGGCCGAACGTCAAATTTCTGGTTGCTATGCTGGCGCTGCGTCGATCTTCTCCTTTCAGAGTCGGGCTGCATCGTTCCGGTTCAACCTGCGGTGATTTTCTCACCACGATGCAGGCTGTGCATCGTTTCTTGCAGGCTGTGCATTGTTTTTTTCACTGCACAGGGAGTTCTCTTGCAGGAATGAAGTCTTTTTGGTCCTGAGACTTCAGGGAACAGGAGGCACGCTCCATCCACGCCCTTGGAGAGCACTTCTCAGCACAGCCAGAGAGCAGCAAGGCAGCAGGGCAACAGCAGGGCAACAATCTTTCGCAGAAAAGCAGTCAGGTGAGTCCTTTGGGCAGCCAGGCAGTTCTTCTTGGCAGTGTGCAGGTTCTGGTTCAGGTTTTCTTCTCCAGGAAGTGTCTAACTTCAGAAGTGTCTAAACTGGTAGGGTCAGAGACTCTGCTTAGATACCCAAATGTGCCTTTGCAGTGGGGGAGACTTCAAAGAGTGGCTTAGAAGTGCACAAGATCCCCTTTCAGTTCCATCCTGTCTGCCAGGGTCCCAGTAGGGGGTGTGGCAGTCCTTTGTGTGAGGGCAGGGTACTGTCCTTTGACATGTAAGTGCCAGGCCCTCCACCCTCCCAGTCCAGGAAGACTCATTCAATATGCATATGTATACAAGTGTGACTGAGCATCCTGTGTTTGGGGTTTCTGAGTAATGCACAAGGGAGCTGTCAACTTAAAGCTAGCCAGGCGTGGATTGGAAGGCACAGAAGGATTTAAGTATAGAGACATGCTCACTTTTTAAAAGTAGCATTTCTAAACTAGTAATATAAAATCCAACTTCACCATTAAGCAGGATTTTGTATCACCATTCTGGCCATACTAAATATGACCTGGCTACTCTTTTCAGATCAGGATCTACCACTCATACAGTATATGAGGGTAGGCCTAATGCTATCCTATGAAAGGAGCAGGCCTCACAGCAGTGTAAAACAAATTTAGGAGTTTTACACTACCAGGACATATAGAACACACATGTTCATGCCCTGCCTTTCACCTACATTGCACCCTGCCCTTTGGGCTACCTAGGGCCTACCTTAGGGTTGACTTATATGTAGAAAAAGGGGAGTTGAAGGCTTGACAAGTACTTTTAAATGCCAAGTTGAAGTGGCAGCGAAACTGCATACACAGGCACTGCAGTGGCAGGCTTGAGACATGGTTAGGGGGCTACTTCTGTGGGTGGTACAACCAGTGCTGCAGCCCCTAGGAGCATTTAATTTACAGGCCCTGGACGCATGTAGTGCATTTGACTGGGGACTTACAATTAAATTAAATAAACCAATTTGGTATGAGCCAATGTCACCATGTTTTAATGAGAGAGCATATGCACCTTAGCACTGATTAGCAGTGGTAAAGTGCACAGAGACGTAAAGCCAGCAAAAATGAGGTCAGAAAAAGAGAAGGAGAAAGGCAAAAAGTTTGGGGGTGACCCTGCAGAAAGGCCATTTCCAACATATCCCTCTTCCAGCCTAAAGCCAGGGTAGGCTAATCAACACTGTGATGGACTTCCCTGCTTAAGGCGATGGAACATGGACAATGGCCCACTACTGCAGGGGCACTTGCCAGTTCTACGCCATTCTGAACTCAGTGAGGCTCCTTTGTCCATACCCTCTGGGGCCACAGAACTGACCTATGGGGAACCCTTCTCCTCATCTGAGGACCCCATCTGTGAAGGTCCTAACTTTAATTTGTCACAAATGCAGACAGTGCCACCATGGCCAACAAAGTGATGTGGCCCGTTCCACCCCGGGGTCTGACTTCTGTCCCCAACCCAGGGAAAACTCTGTCCACAGAACAGTAACCAAAAGATGCCACTGACAGCTGTCAGTGTCAGGAGCCAGATCCCAGACAATCCACTGCTAAGTGGAGACCCTGAGTGGGGCCTTCGGATATGCTTCTCCTCCAGCTGGGGGGCAGGTAGGGAGCTCCCAAGGGGCTCCTGAGGCATCTCACAATGGGGGGCAGTAGCCCCAGGGGTCTTGCACCCTTTCTTCACTTTACCTCCCACCCGTTCAGGTGTGGTACCCTGACACTGGTTACTCAGCCTAGGGTCTGTACCCTGAGGCTGAACAGGGGACAATTGGGAGCTCTTCCTCACCTTGCCCTCACATCTGGGCTCACATACCCTCCTCTGGGGAGTGGTTCTGCCAGATAGCTGAGCTGTCAGGGCACCCTTAGAGGTCAACCCTCTCAGCACTCCTGACACTAGGGTAACTCATTCCCCAGAATACAGTCAATGGGCAGCTTTGGACTAACTATGACCCGCCTCTGGGTCAACTCCCCACCCCAATCCAGGGACACCAGGGCCATGGGGCGGAAGAAATCCTCCCCATGGGCAGGAGTCACCCTACACACCTGGCCAGTGTACTGCTCTGGTGCAACTAGTCTGTCCACCATCATGGTAAGACTAGCCCCAGTGTCCCTCAGAGTGGTGACTGAGACCCCATTCACTCCCACCTGGTAGAAGTGACAACTCTCACCCTCAGGGATCACCAGCTTACCCTCTGAGTTTATCTGCCAACTGAAGGAGATGAAGGCATGGCCTACGAACTGCCCCTTGGGACTACTTTCCCCTAAGAGCACATTGGCCACCCCTGTAGAGGTCCCACCAGTGGGTGATTTCTTTGGACAGATAGAATCCCCCTTCCTGTGTCCTAGCTGGGAACACTCAAAGTAATGGGTTTGGGAACAGGATGCTTTGGGCCACTGCCCACCAGACCCACCACCCTGTTTCTCAGATGGGGCATGGGAAACCTTTCCTTCCCCCTTGCTCTGGGACTTGTCTGGGTCATCTTTAACCTCCCCCTCACTCTGTTGGGGGGAACCGGAACCACCCTTCTTTGGGTCACTCCCAGGTACCTTTTTGGGCACTCTGGTGCTAGTCAAAAGGTCCGCCTCCCCAGCAAGCTTTCTGGGATCCGTCAGCTTACTGTCAACCAGATGCTGCCACAACTCTGTAGAACAAATACTGAGCATATGCTCTCTCAGAATTAAATTAAATAACCCTGTGTTATCATTTACTTTGCTACCCGCACACATCCATTCAGTGCCTTATTGGAGAAATCAAAACAGTCTACCCAGGTGTGTGTGGAGAGTTTGGTGCTGCCCCTGAACCTCTGATGGTATTTCTCAGGAGTCAGCCCAAACTTGGCAAGTAAAGCAGCCTTCATGGGTGCATATACATTTTGATCTTGTGGATCTAGTGTAAGAAGTGTGTCCCTCCCCACTACTGGTACATAAAACCACAAGGCCGCCCCTATTGCTCTTCAGGAACCCCTGGAGCCCTTAGTGAACTTCATAAGCAGCCAACCACTTATGAATGTCATCTCCCACCACATAACTTGGCACTACACTTTTGGGTATACGAACCTTCTTTTCCCCAACAGGTCCTGCATGTATGCTGCCACCATCACTGCTGGACTCAGACTGTCTTGCCTTGATATCCAGCTCCTTGAGACTCAGTTCATGAGCCAACAAAAGGTTCTTTTCAGCCAAGGCTCTCTCAGCTGCAGCAGCAACTGCTTTGACTTCTCTCTCTGCCCTCGTCTCCTCCTGTTAAGCTTCAATTTTTAACTTTGCCATTTGTAATTGAAATTCTCTCTCCTCCCTCCTTTCCTCTGCGGTCAGGCCATGGTCAGAGACACTGCTCCCTGGTTTGGATTGTGGCACAATCACAGTGGTAACATCCTCCACTAATGGCAAGAAATCCTCTGAAGGGCCATCCTCTGGACCCTCTTCCACAACATCCTCATCAGAATGGGCTTCTGCCCAGGCCCTCAGCGCCATTTGGAATTCCTCCTTTCTGGAGGCACCTTGAGTAGGTATTCCCATATCCTTGCAGAACCCCTTCAGTTGTTTAACAGTATATGTCTCCAGCATGGCTAGGTCAAAATCTTCATCTCCTGCTTGAGACCTAGCCAGAGACATTGAGTGAGGATTTAGATAAAAAATGTCAGGTAGAAAACGAAATTGCGGAAAAAGATAAAAAATCAAGTTGACCTTCAACTGTGAGTAGGTAGTGAACACTTAGCTAATGTATGTCACTGCACAAATAAAAGTCCTATCCTCACAGGTGATGTTAGAAATTGGGTCTTTGGTTAGCAGTCAGTTTACCCTTGTCCAAGCAAGTGCCCTCACTCTAGTCAGGGTAAGTCACACACAATCCAAATTATACCGTGCCCTCCCTCTGGTAGCTTGGCATTGAGCAGTGAGGCTAAACTTAGAAGGCAATGTGTAAAGTATTTGTGCAATAAATCATGCAATAACACAGTGGAACACCACACAGTGTTTAGAAAAATATATAATATTTATCTGATACGATGCAGGTCAAAACGATTAAGATGCAATAAGTATATGGTGAAATATCACTGTCAAAATGATATTAGGTGTCTTTAGTCTCTTAAAAAGCAACAAGTGTCTCTTACAAGCACAAACTACCTGGTTTGCGTTCAAATTCTATGCAAGGGACCGCAGAGGAGGAGATGCGTGGAAAACAGGGAGGTGTGCATCGATTTTTCTGGCGCCCACAGATGATGCATCGTTGAGTTTTCACTCGGGCAGGCTTTGCGTCGATTTCCGGCACATAGACTTGGATTCTCTTCAGGTTGCGGTGTTTTCGGACACCCCGGGGACGATGCGTTGATGTCTGGCGTTTGCAGGACGAAGTCATAAGGGCTGTGTCGATCTGCTGGGCGTTGCGTGTAAATTTCTACCGCACAGCAGGCACTTCGTCGATTCCTCTTAGGAAGTCGGGCTGCATCATTCCGGCTCAGCTTTGCGTCAATCCAGTGGGCCGTGCGTCGAATTTCTGGTTGCTGTGCTGGCGTTGATCTTCTCCTTGCGAAGTCGGGGTGCGCCGTTCCCATTTGGCGTGCAGTGATTTTCTCACCACAATGCAGGCTGTGCGTCGTTTCTTGCAGGCTGTGTGGCGATTTTTCGCCGCACAGGAGTTCTCTTGCAGGAATGAAGTCTTTTTGGTCCTGAAACTTCAGGGAACAGGAGGCACGCTCTATCCAAGCCCTTGGAGAGCACTTCTAAGCACAGCCAGAGAGCAGCAAGGCAGCAGGGCAACAGCAGGGCAGCAGTCCTTTTCAGAAAAACAGTCAGGTGAGTCCTTTGGGCAGCCAAATAGTTCTTCTTGGCAGGTTGCAGGTTTTGGCTCAGGTTTTCTTCTCCAGGAAGAGTCTCACTTCAGATGTTTCTAAATTGGTATGGTCAGAGACCCTGTTTAAATACCCAAATGTGCCCTTGAAGTGGGGGAGACCTCAAAGAGTGGCTTAGAAGTACACAAGCTCCCCTTTCATTTCCATCCTGTCTGTAGGGGGTGTGTCAGTCCTTTGTGTGAGGGCAGGCTACTGTCCTTTGACATGTAAGTGTCAGGCCCTCCACCCTCCCAGCCCAGGAAGACCCATTCAATATGCAGATGTATGCAAGTGTGACTGAGCATCCTGTGTTTGGGGTTGTCTGAGTGAATGCACAATGGAGCTGTCAACTTAAACCTAGCCAGACGTGGATTGGAAGGCACAGAATGATTTAAGTGTAGAGACATGCTCACTTTCTAAAAGCAGCATTTCTAAAATAGTAATATAAAATCCAAATTCACCATTAAGGAGGATTTTGAATCACCATTCTGGCCATACTAAATATGACCTGGCTACTTTTTTCAGATCAGGATCTACCACTCAAACAGTATATTAGGGTAGCCTTAATGCTATCCTATGAAAGGAGCAGGCCTCAGAGCGGTTTAAAACAAATTTAGGAGTTTTACGCCACCAGGACATATAGAACACACATGTTCATGTCTTGACTTTTAAAAAAAAGGGGAGTTTAAGGCTTGGCGGCAAGTACTTTTAAATGCCAAGTCGAAGTGGCAGTGAAACTGCACACACAGGCAATGCAGTGGCAGGCTGCAGCCCACCAGTAGCATTTAATTTACAAGCCCTGGGCACATGTAGTGCATTTGACTGGGGACTTACAAGTAAATTAAATAAGGCAATTGGGTATGAGTAAATGTCACTGATTAGCAGTGGTAAAGTGTGCAGAGTCCTAAAACCAGCAGAAATGAGGTCAGAAAAAGAGAAGGGGAAAGGCAAAAAGTTTTGCGTGACCCTGCAGAAAGGCCATTTCCAACAGCTGTCTACAGTAGGTGATAAATTGTCCACTAATACAGCAGGAGGCTTTTTAGCTATAGATACAGAAATGAGGTGTATGGTTTTGAAAAATCATCTTGCATTAGAGGTCCTTCTTGAAAGAAAGGTGGAGTCTGCAGAATGCTAAGGGTTCAACAATGTTGTACCTATATCCTGGATAACAGGAAGGAGTGAAAGAAGTAAATTAAAAACATTACACATTTGAAAGGATATTTCTGAAGGAGGCAGAAGCAACAGGTACGTGGGAGGCAATAAGGAGTCTTTTTTCAGCAACTGGAAAGTGGTTTGGAAACGTATGGAGTGGAATAATTGGTAGCATCTTGAGACCTCTGTTGTTAATTGTCTTGTGTGCATTTGGATCTTTCAAACTATACCTATGAAAGAAAGTAAAGCAAGACTAGAAGGGGGAAAGAAAAGAAATATAGAACTTGGGAATAGACAAAACATCTATTACAGTGACATTAAGCAGTTAGAAGATCTTACCTGATTCAACCTCAGAGATTTTGATCTGTCTCATTGATATGAGAAATGGTTATCTGATTTGTGATGGCTTGATTCACCATCACAGGGGAGAATGGTGCTGCTGAGGTTTGGCTGTCCCCTTTGATGTCACAGGCGGTCATTCCAACCTTGGCGGTAAAAGGCGCTTACCGCTGTGCAGAAGACCGCCATAACACCGCCGCGGCCGCGGTAAACCGCCACGGTCATTCTGACCCACAACAGGCAAACCGCCAAAATACCGACATCCACAAAAGTCCGCCACACCAAAGGGCAGCGAGAAACTGGCGATGACCAAACCTCCACCGTCACGCCAACAGAAATACGCCCATATCATTACGACCCATGAATCCACGTGGCGGTCTTTCAACCGCGGTATTCCATTGGCGGTTCACACCGCCGCGCTCAAAATACACACACAGCTCCAAAACACAGCCACATTGGACAATTCAAAATACACACACCTGATACACATAAACACACCACTCCCACACACTCAATACAATATAAAACACACACCCACATCACCCACAAACCCCTACGACCAAAAATTCTGAGGGAAGGCCAGAGAGAGACACCACCAGCAAGTACAACAGCATTCACAGGCACATAACGCCATCACCCACACAACATCCACGCACAAAACACCACACACCACCACACTCACCACACTCATCACCACAAACACCACCCCACACCTCATCCACACCACCCCATGACACCACAAAGACACCCCAGGTTTTCTGACGCTGAACTCAGGGTCATGGTGGAGGAAATAGTACGGGTAGAGCCACATCTCTTCGGGACAGAGGTGCAGCACACCACCATTGCCAGGAAGATGGAGCTATGGAGCAGAATAGTGGACAGGGTCAACGCTGTGGGACAGCACCCAAGAAATCGGGACGACATCAGGAAGCGGTGGAACGACCTACGGGGGAATATGCGTTCAATGGTATCCAGGCACAACATTGCGGTGCAGCGGACTGGCGGCGGACCCCCACCTCAACCCCCACAATTTACAACATGGGAGGAGCAGGTCTTGGCGATCCTGCATCCTGAGGGCCTCGCAGGAATAGGCAGAGGAATGGACTCTGGTAAGTCAAATCTCAACTACTTCATCCCCCCCACCCACCAGCATGCCAACTCATACCCCCACCCTTCCCCCCACCCCCATCACACCTCCTCCTTGCAAATGTCTCACCATCACAACCCACCCATCCCAACACCAAGCCCTGCATGCGACCACAAACCATGGACACCCATCACTTAAGCATGGCCACTGCACATACCCATCCCCCCCAAACCACCGTCATAACAGCCCCCACAAGGGAATGCCAGCACTGGGGTACACGGGCACCCACCCATTGCACGCTATGGCACACACAGAAGCAATAACCATACTCTTATACCCCTGCAGGACCCGAACGCCACGTCACCGCGCAGGAGGGTCCACAAATGTCCACTCCACCCCCAGAAGAGGCCCACAGTGATGACAGCAGCTCTGTCTCCCTGGATCTGGATGACCAGCCCGGCCCATCGGGGACCTCGGGACAGTCGGTTCCCCTCAGACAGCCACAGGCCACAGCAGACCTACCCCCCTCTGGGAACACCAGCACAGCACCCACCCAGCGGGCCCATACCTCTGTCCCCAGGACACGTCAAGCAGCAGTGTGTCCACCACTACAGGGCACCCAGGTTAACCCACCACCCCAACAACAACAGGGACCTGGGGGCAGTGGTAGTGGGCACACGGTCCAGGGGACAGAGGCCCAGGGAAACAGGGGAACTGGGAGGGCTGCTGTGCGACAGGGGGGGGACAGGCCCAGGGAACCCACTCTCCACGAGGCCCTATCCTCCATCATGGGAGCATACCACCACTCCCAGGAGACGATGGCGACGGTCCTGGCCAGGTTTCAGGAGATCCAGCTTCTGCAGGAGGAACAGTATATGGGGTTCAGGGAGGAACTAAGAAACATCAGTTCCGCAATGGGCAACATCATAGTGGCTCTGAATCAGGTAGTCACCACATTGCGGGACACTGTGGCACCACAAAGGGCCCCTGTCACTAGCATGGACCAAGAAATGCCTACCACCTCCGCCGGCGCTAGTGGACAGGAGGCCCCGACACAAGACCAACAGGCCACCAGAACCCCACCCCCTGCAGAAGGAGAACCACCCCGCAAGCGGGTCCTGAGATACAGGAAGAAGACAGAGTAAGATGCCAAGACCCCCGCCAGGAATGGATACCACCCTGATTGTCATCCCACTGTCTCACATTGTCACCCTGTCCAACCTTAAACTGCCCCTGCTCCACTTTCCACAGGCATTTGGACAATGCACCTGTGAGACTGATAATCTGGACTCTGCCATGGACATTCCTCCACCATCACCCCTCACCGAATGGCAAACACTTACCAATTTAAAGCACTTTAATAAACACACTTATTGCACAAAACAATCTGGAGTCTGGCTGTAATTTTGAACAAATTTATTAGACATAACCGTGGCAAATTGTTCATTTACATTGTGATGACAACATACCACTGTCACACAGCTGTAGTCCATGGGGAAACAAAGCAGATGTCACGCAGTGGGGCCCACATCTCTGAAATCGGAAGGGAAAGTCACAACTCAGTTACCATACACTCGGGGAAAAGGTCAGACAGTAGAGAGGTAGTAGTTTTTAAGTAAATGGAATATGCTGGGGTGGATTCTTACCTGTGTGTCATTGAAAATACTGCTGTGTTCCTGTTGTCTATGTCGTCCTCTTCGCCTTCCTCCTCTTCACTCTCCACAGGCTCCACAGCTGCTACAACACCACCATCTGGACCATCCTCCTGCAGAAAAGGCACCTGGCGTTGCAAAGCCAGGGTGTGAAGCATACAGCAGGCCATGATGATCTGGCACACCTTCTTTGGTGAGTACATCAGAGATCCACCTGTCATATGGAGGCACCTAAACCTGGCCTTCAGGAGGCCGAAGGTCCGCTCGATCACCCTCCTAGTACACACATGGGCCTCATTGTACCGTTCCTCTGCCCTTGTCCTGGGATTCCTCACTGGGGTCAGTAGCCATGACAGGTTGGGGTAACCAGAGTCACCAATTAGCCACACACGGTGCCTCTGGAGTTGACCCATCACGTAAGGGATGCTGCTATTCCGCATGATGTACGCGTCATGCACTGACCCAGGGAACTTGGCATTAACATGGGAGGTGTACTGGTCAGCCAAACAGACCATCTGGACATTCATGGAATGATAACTTTTCCTGTTCCTGTACACCTGTTCACTCCTGCTGGGGGGGACCAAAGCAACATGTGTCCCATCAATGGCACCTATGATGTTGGGAATATGCCCAAGGGCATAGAAATCACCCTTCACGGTAGGCAATTCCCCCACCTCAGGGAAAACTATGTAGCTCCGCATGTATTTCAGCAGGGCAGACAACACTCTGGACAACACCTTTGAAAACATAGGCTGAGACATCCCTGATGAAATGGCCACTGTTGTTTGAAATGACCCACTTGCTAAGAAATGGAGTACTGACAGAACCTGCACTAGAGGGGGGATCCCTGTGGGTTGGCGGATGGGTGACATCAGGTCTGCCTCCAGCTGGGCACACAGTTCCTGTATAGTGGCGCGGTCAAGCCTGTATGTCAGTATGACATGTCTTTCTTCCATTGTCGACAGGTCCACCAGCGGTCTGTACACGGGAAGATTCCTCCATCTCCTCGCATGTCCCAGCGGACGGTGCCTATGAAGGACAACAACGAGCACAGAGTCAATCAACCCACAGGTACGTTCCCACAGCTTGCACATAACACGATTCCCAATACATTGTATGGCTTGTATGAGTGTCGATGCAAGGCCTAGGTATGTGTGACGCAGTAGAAATTAAGCCATGTGGGCCCTTGAAATGGCGGCTGCCTGACCTGTGAAGTGCGACAATGGGTTGTGAGGTCAATGCGCTGGCGTGGCACACCATGGCGGTAGGCGGTCGAAGACCGCGGCGCAAAGCAGCATTGGTTAACATTGAACCCTATGGGTTTCAGGAGCCAATGACGATGTGCGCCGGCGGTCGCGGTACGCACCGCCGCGGGTGTGACCGCCATTTTCTATCTGCTTAATCACTCGATACCTGATCTTCAACAGGAGAGGACCTATACTGCAAGTGCTGCTGTGACCTCGGTCTGGAAGAGACAATGGCTCATGCGACTGGGGAAAGGGCCCCTGCCTTCACTGCGGAGGAGTTGGAGAAACTTGTGGATGGGGTCCTCCCCCAGTATGCGCAAATCTACGGTCCTCCAGACCAACAGGTGAGTACACTGGGACCATGCTTTGGGGGCAATGCTTGTGTTGAGTTGGGTGGATGAAAGATGGTGGGGAGGGGAGCGATTGAGGCATGCATCAAACGACAGATGAGAGCATGTGCCACATGGCAAGGGTGGGGATGGGGGGCCACTCACATGGAGCTTGCAGAAGGTGATGATTATACTTCTCTCCCTGTACATGTCACATAGGTCAGCGCCCACCAGAAAATCGATATTTGGCGTGCCATCGCCAAGGACGTCCGGACCCTGGGGGTCCACAACAGACGGGGCACCCACTGCCGGAAGAGATGGGAGGACATCCGACGCTGGAGCAGGAAGACGGCGGAGGCTCAGCTGGGGATGGCCTCCCAACGTGGGAGGGGTGCCAGTCGTACTTTGACCCCCCTGATGTCCCGGATCCTGGCGGTGGCCTACCCCGATTTGGATGGGCGCGTGAGGACATCACAGCAGTCACAAGGGGGTGAGTACATTCTCATTCTGGTGACTTTGCGCGCAGTGGAGGTGTCTGGGTGGGGGAGGAGGGCTGTGGGTATCCCTAGGCCAGGGTGATTTCTGTAGGCTAGGCCCCTCCGTAAGGCATGGCCCTGTGCCCCCGCCCCCCACCTCTGTAGGGTGCCAAGTACAGCTATTCATGGCCCTGTGTCATCTATGTGTGCAGTTGTCGTCCATAGGCTTGTAGGCCATGTCCCACGGATTGAGTAGTGGACCCCAAGTGTGCGGCGTAGTGAAGGGGGCTTCTGTGTCTGTCCTCTCCGCCAAGGGTGTCGCCAATGCATGCACTCAACATGTCTTTATTTCTCCCCCCCCCTTTTTTTGTGGTCTTCCTGTTCATGTGTCCATTAGCATCATCAGGCGGAGGAGAAGTGGCATCGGAGCACGAGGGAGCTGCATCCCACATGGCCCTGGATGGCCATGCAACGGAGTCCGAATACACCAGTGGGACGGAGGGCGAGGGGAGCTCCACAGCGGGGACCCGTGCAGACATTAGTGACAGCGACTCGTCCTCTGAAGGGAGCTCCCTTGTGGTGGCGGCAACATCCGTGCCCCCCGCAACAACAGGTACAGCCGCCACCCAGCGCACCAGCACCGCCCTCCCAGCAGCCCCTCAGCGTTTGCCCCGTGCCCGCTCACCCAGGAAGGTGGGCATCTCCTTTGCCCCAGGCACCTCAGGCCCTGCCCCTGTCACCCCTGCTGCCCTCAGTGAGGAGGTCATTGACCTCCTGAGGACGATCATTGTTGGGCAGTCTACCCTTTTGAATGCCATTCAGTGTGTAGAAAGGGAGGTGCACCAGAGTAATGCATACCTGGAGGGCATTCATTCTGGTCAGGCTGCCCATCAGCGATCGTTCAACACTCTGGCCTCAGCACTGATGGCAGCAATTGTCCCTGTCTCTAGCCTCCCCCCTCCAACTTCCTCCACCCAGACCCTATCACCTGTACCTCTGCCTATCCCAGACACACCATCAGACCAGCCTGCACACACCTCAACACCCAAGGGAAGCTCATCCAGACATAAGCACCACACATCACACAAGCATTCACACAAGCAACATCCACATACAGACATACCAACACCCACTGCCTCCACTGTGTCCCCCTCCTCCTCGTCTCCCTCCTCCCTCCCTGTGACGTCTCCACTCACACCTGCATGCACAACATCTTCAGCCACTACGTCCATCGCCAGCACACCCACCAGAACCCACCGCACACGTGCAGTCACCACCCCCACTACCATTCACACGTCCCCTGTGTCCTCTCCCAGTGTGTCTGTCACCCCCTCTTCCAAGCTACACAAACGCAGGCAGCCACCCACCCATCAGCCATCCACCTCACGACAGCCTCCAGCTCAAGCACCTGCACCCAAAGACACCAGACTTCAAACTCCTACAACCACAACCTATTCCTCCACTCCCATACCTACTACACCTACCCGTCCCTCTCTTCCTAAACTTATTTTCCTTTCCAAACTTGACCTCTTTCCAACAACTCCCCCACCCCGTCCATCTAACAAGACTCCAGTCAGCACCTCAGCCACCACAAAAGCGGGCCCTGTGAAGACAGTCTGCCATGGACTGTGGAGTCCCCCACCCTCAAGGGCAGCCAGCTCAGTAGGGAGCCAAGGCACGGGCAGCCCACCACCGCAAAAACATGCAAAGCTTGTCAGTGGCCGGCGCAAGAGGCCTAAAACACCTGGGACAAAAATCCATACCATGGCATCGGCAGGGAGTGTGGTGCCACCTGGCACACCGCCAAAGGTGGGGAAGGGCCCCAGGCGACCAGGGAAGGCTGAGAAGGGCAGCACGCCCGACAAGACCGCCAGCAGCCCAGCTGTGCTGAAGGGCCCCGCATGCCCCATCCCAGGTGGGCAGGAGGACACCAACAGGCCCGGTAATGCAGCCCAGGAGGGCCCCACCAGGCCCATCTCAGGTGGGCAGGAAGGCGCAGCCACAGCCAGCCACAGGTCAGGTGCCAAATGACCTCCACGCCATGGGCTGATCCGCTGAACTGGGCACTCATCCGAAGCACCGCTCCACTGGGCACCGCCGTCTCAAGCACCGCTGCACTGGGCCCTTCATCTCAAGCACCGCTGAACAGGGCACCGCCGTCTCAATCACCGCTGAACAGGGCACCGCCGTCTCAAGCACTGCTCCGCTGGGCCCTTCATCTCAAGCACCGCTGCACTGGGCCCTTCATCTCAAGCACCGCTGCACTGGGCCCTTCATCTCAAGCACCGCTGAACAGGGCACCGCCGTCTCAAGCACCGCTGAACAGGGCACCGCCGTCTCAAGCACCGCTCCGCTGGGCCCTTCATCTCAAGCACCGCTGCACTGGGCCCTTCATCTCAACCAGCGCTGCACTGGGCCCTTCATCTTAAGCTCCGCTGAACAGGGCACCGCCGTCTCAAGCACCACTGAACAGGGCACCGCCATCTCAAGCACCGCTCCGCTCTGCCCTTCATCTCAAGCACCGCTGCACTGGGCCCTTCATCTCAAGCACCGCTGCACTGGGCCCTAAATCTCAAGCACCGCTGAAGAGGGCACCACTGTCTCAAGCACCGCTGAACAGGGCACCGCCGTCTCAAGCACCGCTCCGCTGGGCCCTTCATCTCAAGCATCGCTGCACTGGGCCCTTCATCTCAAGCACCGCTGCACTGGGCCCTTCATCTCAAGCACTGCTGAACACGGCACCGCCGTCTCAAGCACCGCTGAACAGGGCACCGCCGTCTCAAGCACCGCTGAACAGGGCACCGCCGTCTCAAGCACCGCTGAACAGGGCACCGCCGTCTCAAGTACCGCTCCGCTGGGCCCTTCATCTCAAGCACCGCTGGCCCATTGGCGGAAGGGGCAGGCCCGCATCTGTGTCGGGCAGGGCTGCACGAAGCACTCTGGGCACTACTCCCCCTCCAGTACCAGTGGAGACTGATATTGACTTGAGAGACTGTGGCTTTGCACTCCCCAGGATGGCACAGTGAGCAAGCCACCCACTGTAGAGACTTGAGAGAATGTGGCTTTGCACTCCCCAGGATGTAACAGTGGCAGCCCACCCACTGTCTGGACTTGAGAGACTGTGGCTTTGCACTCCCCAGGATGGCACAGTGGGCAAGCCACCCACTGTAGAGACTTGAAAGACTGTGGCTTTGCACTCCCCAGGATGTAACAGTGGGCAGCCCACCCACTGTCTGGACTTGAGAGACTGTGGCTTTGCACTCCCCAGGATGGCACAGTGGGCAAGCCACCCACTGTAGAGACTTGAGAGACTGTGGCTTTGCACTCCCCAGGATGTAACAGTGGGCAGCCCACCCACTGTCTGGACTTGAGAGACTGTGGCTTTGCACTCCCCAGGATGGAACAGTGGCCATGGAGGCCCCTCGTGGATCTGGCGTCGTGGACTCATCTGGCTGAGGTGCCCCCCCTCCCTTCCCCCTGAGATGCCTGTAGTTTTGGTATCTGATGCCCCTGCAGTGTTCTCTCCGTTGGAGTCAGGTATCCTGTGTTGGCTTTGCCCATGTGATTTGGGCCCAGTGGCCCACGAACAATGCCTGATAAACATATCGGACTGGACAATTTATGTATATAAAGTTTTATATATTTTAATGCCAGTTATACAATATATTCCAATGTGTATAATCATTTCCTTTTGTCTTTGCATTCTTACTGGGGTTTGGGGGGGTAACTGTGATGTGTTGCTATGCATTGATGTGTGTGTTGTAGTGGGTGAGGGTGGGGGTGGGTGTGTTGCGTATGTGTGTCCCCGTAATTTTTTGCCTCCCCCTCCCCTGTGTCGTAGGTGCAGTACTCACCATTGTCTTCTGCGCCGGTGTTCGTGCTCCTGGTAGAGGAGCAGGAAGACAATCGCTGGGAGGATGTGGAGTTCTGGTTCCATGCTGTCCAGATTCCTCGTGGGGTGTATGGAGGTGAGCGTTTTCCATTTGAAATGGCTGTTTCCGCCGTGTTTTTATCGGCGGGGCTACCGCCCCGGAAAAGGTGGCGGATTGGTGGGTTGTGATAGGGTGGGTGGTACATTGTCTCCCGCCTGTCTGTTGGCGGTGACCGCCGCACTGTTTGTTTGTCCCGCCGTGGCGGGCGGTGTGTTGAAGTGGCGGTCTCTGTTGGCGGTTTCCGCCAGTGTCAGAATTGCATTTTTTTTCCCGCCAGCCTGTTGGCGGTTTAGCCGCAGCTTTAACACCGACCGCCAGGGTTGGAATGACCCCCACAACAATGTTGAGCAATACGTGACCATATTGACGTTATATTATGTGGATTGATAACAAGATAATTGTAAATTAGTGTACTTAAAATCTCATATCAAGCTGCATTCCTGTACTATAGAATTGATATGTATGTGGTATATCCATATAGACTGACATGCAATCATTGATTTTGATTTTATATTGATCCTGACATTTATTGGGAGTAGTTATGCCTGAAATGATAATGAGTGTGCATTAAATGTCATAGGTTGTATGTCAGGACCGAGGCTCCAATTATGCTTCTCTTTCTTCACTTTTAATTATTTCAGCTGCTAATTAGAAGTACAAACCACACAAAACTACAAATCCCATGAAGCAACATATCATGTGAGACCCCTAGAGAATACACCCTACATAATGCACACAACAAAGTATCAACTCCTCTTTCTTTGCTGATTCACAGCCAGTTAAGTACTACATTGTTCCTTTGCAATTGTTGATTATTGTCTGATTGTGTTTCATGTTTATAACTTACACGTTTATGTAGATGCATGCGTCCCTCACGCCTTATCCAATAATCTTCATGGTTACACACAACCTTGTGGTTTTGGTTTCAGTCACTCTCTCTGAGAAGTGAGTGTTCTATTCCAGGTGTGTTGTAGGCATCATTTTATAGCACAGTTGCCGTGCCACCTTTTTCCCCATTTCCCCTTTTGTTACGGAGACATGCGGTGCGATCGCCGCTGTTTCAGTGTATTCCTTGGGAGCGTTTTCCTTCCTTATTAGCACACCCTTGGACTGCGTCTTTTTTTCTGGTGGAGTGGGAGCAGGGAGCGAAGACGCACTGCTAGGCAGCACGGTCCTCTTTCAATTTTTATTTTTAGCTCGGGCTCACCCCTTTGAGCATCTGCTCCCCGATCTACGCCCCAAAAGCATTAGCCTTGGGGTTGTAATAATTGTAAGCAATAGGCTTTGCCTATTATCTGTGGGTAGCCACATCTAAATTCAAATTTAAATGGTATGCACCCTGGCTTGCAGGGTTTAATTGGTTTGCCTGCCCTATTGAACTGATTACCTCCTCTGACTGCTCCTTTGGAGTTTATCGGACTACATTTCTCAGCATGGTTGCACATGTTGAGGGGATGGGTGATGAATATTATTTGGATGATCCTGCTGGATCTTGTGAGCAGGACCTTGTCCACGCCTTGGATGCTAGTGTTCACCACACGGTAAATCGATCCTTGGCCTAGGCTGTTCAGCCTCTTAAGCATCGTCTAATCGGCTTTGCCGGAGAACAGGGATGGATGCTCTCCTCGGGGAACCAGGATAGCGGGGAATCCTCTCTATCTCACAATTCCCAGGCCCCCAAGGTTGATAGGAATCCCAATTCTGCTGATTTTGAGAGCCTTATTAGGTCTCTGGCGAAAGAGCATGACTACAACTCCTCCTCTTCCACCCTGAAGACCAAGGCACGTGAGGAATCGGATTCCTCTTTATCTGCCCATACCTCTGACGAGGGGGGCGATCTTCCCCGTAAGTAGACGTATCACCCTGAAGAAGCCTTAAACCCTCCTAAAATACTTACCTTTAAGCCAGAAGACATAATCCACCCCAGAACTATCCTCTGGATTCCTCCTGCTGAAGTGGCAGATTGTATAGAGCCCTGTATTCGCCATGGGTTTGAGAAAGAGGTTTGTTCTTGGCTCAGATCCGAATGCCCCAGACTGGATTTTCCTTCCAAGATGACTGGGATGCTAGAGCTTGATCCTATCCTGGTCACTTATCTTAAAAAATTCTCAAAGGATCCCAAGAAGGGCATTGACAACGTATGGCGTGGATGTCAGGACAAGTTCCTGGATGTGGCTGGACCCCTAACAAAGATCCTGGAGCTGGAGTTTCCAGCGAATGAATCGGGGAATTTTATTGACACTGATGTCCTTGTGGGCTGGGCTGAAAGGGCCCTCTGTTTCTTAGGGGACCCTAATTGTTCGATTTCTAGTAAGCGCCGTCGCTCCATATTGATAAAGATGGACCCCAAACTAGCGGATCTCACCTCATCTGAATCTGGACCCTTGGCCCAGGGTTTGCTCTTTAGTTCACCTTTCCTCAAGGATCTTTCTGAATCTCTTGCTACATACTCCAATCTTGACAAGGCCCAGTGTTCTATTAAGAAGGTGCTGGATCCACTTTTTCGAGGGGCCAGAGGCTTCAGAGGGTGAGCCTTCAACTCCAGCTACAACTAGGGCCCTCAGTGAGGTTATTATCAGCAGGGCAGAGGGAGCTTTCAGGACACCAGTTTTTCCTCGTCCACCTTCTACCCTTCCTGACCTAGAGCAGGCTGCTCCAGATTACAGAGAGGGAGGTCCAGAGGGAACCAGGTCTATTCCCAGGACTCAGGATCTGCAGATGAGACTAATTTCCAGTTCAGAGGTTATTTTGGGGGACAGGACTGGGTCTTTCCTACATGCTTGGCACAGGATCACTCAAGATTCATGGGTTCTAGAGACCCTCCAGGGTTTCAAACTAGAATTGTACAGTTCTCCCTCTTAACTAGTCCCTCCCCATCCGATGTATTTTTCCCTTCGATACTGCAATTTCTTTTCCCCAGAGATTACAGAGCTCTTACGTAAGGGCGTCATTGTCGAGAATTACCCTCACCCGATAGGTTTTCTCAACCTGATCTTTTTGGTAGACAGGAAGGGTAGGGGCTCTCATCTTGTTCTGAACATCCAAGAATTCAGTGGATGGCTTATTTATCGCCACTTCAAAATGGAGGGCACTCACTTGTTAAGAGACATCCTTCAAGAACGGGACTGGATCATTTGTTTAGATTTAAAAGATGCTTACTTGACCATTACAATTTTATCTCCTCATCATTGGGTTCTCAAGTTCCTTTGGGTCGAGTGATGTTACGAGTACAAAGTCCTTCCCTTCTGCCTGTCATCAGAACCTTGGTGCTTCACGAAGATGATGCAGCCGGTAGCGGAATCTCTCCGATCAAGGGGTGTTGGTCAGATAATTTACCTCAAGACATCCTCATTATGGCTCAATGCCCCCGTCTAGTCCTAACTCATCTAGGGTGGTCCATATCTCTCCTTCAGGGTCTGGGCTTTATTGTCAGTGCTCAGAAGTCGATTTTGATACCGTCTCAACTAATGGATTTCCTGGCTTTTTTGGGTGGTCTCCTCCCTAGCTCAGATAGTGCTTCCCTCGCAAAAGGTTCATTCCATCAAGAGGGAACTGAGGTTACTGTTGTGCAGACAGACTGTATCATTGAGGGTGATTGCCCGCATGGTGAGCCTGCTCTCTTCCTCGATTCAGGCAATCTTCCCAGGTCCCCTTCACTACAGGGCACTGCAGCATTTGAAGATTTCCCATCTTCAGAATGGCCTCAGTTATGTGGATCAGATCCCCCTCTCGGAGGAGGCTTGGATGGAGATGCACTTGTGACTGGATCATATGGAGGCTTGGAACGGCAGAGCAATCTTTGGGTCTGCTCCAGAAATTGTAATATAGTCCGATGCCAGCCTTTGGGGGTGGGGGGATCGTTGCGGCCTATTGTCGACAGGTGGTCGTTGGTCCAGGTCAGAGGTGGATCTTCACATCAATTGTTTGGAGCTCCTTGCGTGCTCGTTTGTGATTAGAAGTCTGTCTCCGATCAAAATGAATTGGTGTATTCTTCTTGGAATGGACAATATCTCAACGGTGAGATATATCAACAAGTTGGGCGGGACTAAGTCCTGCATTCTAGTAGAGATTGCCAAGAATTTGGGGCATTTTTGTCTTCAACATCAGATCTCGGTGATGGCGGAGTTTCTGCCGGAACAATTTGGTGGCAGATTGGCATTTGTGCTTTCTTCAGGGCTACGGCGATTGGAGACTTCATCCAAAGGTTTTTTGAGTTCTCCAAGCTCTGTGTGACCCCCTCTCAATATATCTCTTTGCCTCCTACCTCAATTGGCACCTTAAGAGGTTTTTCAGTTGGAGACCAGATCCCGAGGCTATGGTGACCGATGTGTTTCTGCAGCACTTGTCCCTGATTCGGGGTTATGCCTTGCCCCCCTTTTTGATGATCCCCAGGGTTTTACCTCAAGTCCGCAGTCAGCAGGCGGATCTCATTCCGGTGACTCCTCTTTGGGGAGCCCAGGCATGGCTCCCAGTGGCTTTGGAGTTGAGCTGTGCTCCTTCAGTGCTGATTCCGCACAAGCGGACCCTCCTTTTAGATCCGATGAGCCTTCCCCATCCTCTAATCTTATGGGAGAAACACTCGCTGGTGGTGTGGAGATTTTCAGGGAAAGATGGAGTCTCCCAGGTCTTTCACAGGAGTCCAGTGATTTAATTTCAAAGGCCTGGTCATCCACCACCCATAAGAGATATGCTTCCTCTTGGAAACAATGGTGTTCTTGGTGCTGTGCACGGAACACCGATCCATCTCCAGTGGATTGCAGTATGGTCTTGAATTTCTTGTCTTCCCTGGCATTGTCTGGTTTGGCTTACAAGTTCAGTCAGTACCTATTGTTCAGCTATATCGGCATGGCATTTACTGGTGGAAGGTAAACCGGTGGGGTAGTTACCCATTGTAAATTTCTGAAGGGTATTAGGTTGTCTAATCCCTCTAGTCCTTGCTATTCTACCCTTTGGGATGTAAACATAGTTTTGAGATTCTTGGAATCCTGGCCAGCTGACAGATTTCCTTCTAGAAAGCAGCTTTCTGCTAAGCTTACTATGCTTTTGTGTTTAATATCTTGCAAATGAGTCTCTGTTGTAAGAGCCTTAGATTTGGCAGGCAGGGTTTTTTCCTCCAAAGGTGTGACTTTTCCCATTTTTCTCCACACTAAATGCAATTCATAATTTTTGTCTTACCCTTGTTTTTTTCAAAACCCTAATTTGTGTGTAGTATAGTGTTTGAAGGCTTATGAGATAAGTGCAGCAGAATTTCATTCTGATATGGAGTCAGTTGTTCATTTTGCTAGAAAAGTCATATCACCCGATGACATCAGCTACTCTTGGTAGATGGGTTTGATGGCTCTTGAGCGAGGCTGACATTGACATTTTTGCCTTAGGTTTCTGGCTGGACGACATTTTAAAGTTGGCCGACTGGTCTTCGGAATCTACGCTTGCATCGTTTTACTGTAAACCTATTGTTGACATCACTACTGTTGTTGTGGGACAGCTTTAAACAAGCATAATCTGAGCCTCCAGTCCTGATATAGAAAAAATATTTTCTAGCTTTTGTGCTAAGATGTTTTCAATTCTATTAAGGACACAGAGGCGAGGATTATCCTACCCGCACTTTGCTTGATCTGTTATTCTACTATATTGCTTATCATGTGATATTACTGTATTTGATGTTTGATTTTAATGCTTTCCCTACCTGTTTCTTTCTGGAGACTTAGTAGTTCTGGTTCAGTTTCATGGCTTGACCTTAGTTTGCCTTCCTTCCAGGAAATGATGATAAATACTCCTGTTGCATTATGGAAGGACATTTTCCCTCACTTTGGATCTGGTGTTTCAGCTCTTTAGGCATCTTAATTTCTTCCAAGATGGGCTGTTCCCTTGGAATTCTTCTGGGATTGTAGCTCTGTGTCTCTCAAGGCTTATAGTCTTGTTTTATCCACTTAGGTGAGGTTTGTTGATGTTCTGACTTTGTGCAAAGAAAGAGGAGTTGATTCTCTACGGTTGTCACATGATATGTTACTTCATGGGATTTGTAGTTTGTTGTGGTTTGTATTTTTAATTGGCTACTAAAATAATTAAAAGTGAAGAGAAACATAATTCTTGCCTCCGTGTCCTTAATAGAATTGAAAAATTCTTAGTTTGAATTCTATCAATCTTTTTACTAATGTTGAAAATATAGTTCCCCACCATATTTACTGACATATTAATAAGTTAATTAATTTTGCTCTTACAGTAACATGAAGTTAAATAAATAAGAATTATTGTTAATAATTTTATATTTGAGAAGGGTATATGTTTGATTAGCATGGATGAAGTGTGCCATTTTAATTATGCTTTAGTTTGGCCCTGTAGGTTTGCTAGGCCTCAGTCTCATGATTGTGGGAAAACTGTTTTTCTTTCTGATAACATGTCATTTCTTTCAGATTCTGTTCACAAGAAAATGTTAGTTTGGAAATAGATGTTTTATTGTTTTCCTCACAGAGAGCCTGTGAAAGTCACCTTGAGGACTGTACACGGAGAAATAGAGAACGAGAAGACTAATTTGATTCATAACTGTTGCAAAAGTTGTACAGGAGAGCAAAGATGGAAACCTTCCCATGACAGTCCTGGGAACTTGCCTGGATGTTACAGCTGCCTGTCATATGGTAAGAAATGATTGGTCAAATAAATCTTCTGATTCATGCGGTGTTACCAATGGACACATCATCTTTCACTTTGGACTTTAATTTATCATTTTCAGTTAGTTTTAAAGAAGATCCCTTTAGACTTTTGAGAGATACAGACCTCTTTGCCCTTACCCTGCAATGTCCCTAATGCTTGCTGAGAAAACTTAAAATTTCCTTTGGCCTATGAGAAGACTCTTGACCAAGCTTCTGACATGCTGACACTTTCCCTTTTTACCTACTTTTTGCCAACTTTGTTAGCCTTATTTTGTACCAGATGTCCTTTTTCCAAATTATTTTTGTCTTTTATTTCCTTTTTATTTTTTGTCCCTGTGTTTAGTGGCCCAGCTTGTGTCAATTAGTGACATTCTGATTTGGAAGATTCCCAATTATTTAGCTAGCTTGTATGGATGATTCCTGTTAGCACTAATGCTTAGAAGGGTTAGACAACACTTATGTTTGGATGAGCAAGTGTTCTTTTTATTGTTTTGGAAAGCCGCGATTGAGTGTTTAGTCTGCTTAATGTTAATTAAAATGAGATTCTTTCAGAGGATTGGACATCCCATGGTGTTACTGTACCTTTATACCTTTTTTCAAATTGTTTACATTAATCTGAGTAGTAATTCTTATTAAAACCCTTTAACTTTATTTCCAATTAGTTTTTTCATTGTGTGGCCAAATTGGTTACACTGTAATTTAAATGTTGATTGATGTTATGTTAAAAAGCTCTTAACCCCTTGCTTCAGGTGAAAAGATTTGTCAACCTCGTTTAGAGCATACCTGAAATGTCCCAGCACTTGTTTCGATACCCCAACAATGCTAGAATCTACAGAACCCCTAAGTATGAAAAAACATTCAAAAATAAAAATTATTTCATTCAACACACACATTTTGTTAAAGATCTTGATTGTTGAGGAATATTTGCAGTTCACAGTCAACCAGACTCACTCTGAATTGATAAAGTAAGATTACATTTTGCAAGCTAGACACGCTTTTATGTCAGGAACGGAGGTCAGATTATGCATTCCCTTCTTTGCTTTGTTTAAACAGCAGCCATGTAAAAACCATAGAGAACAGGGTATAAACAGACATTGACTACAATACCCAAATTACATGAAGGGAAAAACAAGTTCCAAAACCTAAACTACAATCAAACAACCACAGCCAGTGGCCACGAACATTATCCACCTCTTCTTTGCTGCTCAGCGGCAATGTGTAGTACCTTTCTCATTGTGTCTTAATATGTACTCTGTTAATTAATATTGGTAATTATTGGATTTTCTGACTGTTTGCTATAATGCACTTAATGCTTTGCAGCTTCTGTCTGACATGCGGATCTGAAGGTCAGTGGCATCCTTTTTTTTTTTTCTCTGCCTCCCTTGGTTCAATGACTCAAAAACTAAAAGCCTTTTTTGCAGGTCCTCCTGAACCCCCCCACACCGGGCCTCTCAGGAGCCTGTCAGACTGATCCTCCTAAGAATAAGTGAACCCATGCAAAACATGACACCTTGAAGAACTTAAAAATACATACCTGGCTACTCTGATTCACAAACTAGATGAGGGGGAGAAGGAAGAAAGATAATCCTGAAAGCATAGCTTCCTTGTCTGACATGTCAGAGACAGATGTCAAATCCAAATGCCTCTGATGATGACAACACCTGCTCCTGGCTTTCTGTGCCCAAAACAATGAGACATGGTGACCCCCGACATGGGAAGGTCATTGAGCCTGATATTGGCACTAAGCCAACATCCTTTTTAGGTAAATTTGTCATGGATCTCAAGAAAGCATTGACAGGTCTTGGAAGGCTTGTCAGGATAAACTGTTGGACCTCCCGGGGCTCTTGGCAAACATTTTAGACCTTGCCTTTGCCGCAAAAGATCAGAACTCCTCCCTTGACCCTGATGTTTTAGCGAGGAGGGCACAGCACACTATCTGATTGCTAGGTAATACCAACTGTGCACTATCTTCTGAAAGTTGAAGGTCTATTCTACTCCATTTGGACCCTAAACTTTGTGACCTGGGCAACATTGATGTGAGTTCGTCAGTCGACAGCTTTGTGTTTGGTGACCCCTTTATGAAAGAAGGGGTCCGAATCATAAAAACTTTTACTTTTTTAGACAAAGCCCTGGCCGCTCTGAAGAATTTTTTTTAACCCCACCTGTTTACCAAGGCTGGTAGAGGCAGGGGCTACTCCACCCGCTGCTCTGTCTACCAGGCTCCCTCCTGCAGAGGGAATACACAACGACATTCCGACTGGAATGATAACTAAAAAGAATCCCTGTTCTTTCCATCCCAATCCAGAGGGTACAAGGGCCATTTTTACTGAGGTGTCTTCCAAAATGCCCTGGCTAACCCTTCCTTTCAAGGTAAGTCTTTAAACTTCTTCCCATCTCAGTTTGGGGGGGCTAAATTCGACATTTCCTTCATGTCTGGCGGCTAACCACATTAGACACTTGGATCCTTCAGATTTTTTAAGGTTTCTACCTGGAAGTTTACTCAACACTCATTCAGACTCCTCCTCCTAGATGGATCTCTTTTCTTTCAAAGAAGTTACTACTCATAGAGCAAGAAGTCTCTGTCCTTCTCCTGAAGAGAGCCATAGCCCTTTGATATCCCCATCCAAGAGGTTTTCCAAACAATGTTTTCCTGGTGTACAAAAAAGGAGGAGGCTCTCACCTAGTGATCAAACTCAAGAAGTTCAATGCATGAATATTTTACAGGCATTTTAAGATAGAGGGTGTGCACCTGTTACGAGACCTCTTAAGTGAAAGCAACTTCATTGTCAGAATTGATCTGAAAGATGCTTATCTTTCAACGCTCATTTTTCCTCCTCTTCGTCGCTTCCTTCAGTTTTAATGGTGACACACTATACAAATTCTTCACATTGTTTTTCAGTCATTGTTCAGCTCCTTTGTGTTTCACCAAGCTGCTCAAGCCGGTCATGGTATATCAAAGAGCCAGATGCCTTTGCCTCTTTATCGACCTGGACAGCATCTTGCTCATGATGTCAGATCCTGATCTCCTTAAACAACATCTGGATTGAATGATATCCCTTTTCGATGCTTTGAGTTTTGTGATCAACTATCCAAAATTGGATTTAACCTCTTTCAAATAAATGACCTTCCTAGGCTTTGTGATAGACTCCGTCTCTGCCACACTAGTGCTTCCTCTTCACGAAATACGAGTTATCAAGAAAGAGATACTCAAAGTCTTGAAGAAACAATTGTTCACTCTGCAGTGGCTTGTCATGCTGGTTGGTCAATTTGCCTCCTCCATATGAGCAAATATTCCGGGCCCTCTTCACTATCAGAGTTTTCATTGTCTAATGATTTGCTACTTACAAAAGGGGCTGTCCTTCTTGGATCAAGTCCAGTTGACCAAAAAGGTTCGTCAAGAGCTCTGCTATTGGCTTGATCGCATGGATGCGTGGAACATGAGGGCCATGTTTTGTCTCATTCTAGACGGGGTGATTAAATCAGGTGCAAGATGCCTCAGCTGTGGTGCTTGATGCATAGAACTCTGTCTAGGAGACAGATGGTATAAAGGCGGAACCGTCCCTGTGTATCAGTTGTCTAGAGGTTTTAGTGAGCTCTTTTGCAATCCATTCTTTCTCCCCTCATCAGACCAGCTGCTGTATTCTGTTGGAGATGTACAGCATCTCAGCAGTATAATACGTGAATCAGTTAGGGGGAACAAAGTCTTGCATCCTAGCAGAGATTGGCAAGTAATTTTGGTATTGCTGCAATTCCCAAAGACTTTCTGTAATGGCAATATAACTCTCAGGCAAACAGTATTCGATTCGGTAGCAGTTTGGAAATCACGTTTTCCCAAGGGCATCAGGGGATGGAAACTAAACTCAATGTTGAGGTGGCTCCCAAGTCATATGGACTTCTTTACTTCTCATCTGACTTTCCAGTCACCATTGTTGTTCAGCTAGAGACCGGAACTGCTGGCAGTAGCCACAGATGTTCTTCTATAAAACCGTAAGGGTCTGAATGATGCCTTCTTGCTCTTCTCTATGATTCTCAGGGTAGCGTCATGGTCCAGAAAGAAAAGGCAGAATTTATTCTGAGAACTCCTCTGTGGAGGCCGCAGTGCTGGTTTTCCCTTATACTTGAGCAATCTTGAGACTTTTCAGTAATCCTTTCACATCTTTTAGATTACCTCTGAGATCTGTTAGGCCTTCTTCATCCTATGGTCACACAATCATCTTCTCACTCTCGTAGCCTGGAGACTTTCTGGGGATACTGGCAAAATGCCAGGAGTTTTGGAACAAGCTCTCAACTTCATTGACAAGGCCTTGTTTGATGCAACTCACAAGAGATACAAATAGGCATGAAGCAAATGATTTCACAGGTTCCTGGAATGGGATCTGGGTCCCATGCCAGCAGATGCAACTGCCTTTTAAAATTTTCAGCCAACTTTAGCAGCTGAAGGACTTTCCTACAGAACTATGAATGCATAGAGATCAGCTATCTATGCAGATCACACACCTATTGCCAACAGACCTATAGGAGATTATCACCTTGTTTCCAAACTCTTGAGAGATATCAGATTTTACTCTCCTCCTCAGCCTACATATTCTTCATTGTGGAATATACCAGTAGCCTTAAAATTCTTCCAGAATTGGCCAGGTAATTCAGTTCTGATCAGAAAACATTTCTCTGCAAGGATGGCTGTCCAGGTTTAGTAACCTGTCAAAAACGTGTCACACACCCAGGCTCTGGATTTAACAGGTAGGTTCTACACCCCTAAAGGGGTTTCTTTCATCATTTCTAAAGACCACAATTGGCATCTAAATTTGTATCTTTTCCTGCTCTTCCATGAGATTCAAAACTATGTGCTGTTCATTGTCTCTAACATTGTGAGAGAATTGCCACCTCTCTCAGAGCCTCCCCATCAGGCCAACTACTGATTTTGCTAATTCATCCTCATGGCCCTGTGTCTTGACCAATTCTAGCTTGGATTAGGTTGATCCTATCAGAATTAGGCACTGATACCTCCATTTTTGGTGGCCACTCTGCCAGAGGAGCTATGGCTTCTAAACCATTCAATGAGGGAGCATGTTTGGAAGACATCATACGCATGACTGACTGGTCCTCAGACTCTGTGTTCAAGGAGTGATTTTTTAAACCAATAAGTAATCCCTTTTCTTTCTTTGTTAATCAGGCTTTAAACATGCATAATCTGAAGCCTGTGATCTTGACATAGAACTGAAAAGTTTATAGGATTCATGAACAAGAGCTCTCAAATTAATAAAGGACACAGAAGTGAGGATTATCCCACCCATACCATTATCTTTCATAACCTGATTTGTTGATATGTTATGACCCACCAAATTAACCATTTTACTACTTTACAAAGGGTCACTTAATATTCTTTTTTTGTTTCAGGTGCATATCAAAATCAGGAATAAATTCAGCTATGGTTCTTTCAAATTAGCATTGTCTTGCAGAGGTGATACATGTGACGTGAAAACTGTTTATAAGGAATATTGGCTGTGATTGGTGGATTGTAGTTTGACTTTGAGACGTAGTTTTTCTCTTTATGAATTTTGGGTATTGTAGTCATTGTCTGTTTATACCATGTTCTCCATAGTTTTTACATGGCTGCTGTTTAAATAAAGCAAAGAAGAGAATTAATAATCCTTGCCCCTTGTACTTAATAGAATTGAAAATTCTTGCTC
Organism: Pleurodeles waltl; assembly: GCF_031143425.1. NCBI lineage: Eukaryota > Metazoa > Chordata > Amphibia > Caudata > Salamandridae > Pleurodeles > Pleurodeles waltl. Next base: position 508,162,837 of record NC_090436.1, read on the forward strand.
AGGAATGCTACAAAAGTTTTGATTAATCACTTCATGTATTCACAGAGCTCATTGAAGCACAGCTCTGGCAAGATCCTGAGTGAGTCAAGACATTAAATAACTGATAGCATTCTGCAACATGCACAGTGAATTAGAGCAAGGTAGCAAAAGGTTAGCAATTCATTGATCATTGCCAGGACGCTAAGGAAAAGAGTGGAATGAGTGTCATAGAGACATAGGCGGTCATTCTGACCCTGGCGGTTCAACCGCCAGGGCAGAGTGCCGCGGAAGCACCGCCAACAGGCTGGCGGTGCTTCATGGGCAATTCTGACCGCGGCGGTAAAGCCGCGGTCAGAAAAGGGCAACCAGCGGTTTCCCGCCGGTTTACCCCTGCCCCAAAGAATCCTCCATGGCGGCGCTGCTCGCAGCACCGCCATGGGGATTCCGACCCCCTTCCCGCCATCCTGGTCCTGGCGGTAAAAACCGCCAGGAACAGGATGGCTGGAACGGGTGTCGTGGGGCCACTAGGGTCCCCTGCACTGCCCATGCCACAGGCATGGGCAGTGCAGGGGCCCCATAACAGGGCCCCATAATGATTTTCAGTGTCTGCCTAGCAGAAACTGAAAATCGCGAGAGGTGCCACTGCACCCGTCGCACCCCTTCAACTCCGCCGGCTCCATTCGGAGCCGGCTTCATTGTTGAAGGGGCTTTCCCGCTGGGCCGGCGGGTGGCCTTCTAGCGGTCGCCCGCCGGCCCAGCGGGAAAGTCAGAATGACCGCCGCGGTCATTTGACCGCGGTACGGTCTTCTGGCGGTTCCTGCCAGGCGAGCGGCTTTCGCCGCCCGCCGGGGTCGGAATGACCCCCATAGTCGCCACAAAAATATTACTCTTTCAAAAAGTGTTATTTTCTTGGCCATTTGGTTGAGAAGATTCTAGTGAGCTTTTCAGGTATACCAGGACCTTGGTAAGGACAATGACCCTAAAGTTTTTAAAATCTCCCTCTGGGTAGATAGAGTATGGAACGAGATAGCTGTTGATTTATTTAGTACCATCCTTTTCTGCTGTATACCTGTTGATGTTAATAGACAAATGTTCCCATTCTCCTGAATTTGTGCTCTTGACTGAAAACGTTGCTGAGGTAGTCATTCCTGCACTCAGCAATCTTTTTTAGCTAAGTGGTACATAATTTTAACAGGTCAGGCTGTGGGCCTCCTTTATTGAGACAGGGGTTTTCACTTCCGCTATATTGTCTAAGTTGAGAATACATTACTTTAGTAGGACCAAACAGGTTGCATTATTATTATTGTTGTTGTTGAGTCATTCACCGGCACCACAGATGGTTCAACATTGCTATGTCCTGCCAGTGAGCATATTGACCACTGGTATACCTTCACCTGGTGGCTTTGTGGTGTAGTGTACCTTTGAGTTACAGTCTGGTTCTCTTGCCCTGATGAATTTGCCCAAAAATATTCTGGCATTGAAACATATTGTTCATTACGTTATGGTTTGAGTATGTAAATTGGCTTTTATTCATGTGCCGCAGCCCTATTTAGTAAAGATTTCAAAATTCTAATGCCCCTTTAGACCCATTTGTATAGTTTCCCTTAGAGGGTGAGGCATGAACTCTCTGTTTTTGGGCACCTTACACACATTAGAGAAGGACATTAGTTCAAATAGGAAAGTCCTGGTGATGATAAACTGAGCCAGTTGGTAGCACAAGCCAACAGGCTCCTGGTGGTTGCTCCTATGAGGCATTTCCTATTTGTTCTCCAAAACATCTAGTCCCCTGAATTTGACACCAAACCTATTTTCACATTTTTACACACACCCCTAATGAGATTGCCCCAAAGTATAGAGTTACTAGCCCTTATGTTAGAAAGTTTCTAAGGAGCCTTACAACACTAGGACTGTTTCATGGGGTGTAGGAAAATGAGACAATTCAGTTTTGGTTAAGTTTGAGTAGAAAGCTCCCCCTTCTCTTGTTATTTCCCTCTTTATCTGAAGTGCCTGCAGTCTCAAATGTTCAATTGCTGTTTCTTCTGGACTTCTACTGGAAATGTTGTATAAGCTATTAAGAGGCAGTGTTATTTTTTATGATGTTGTCCTGGCATATGAAAGATCATTGGATATTGAAATACCTTATTAGTTGCTTTGTTGATGATGGTCGTTCTTGACTTCTGAATGATAACTTGCATTACCTTCATGCCACAAAAAATGGGATTCTGCCCTTCCGGCTGTCCAATTTTTATTACACTTTAACAACAACCTTCTAACTCAAAGGTGTCCGCGATGTTCAACGCAACTTTGTCTGGATAGCTGAGAGGTGAACATCATCAGGTAAATATGTTTTGGGGTAAATATGTTAATGGGACCCTGCCTGATCACTCCTAGACTCACACTTTGCAAAACATAGATACCATTATGTTAGACATGCGTGAGCTGTGAGACGGAAGAACCACACGTTGGTATTCTCCATGACTTAAGTTTTTTTCTGATATTTTTTTTAATGAAAATTGTTCTTCCACTGTGGCAGTTGACACAATGGATATATTGATAGTTTCCGTCCTCAGGTTTTTTTTTACTACACATTGATTTTGAACAGTTGCTCACTGTTCTTTCTCCTCTGTTCAGGTAAGCTGGGTCCAGACCAGAGTCCCTCAAAAAAATAAAACCCAATCAAATGTAAGGGAACTAATATTTATCTTCTTAGCTCCTCCGTATGTGTATGTATATTCGTCTCTGTGCAAGTGGTCGCTTTTGCTTACATTTTTTCTTCGCTTCCTTACACTTTATTTGCAATTCTTCTTTATCTTGATTTCTCTTTAAGAATGTTTCTTACTATTTCTCTATTGGTGCTTTTGTAACCCCCTCATTATTGTCCTGTCCAGCTTTCTGTCTTTATTTTATCCGTTCTCTTTATTATCACTGTCTTTTTCTTTAGCACTTGTGGTGAAAATTCGCTTGTAAGTTTCTTACTTAAACACATATTAGATGTGTTGTGAAGAAAAAAAAAAAATTGTTTGAGAGAATTAAGGAAGTTGCTCTGTAACATTGAGACTTCTGGTGTTTCCTTGTTTCTGCACAGGAAACTAACTTCTGAATTATTTACTTCCTTTTTGTGAACACGCTTAATATATTGTTAGTGTTGTTTGGCCTCCCATTCCCTCCCCGACACCTCCAGCTGTGCAAGCGGGCACCCACCTGGGATAACCATGCCCCTCTAGCAGCATTTTCAAGAGATTACCAGAGCACACTGCAAAAGCCCAAAATAATTTTGTGCATGAGACTTCCAACATGTATTGATGATCATTTGTAGTTTATTCTTCACATGAGACTATGATCACAATACGTAGGATACAGCCGACACGTGTTTCGTCATCAAGAATATATACATCCTCAATTGAATTTCAGAATTTCACAAAAGATCCAATAAAAGGTCCATGATGAGTCTTCCATGTACGATAATGGTTCAACAAGCTCCGGCCATGATAAGTCTCCTGGCTTCGTGGTGGTGCATGCGATAAACCTCGGCAGGAGCATGGCAGGAGCTGGGCGACTTTTCTGCCTGGCCCACCGGAGGGAGACACTGCTGCTGTGAGCAGGGCCTCCACTCAGTCGTGGGAACTTCCTGTTCTTTCTTCTGCTGCAGGAAATTTCTCACGTACCGGACTTGCATCGACTACTCCATGCTCCTGGCTCCTTTGCACAATGTGACCTCTGAAGACTCCTCCTCCTCTCTGTTTTTGTCTGATTCCTCTTCCTGGGTTATATCCTGGGGAAGGAAAATAAGTCCTCTTTTATTTCTATTTTCTCTTCTTTTCCTTTATGTTGTGTCCTTTGTTAATCCCAATGTTTTTTCTCATATCAGGTCGAGCCATTGGAGGAACTACTAGATTGAGTCCAGGTAATGCTTTTTGTTCATGGATTTCGTCACTCAAAATTTCCAATCTCAGTGAATTATTTATTGCCTTGTGTGACATTCTGTTAGCATAAAACAATACTTTATTAGGGCAAGTCTGTAGTTTAATTCATAACATCTGCAAATCAAAATGACTGATTCATTTAAAATTCATGACATCTCCTTCCTTAAACATCCCCAAAAATGTAAATCATCTCAAAACAACCTATCCTTACCCTGAAACATCCTTCTTTCTTCTTTCATTCACAGCCCTTCCCTTCCATTCCTCTTCTCTTGCATGCACCCCAACAAATCTTCAAGCCAATTCCCATTCAATCTATTACCAAGCCCCTAACTTTTGTATTCCCCTCTGCCCCCAAGGGGTGGATACACCTGCAGCTGACTCATCAGCCCCCAAACTACACTATTCAGAAAAACCTTGGAATATGTTTTCCTGCCCTACCCTATGGAAGCCACATGTCAAAGATTGTTGTCCTCGACCTACCACAGCTTCACATTCCACAGCTTGGCCAACCATTCCCCCAAATCCAAAACATTATACACATGTCCAAACATTGGTGTACACCATCAGACCAATATAAATAAGCTTCCTCCTCCCTTATGTACCCATGCCCCAATACTTCAATACCTTCCATCTTGCGAAAAACTATAATTGCCCTATTTGGCTACCTCTTTCTTTCGTCCATCACTGCATGTTTGTACGCTCCTCTCCAAGTGCTCCTGTGAACAAATTCTGTCCAGAATAAACACATTCCCACCCGTTTAGTTTTAAGCAAGATTAAATCCTCTTTCATCTGCTTAATTAAACGTAAACTAGACAACTGTTTTAGGTCATTTTCTCCTAGCTGTATATCCAGCATGTCAAAGATCCCTCTGCCCATGAAAAGCTCTGCTAAAAAACACAACAGCTTGCCTAATTGCATGCTGCTTTTATCCCACCACACAACATCGTGTCTGCTATTATGGAGACCCAAACAGCAGCATATATCTGGTCCTGTACAAATTTTGCCGCTCAGTATACCAGAGTCTGTCCAACAATCCATGTAACCATTTTAAATGCAACCAGGCCCTTAATGCAATTTTTTAATGTTCTTGTGGCAAAGTTTTGACTGCCATCTCCCTTTTCAACTAATATCCTCAGAACTCACACCCAACCTGGCTGCTTTGATTGCTGCCCCAATTCTGAAAGAGTGCATCCAGTACTTTTCCCTCTCCAACCTAGCATATTTAGCTCTTGCCTCAAAACACTTAACAAATTAGAAGCTGTCCTCCTTGCACCTTCTTCGTGACAAAAAAATGAATCAGACGTAGTCTCAGGCCACACCAGAAATTTAAACCATGCACTGACCTGGTAAACATCCTCTGTCCCTTCGCTGTTCAACCACACACACCTTCCACTGACTACTTGATCAGTTTTGAATGTCTTAGCCAAATCAGCAGCATTATTTCTTCGATTTCACCTCTTCCTTTCTAAAGTGTTCATTTACTTTTGAACCCAACAACTCAGACACCCCAAATGCCCCATAAAACATACATGGCATGCACAACTTAAAAATACTCTCTTCAGATTTATAATGACATTCAGGGAAAACCTTTTATCATCATGTGCAATAATCGAAATGTGAGAGGATCCCTTGAATTTATTTTTGGAACACCCCTTCCTGTTCTGACCTGCCAACACTCTCCTTAACAGTTCATCCTCTGCTGGAGTATATACCCACCAAAATTTTCCATAAAATGATTGTGAAAGGGATAGGTGGAAATACGGCTTCGGAGGCTTTGTGATTTTTTTAAATTTGGCTGATTTATTGAATCACTTGCTTTTAAATGGGGTACATTTGGGTAGTCATCCTTGGTGACCTGGCAGACGTATTGATGTACTTTTTTCCTTTCTTTCTGGGCTTGGAGGATGGTCTCCTCCACCAGTACCCTTAAAAGAAAGTTGGACAATGTGGTAAGTATCATGTTTGTTTCTAAGGTTTCTATTTTGTCACCACACACCCAGGTGTTTGTGATGTTGTGATCCTTTCTAGTCACCCTTCCTTCAGACTGTGATATTCCAGGTCTTGGGATGAATGCCCCATAAGAAGCTATCACCTCTGAAAAAAGGGAAAAAAATAAATAAATCAAAGTGCCCTGTGAGAAGGGAACAGAGAACTATGAGCAAGGGGATTTTCTTTGTCAGGTCTGTGTCATAACAGGGCATCTCTGCCCTATCTTTCATGTGCATTACCACAATCCCAAAAGAACAAAAATTGTAAGGCCCTTCAGTGATGCAAACCAGTTCCCCAGCGGTACAGGTTCCCAGCCCTTTCCTCCCTTATCGCCACCTCTGTCTCGGCTCACCCACAGCACTAGCCACAACTCTCCTGAGTTGTGGCGGGCAGCTGCGTCCGGTCTGGTGGCACCCACCGCTCCGACCAGGTTTCCAGGGCTTCCTCTGTCCTTGGTCTCTGGCAAACCCTTCAGCCTCCTTCTCAGCTGGGTTCCTCCCAGTGTCTTCTCTCTCCAATTTCTGATTTCTCCGGCACTGCCACTCCATCTCTGTCATGCTTGTACCTTTCTGCAGGAGTGAAATGGACATGACAATAGTTCACAACTTCCCTGTAACTCAAGTGGACCCCAAATGGAGATCTGCCTGACCCACCGGGATGAAGGGATTAACCTTGACAAGTACCCAGCCAGAATTCCACTGTGTACTGTCGAGGTGCTGTTTAGTTTTCTGAAAAAACACAAAAAACTACTTTTATTGCATATAACTCTCACATAGATTTCTTCCCCAATTTTATGTAACTGACGTTTGATTACCTAATGTCCCTTCTTCCTTGTTTAGGTGCTAACTCATAACAGTTAGTTCCACAGATACTGATCACACCTACAAGTATACATATGACTGTTCACAGTAACTCCTACCTAAGTGTATATGCCTTTTGAATCTAGACAATTCACAGTGATCACGGTTCAAATAATGGTTCTTAGGATTCATCAGTTTTCATCTCCTGAAATCATACTACACCATATATCATTTATCTAGTTAAGAGTCACTTCAGTGAAAGTTAATGTACACATATAAATATAACAACATGAATACGAGTCTTTGATCATGTCAAACAATGCTGCTGAAAAAATAATAAATGTATTTTCTTTCCACTAGGGAAGGTAATAAAAGAAAGAAAAAATGGTTGGCTTCACCAGTCCCTTTCAGCAAAATTCCTTTAGAAAAGTATTTCTCCTTGTTTTCAATAAATTTTGAAAATGTTACCAGAAATTATTGATTGCCACTTGAAATATTTCCTTAGTTTATGTTTTGCAGGATGTCATTGGTTAGAAGAGCACTAAACAAGAGAAGCCGGGATTGAAGATGCCAAGAACATGAGGATGGAGCCTCTGACACAGGTGAGTACCATTTGCGCTCTGCCTTAAAGGGCCCGCTGCGTTATGCATGCAGTGGCACCTGACAGAAATCCCCCCTAAAGCACCTCCCACAGAGTTGGGCTTGTCAGGATACTGCCAACGAAAGAGGCACAAAAGATGGGGGGCATGTACATGACACACAGGCTCCCAAGTGTGATCCTCAGAACCATAACCCTGCTAGTGGATCAGGTAATATAATCTGTGTCACACACACCTGGAGTCAAAAATTGCTTCCACTTCAAATTCAGGTTCATCATCTGCCATCTCTGTTAGGGGGTTTGAGGGAGAACACTACCAGGAGTAACAGGTTTCAGCAAAGACACATGAAACACAAGGTGCACACGTAACTGTGGAGACACTTCCAGTTTCAAGGCAACATCATTAATTCTTTTGAGAATTGGATAATGCCCTTTGTATCGTGGTTGGAACTTTCGTGGTCCGTTCAACTTAAGATGCTTTGTTGATAGCCTACTTGATCTCCCACTTGATATTCAGGACTTGCCCTTCTGTGTTTATCCGCATTCATTTTATATGTTATCTTTGCCTTCCCAAGATTTACATGCGCTGTTCTTTGTATTATTCAAATCTGATCTATGTACTCCTGAACAGCAGGAACACCCATACTAGATGTGGAAGGTAACAGTAGGAAACAAGGGTGTAGACCATAGTTACAATTGAATGAAGTCACCTTGGTAGAACTGTGATGTGAATTATTGTAGGCGAACTCTGCAGCCCAGAGAAATGTATCTCACTCAGTAGTGTCACTCAATACTTGACACCTAATATAGTGTTCCAGACATTGATTTATCCTTTCCGTTTGACCATCTGACTGTGGGTGATAGCCAGTAGACAAATGGATATCTATCTACAATACCTTACACAAAGCCGTACAAAATTTAGAAACAAGTTGAGGGCTCGATCAGGCACAATGATGGAAGCTAAACCATATAAACGTACAATTGCCTGCAAAAGAGGTGTCTGCAAGTATTTTGGATGTACTTAAACTAGACAGTGGTGTAAAATGAGCCATTTTAGAGAATATGTCTCCTGTAACCGTGATCGTCACAAAACCACGCTCAGTCTTGAGTAGGTCCACTATAAAATCCAAATAGATTGTAGTCCAAGGGCACAGAGGAGCGGGTAAAGGATGTAATAACCCAGCTGGTGGGTTATTACATCCCACAAGTAGCACACCTTTGTACAAACTGTTTTGTGTCTGTCACTAATGTAGGCCACCAAAAATGACGCCTAACCAACTCTAGTGTCTTCTTTTCCTCTGGGTGTCCTGCCTGCATGTGATTATGACACCAGTGTAATGCTTGTTGCTGTAAAACTGAACTCGGGACAAACAATCTATCCTGCACATAATGCATATTGTTTATGACCTTGTTCTCTTTTGTTTGCAGAATCTCTTAAGCCTCTGTACTACGCTGTGCAGTAACTACATCTGCCAGAATTTTCTTTTTAGATATCACAGCCCCTAAAATACGGTCCGAGGGTATGATTGAATGGCTTTCAGATTTCTGTTCTTCTGTTTCATGACCTAAGGGTGACAATGCATCTGCTTTCCCATGTTGCCGGCCTGCTTGGAATTGGATAACAAAATAATTGGCAGTACAATAATTAGCCCAACCTAACTGTTGTATGTATAAAGCCTTAGCTGATTTAATCAAATAGTGGCAAAACTCCTCAGACACCTTTTTATGGCTAGTAGCTCTTTCCCACCAGTGGAATAATTCACTTCAGCCCGACTGAGTTTGTGGGAGTAACACTCTACTGGATGGATTTTTCCCATCTCTTTGTTTCTGTGCGATAAGACCATCCCAACTGCCACCTGAGAAGCATTAGTGTCCATAATAAAGGGTTGTGTAGTGCCAGGTTGCTGTGGAATGGGGGCCTTCATGAACATTTCCTGTAGATGCTGGAAATCTTTTCTGCCTCCTCATTTCAATGAAATACTACTCTCTTTTGTAGCAAATAAGTTATGGGCGATGCTAAGGTGTAAATATAATTTATGAACTGCCTGCAAAAATTGGCAAGTCCCAGAAAGCTTGTGTACTTCTTTTACAATTTTAAGAGACTTCCAGTGTACAATAGCATCAACCTTCTGTAGATCCATACTAACCCCTTGTGAAGAGAAGGCATACCCCCAAAAAGATATCTTCTGAAGCATGAAACTCACATTTTTCCAACTCAACAAAGAGTCTACTGTCACGCCGAACCTGCAATAGTGTTTTTGACGTGCTATTCATGTTCAGTCATAGATGGGGAATAGATCAAGATATCATCCAAATAGGCCACCACACACATCCAGATCTCTGTCAATACCATATTTATAAGACAATTGATAAGCAGCAGTGGCGTTACATAACCCAAATGACATTACAAGATATCCATAGAATCTGAATATAGTACGGAATGCTGTTTTCCACTCATCTCCTTTTCTGACTCTTACCAGATGATAAGCCCCTCTCAGATCCAACTTGGTACACACCTGAGCATTTGTAACTTGGTCTATGAGACTGGAAATGAGAGGCAGAGGATATTGGTTCTTTACAGTGACATCATTAAGGGCTCTGTAGTCAATGCAGGCATGCAACTCACCCCCCATCTTAGGTATAAAAAATAAAGAAAAGGAAGCTGGGGGACAAGACGGCCTGATAAATCCTATCTGTAACATCTCAGCCAGATATTCCCTGAAATTGATGTTTTCTTTTTCAGTGAGTGCATACATATGACTGCATTGTAAATGTGCCACAGGGATGAGATCAATTTGACAATCATATGGACAAGGTGGAGGAAGAGCTGTGGCCTTTTCTTTGTCAAATATGTCAGCTAAATCTTGGTAGCAGAAAGGAATCTGTGGATTCTGTGCATTGATAGATAATGCTAAATGTTGCCTGAATCCACCCAAGAAGAATCTTTAAAACAATGACCTCTGCACTAGGAAGAACAAAAGATAATTTAATGCTTAACCCAATCTATGGCAGGATTATGGGTCTCTAGCCAGGGTGTACCTAGAATACCTTGGCATTGTGGGGCTTGTATCAGATCAAATTTTATCTTTTCAAAATGCTTTCCCTGAATGCCAGTCCTCAATGTGGAAGTGGTATGTTTTATAAGACCTGATTTAAGGACACTACCATCAATAGTACTCACTTTATCAGCTTGTTCTTTTTGCTCACAAAGAATGTCATATAACGAAACAAGGGTATGATCCATAAAATTCCCTGTAGTTCCTGAATCTACTAATAACTGAAAGGTAATCAAAACCCCAAGTCAATTGGATTTTTACATTTTTACATAGAAATAACAGTAGTGCTTGATACAAGATGTCTGTCTAATGTTTTGCAGGACAAACTTGTCTGTACACCCGAAATGCTTCCCTCATCTAGTTCTGGGTGTTCTAGTTTCCCGTCTCACTTTTCTTTTTCAGTTTCTCAGAACAGTCACGCAAGAAGTGGCCCTTATCACCACAATATAGGCAAAGTTTCAATGTCCTAAATCTCTGCCTATCCTCCTCACTTAAGGAGCCCCTTAGGCTGCCTACCTGCATGAGTTCTGGTTCATCAGTTTTAGTAGAGTCAGGTCTTTTTTCTTCAATATCAATAATTTAGTGACCGTTCCACCTTTATCTCGCCTACACTCAGTCAAATGATGATCCTGCTTCACAACCAAGTCTATGAGCTCACTGCTATTATCTGGAAGGCCAACCAGTTGAGCCAATAATTATTTCAATTCTTCATGCAACAAGCAACAACTTTCATTCTATGGCCACCCTGATTCTGCAACTAATAGATTGAACTTAGTAATATAGGTCAACAGATATTTACTACCTTGTCTTAGGTTCAATAAGTGTATCTACTGATTGAACGAATGTGTGGAGGTCAAATAGTTTTTTCAAATCAGTCTTAAAGGCAGGATAGTTAGATAATAAGGGGTCATCTGTTTCTACAATGGGGATTAACCATGTGGCTGCTGTGTCCCCCAAACTAAGACAAGCTAATGGCCAGCTTAGATTGATCATTTGGAAAGCAAGCAAGTTTGCAAATAAAATATAACTGACAATGATATTTAAATGTGGTCGACTTTTGAAGGATCCCCAAAAAAACGCTCAGGAGGAGCCAAAGGAATATCAGGTGGTGTAGTGACCTGGATCACTCATGTACCTGTGCTATGACTAGTTCTAGCCCCTCCCCCTCCCCCCATACTGTAAAAAAAAAACATTTGAGGAGCTAGGCCCTGGAATCCCACTAGAACAGAAGATGTAGCTGTGGCTCCGCCTTGTAAAGTGTCTATTCTTTGTGTTAGTAACTGAGTCTGCTTTTGTAAATTGCCAATCACATGGGCTAAGTCAACAAGCATAACCTCTCATGTCTTCATTTCACTCAGGCGAAAAATTGACATGGACTTGTCATACTGTTAGCCTTGTACCTTTCCGCAGGAGTGAAATGGAGATGACGATAGTTCCTAACTTCCTTGTAAATCAGGTGGACCCTAAATGGAGACTCCCTGACCCACCGGGACAAAGGGACAAACCTTGACCATTAACCAACCAGAATTCCACATTGTATTGTCAAGTGGGGTTTAGTTTTCTGAAAAAAACACAAAAAACTACTTTCAGTACATATAATTCTCACATAGATTCCTTCCCCAATTTTGTGTAACCCACTTTTGATTGCCTAATGTCCTTTCTCCCTTGTTTGGGAGGTGGATTCTGTAGACAGAAACTCACTGTACAGTAATTCTAGAAAATAACTGAGAGCAGTTAGTTCCACAGATACTGATCACACCTACAAGTATACATATGACGCACTAACACCTTCCTAAGTGTATAGGCCTTTTGAATCTAGATAATTAGCATCAGTCCCTTTACAGTGATCACGGTTCAAATAATGGTTCTTAGAATTCATCAGATTTCATCTTTCATCATAATACACCGTATATTATTTATCTAGCTAAGAGTCACTTCAGTGAAAGTTAATGTCATATTCATATATAAATATATCAACCTGAATAATACATTTATTTTCTTTCCAGTACGGAGGGCAACAAAAGAAAGAAAAAAGTGGTTGGGTTCACCAGTCCTTTTTAGTAGGATTCCTTCAGATAAGTATTTCTCCTTGTTTTCAGTAAACTTAGAAAATGTTACCAGAAATCATTAATTGCCACTTGAAATATCTCCTTTGTTTATATTTTGCGTCATTTCAGCGGTTAGGGGAGCACTGAAAAAGAGAAACTGGAAACCCGACAAGGAAGAAACCGCCACCCAAGAGAAGCTGATCGCTTGGACTTGAAGATGCCAAGAATACCAGCACAGAGCCTCTAACACAGGTGAATACAAGGGGAGGGGGCAGAGGCGGATGATGAGCAGTCATCACGGTGGAGCATATAGCCATAAAGGGTACGTGCTCCACCTTCAAGGGCCTGCTGTGTTATGGGTGTGGTGGCACATGACCATCTCCTTGCTGGCACGCGGCCCTTCCAAGGAGCACCCGGAAGTTCTTGTCAACCCATGTAGCCAATCAACTGTCTTTTCCTCCGACCTGGTCCCGCCCCTATCCTCCTGCAAGGAGAAGTCTGTTTTCAGTGTTTGGTGCTGGGAGATCCCACCTGTTGTGATGTTAATAACGGTTTGTCCCTTTTCTCTTGTAGATACTGGCATTCACTGCAGCCTGAGGATGGAGAAAGACAGCTATCTCTGTGTCTATCAGGTAAGAGGATGGGAAGACGGGAGGGAGACCCCTCACAATGATATTCCCACCAGTCTGCCAGCAATGGTTGTTTGTGACAGACCTCTTGGTGATGAAACATAGAAAAAAACACAATAAATCCTCCTTCCTTACATTCCTCCCTTTGATGGCCTTAGATCTCAACGTACTAAGTCGACAATTCCTATTCTCACCCTATCTAGATATATTGCAACAACAATGTCTATAAATCTTCTGCTTCTGGTGCTATCATTCAAAACCAGTGTCACTGTGGATGAGATAAAACATCATCATTATTATTGTTCACACATGACACATGGTGTGCTCTGAAGCTCATATTTAGCTGTCAGCACCCCCCGTCCCCTGGGCAACTCCTTTGGGCTGAACTCTTACCAAATTATCAAAGGTAAAAGTGATGTTACAGTTAGGTGACTATGTCAGTGACAACATTAATGTTTTGAACTCAACAAAACACAGAAATTCACCACTTATAGTTAGCAAAGCTAGCTATAACTTGTGCCCCCACCATGCACTACTTATGACCTTGCATATTACATCATTTTACATCACTCATGACGTGTTCTATGGCATCATTTTTTACATCACTGATGATATCTCAAATAACATAATTGATGACATCATCCAATGAGTTTGTTAGTTTGTTTTATACTTTACATAGTGGTGGGCAACTACCATATTGCTTTTCTTTCTAATTTTGCAGTCTGTGTCCAGGTAATGGATGTGTTTGCAAAACGCATGTACACCTAATGCATATTGGGTGTGTAGAGGTTTTGAACACATTATAATCTTTGTATTGAAGAGTAACTCTGTGCGCAGGTGACAGTGGATGACTTGTGTTCAGCATGTTTCACACAGCTTTTTCTGGCTCTGCAGGAAAAGTTTCCAACAGGGCCAAGGGTCTACGTACTACATAATAAGTATTGTAAGCAGCCTCAAGTTATTAGATAGAATTGCCTCAGCATGACAATTTCTACATAACATAGAAGACTGTGTGCTCCAGGTACTAACCTATGTAGATCTGCTTGTTCTGCTTCAGAAGATTGGCTATGTGTAAGGTTTTCACTATAGTATGAAGGCTGTGAGTAGTATGACATTTAGCACCTATAGAGATTGGTTACATTAAGTGAATAGTCACTCTTTGGAAGAGTTTTTAATAGTGTGTATACTGTTTTTAATAGATAATTTTTAATACTCTGGTGTATGTCTTATGAGAATTTCACTGTCTGCGCACAATGTGGAACAGAGTAAAATCTCTCCTTTGAGTAAACACTGTTAGGAGTTCCCACTTTTCTACTCATATCCACTTCATTTCCCAGTATAGTTTTAGTGACTGTGAGGGGTTTGATGCAGATTGTCTGTAGTAGGGGATTAGTTATGTAACAGGGCTTGAGTAACTGGAGGAACATGGTTTTCCCTGAGCAGCTGTATAAAGATTGAACTCTGTGTGCAGTACAGCTTACCCCTTTATTTCCGGTTCATAGCCAACATGAACTCACCTTCCCATAAACAGCAGGTGGCATAGAGTTCAGTGGTCTAGAGTATAGTAGCATAGAGTGCAGTGTAAAGTAGACTTGTGTAGAGTAGAGTGGATTAGAGTTCACTGGCATTGAATGTACTGGCCTATAATAGAGGGGTGCAGAGTAGAATACAGAGGCCTAGAGTAGATTGGTGCTGACAAGAGCAGAGTGGCATAGAGTTCAGTGGCGTGGCACGCAGTGGCATAGAATAGAGTGGTGTAGAGTAGAGTGGGGTAGAGTGCAGAGGCGTAGAGTAGATTGGTGCAGATTAGAGTGCAGTGACGTAGAGTGCAGAGGCATTGAGTAGTATGTAGTGGTGTTCAGTACAAAGGCATAGACTAGAGTGCAGTGGCATAGAGTAGAGTGCTGAAGAGTAGAGCAGCACAGAGTGCAATGGTGTAGATGAGAGTGGTGCAGAGTAGAGTGGAGCAAAGTGCAGTGGAATAGAGTGTAGTGGCTGCAAAGTTAGGGTATTTTGTGAGATGAACTATCTGACAATCTTGTGGGCATGAAATAAATGACTGCACGATGTCAGCTCAACTTTTTGTATCACACAATATTTAAATTTCTGTAAATGAACTGTAAACGTATTTTCAAAGATATCATTTAGGAAATCCCAAGTGAAGCAAATTGTTGTATAATTCTGAAGTGTGGTGAAAACACAGATTTTATCTGGATCAATTCAAATCAAGACTCTTTACTTAGTGGTGTACAAATGATAGCTGTTTGCTGAAACCCAAATGATAGCTTTTGCTGAAACCCAATTTTCATACGTTATTGTTTGTGCCCTCTGTAGTTTTATTAGTAAAACCATATCAGTGCAAATGTTGTTACCGTTTCAATGGACAATATGCTATCTTGACAGCGCACTACTACACCATGCTTTAGGAACATATTTGTAACAGTGTTTTCTAAAAAGCACCACCGGCTACATACTACACCTCTACCTTTCTCCTGCTGAGTGGGCATGGCTTATTTTCTACACTTGTTCTTTGAGTGATGCTTGGATTTTTTTCACTCCCTATGACTTCAGTGATGTAACATTAATGACACCCCACTCACTCCAAAAATGGATGATGCTACATAACCGGAACACTTCTGTATATAATGAAACATCGTGAACTACACAGACCACCGATACGGTATTTGTAGTCAAAATCCGCTCGCAGTGCTGAAATGCTGTGTTGTAGCGCCACCGTGTGCTTGCTTACATTTCAACTCTTGGTCAGTGTTCGTCAATGTTTACAGTGTCTTTAAAGCATGGGCAAAGTGAGCAATTCAATATTGTTTGACATCATAGGACTGGAATCTGCAGAAACCGGTAATAAAATTAAAAGTTGCTCCACATATGAGCCACCAAATTAATTCTCGACTGGGGCCCAATATTGACATCATAGGACTGGAATCTGCAGAAACCGGTAATAAAATTCAAAGTTGCTCCACATATGAGCCACCAAATTAATTCTCGACTGGGGCCCCCAAAAAACCTTAAGGTGTCACTGCTTCCAATGATCAGAGGACTGGAGATGTTTTTTTCTCTGCTAGTTTTGTAAGCGATCCTGTTTATATGAGATACCAAAGACAAAAACCGTTTGTGTTTGTTTACTTGTGAATATTATTATTATGTGAATCTCCACCAGCATATTGCTCTCTTTTTGGCAAACTCGTTGGCCTCCTCTCCTGGGCACAAGCACCCAAAAACCAAAACCTCACAGTAGCTCGCATGTAAACATGAATTTTGAGCCTTGAAACACAGGAACAGAGGCAGCCCTCCCGTGTTCCACTACTCTGTGCTGTAGCCGGGACCACCGCCTCTGTTTGAAATGCAGGCCCTTACTTCTGTGGTAGTCATGACGTCTCTTTCTTCTGACATGGTGCAGACTGCCTGAGCAGTTCCCTTAGTTACAGATGGTGGTGGAGTACTATGTAAGTTGTGTCTCATTTTTGGGTGTGCCTAATTTTGAGCTTGGGGTGCACCTGAGCACAGGCGCAGAAGGGGACCGTCCACCCGTTTTTATAAGGAATTATGCTGTCTTAACTACACACACTAACTCAGGAAATATGCCCATTTGACTCGGGGCTTTAGAGGTGAGAAAGAACGAGCGGCAACCACCGCTCCATGGTTCCGAGTTGGGGTGTTTGCAGTGCACGCAGAAGCTCCCAGAAATATCAATGAGTACTAACGCTATAGACAAAGCAGTGTCTTTTAAAACAGACGCGCTACCTCCATCTGCAGGGTGATAACATGGCCTCAGAACGTCTGCAGTTTTTCCACCAGCAACAATTGTCCCGTGTCTTTTTAAAGGTTTATCTTAAGGCGAAGGTAGCAGCATCGTGAAGGGGAAAAACATTGTGGGGGTCATTCTGACCCCGGCCGGCGGTGGAAGCCGCCGGCCTGGCTGGGACCGCCAGAATACCGCTGCGCGGTCAAAAGTCCGCCGCGGGTATTCTGGGTTTCCCGCTGGGCTGGTGGGCGACCGCCAGAAGGCCGCCCGCCAGCCCAGCGGGAAACACCCTTCCATGAGGATGCCGGCTCCGAATGAAGCCGGCGGAGTGGAAGGGGTGCGACGGGTGCAGTTGCACCCGTCGCGATTTTCAGTGTCTGCATGGCAGACACTGAAAATCTTTGTGGGGCCCTGTTACGGGGGCCCCTGCAGTGCCCATGCCATTGGCATGGGCACTGCAGGGGCCCCTAGGGGCCCCACGGCACCCCATACCGCCATTCTGTTTCCGGCGGCCAAAACCGCCAGAAACAGGATGGCGGTATGGGGGTCGGAATCCCCATGGCGGCGCAGCTGAGGATTCCCCAGGGCAGCGGGAAACCGGCGGTACACCGCCGGTTTTCCGTTTCTGACCGCGGCTGTACCGTCGCGGTCAGAATGCCCATGGGAGCACCGCCAGCCTGTTGGCGGTGCTCCCGCGGTCATTGGCCCTGGCGAATTTTACCGCCAGGGTCAGAATGACCCCCTGTGTGTCTTTCTGCTGTAAAAATAGCTTGCACGAGGTACACGTAGATCAATTGGCCAAAAAGACAGGACACAGTGAACAATAAATAGATAAAGAAATTAATTTTGGATGATTAATTGAACTTTTGCTGTATAGAATAACACGATGTACTCTTGATTCTTCTTGGCTAATCATGCGGGCAGCGAGTTTAGGTATTTCACCACTGGCTGCCCTTCCCATTACTCATAGGTTAATCCCTTATCTGTGCTAATGATCCTGCGACATGTTCTTTTCTGTCAACACATTTTGCTGCCTCTTATTTGGTTGTGTTGACATTTCCTTGGTGTACTGCATTGTGAGTGAATCCAGCTGGGTGGCTGTGGATTATCTGTGCTATGTATCAGTGCATGCTGTGTTCCACACTGAATGGCAGCGCAAGGACATCTCACAGAAAGGCAGTGCAGAACCTCCCAACACTGCCCACAGCTAGAGCAGTTCCATTCATTGCAGTTCCATTCATTGCAGTCTTTACTTCCAAAGTGCAGAGCAGTTCCATTCATTGCAGTCTTTACTTCCAAAGAGCAGAGCAGTTCCATTCATTGTAGTTTTTACTTCCAAAGAGCAGTTCATTCATTGCAGTCTTTACTTCCAAAGTGCAGAGCAGTTCCATTCATTGCAGTCTTTACTTCCAAAGAGCAGAGTAGTTCCATTCATTGCAGTCTTCACTTCCAAAGAGCAGAGCAGTTCCATTCATTGCAGTCTTTACTTCCAAAGAGCAGTTCATTCATTGCAGTTTTTATTTCCAGAGTGCAGAGCAGTTCCATTCATTGCAGTCTTCACTTCCAAAGAGCAGAGCAGTTCCATTCATTGCAGTCCTTACTTCCAAAGAGCTGTTCCATTCATTGCAGTCTTTACTTCCAAAGAGCAGAGCAGTTCATTCATTGCACTCTTTACTTTCAAAGCGCAGAGTAGTTCCATTAATTGCAGTCTTTACTTCCAAAGAGCAGTTCCATCCATTGCAGTCTTTACTTCCAAAGAGCAGAGCAGTTCATTCATTGAAGTCTTTACTTCCAAAGAGCAGTTCATTCATTGCAGTCTTTACTTCCAAAGAGCAGTTCCATTCATTGCAGTCTTTACTTCCAAAGTGCAGAGCAGTTCCATTCATTGCAGTCTTTACTTCCAAAGAGCTGTTCCATTCATTGCAGTCTTTAGTTCCGCAGAGCAGTTCATTCATTGAAGTCTTTACTTCCAAAGAGCAGTTCATTCATTGCAGTCTTTACTTCCAAAGAGCAGTTCCATTCATTGCAGTCTTTACTTCCAAAGTGCAGAGCAGTTCCATTCATTGCAGTCTTTACTTCCAAAGAGCAGTTACATTCATTGCAGTCTTTACTTCCAAAGTGCAGAGCAGTTCCATTCATTGCAGTCTTTACTTCCAAAGAGCAGAGCAGTTCCATTCATTGCAGTCTTTACTTCCAAAGAGCAGTTCCATTCATTGCAGTCTTTACTTCCAAAGTGCAGAGCAGTTCCATTCATTACAGTCTTTACTTCCAAAGTGCAGAGCGGTTCCATAAATTGCAGTCTTTACTTCCAAAGAACAGTTCCATTCATTGTAGTCTTTACTTCCAAAGTGCAACATGTTCTTCTCCGTCAACACGTTTTGCTGCCTCCTATTTGGTTGTGTGTGTGGTTGTGTTGACATTTCCGTGGTGTACTGCATTGTGAGTGAATCCAGTTGGGTGGCTGTGAAATATCAGTGCTGTGTGGGAGTGCATGCTGTGTTCCACACTGAATGGCAGCGCAAGGACATCCCACAGAAAGGCAGTGCAGAACCTCCCAACACTGGCCACAACCAGAGCAGTTCCATTCATTGCAGTTCCATTCATTGCAGTCTTTACTTCCAAAGTGCAGAGCAGTTCCATTCATTGCAGTTTTTACTTCCGCAGAGCAGTTCCATTCATTGCAGTCTTTACTGCCACAGAGCAGTTCCATTCATTGCAGTCTTTACTTCCACATACTGTATTCAGCAAAACGCCCCATAGTGATCAGCAGCACGTCAACCCATCTTGGCTGTTTGTGCAAGCGGGTCTGTAAGCAGTCAAGGCTGCATGCCCACCACAAGAACCACACAGAGTGGTGCACGTGTAGGATTCGGGCTCACAAACAACAGAAGTTCTTGGAGGTCTGGTCACCTTTGCTAGTATGAGCCTGATCACACACCTCTTAGGCACAAGAAGGCCAGTGGAGCAACACTGCAATGTGAATGTGGCTTTTAGAGTCCTAATTCGCTTCAATGTGCAGCATGCCTTTCCTACATACAATGAGACCAGAAGTCTTGAAGCAGCACCAGGGATATAACGGGCAAGCTAAATGTAGCAGCTGCTACCCCTGCCGTCCTCTAAATCATGTTCCTGATGAGGTTGGACTTCAGGAGATCTGCAGCCAGGCATAGTGTTTGTTTCTTAAACAATCTCTCCCTTACCTGGAAAGTAGACTCTGCTAGCTTGGAAGTGTGGATTCAGCCTGTCTGTACCCAAGGAGATTCTGAATAGAGCAGCAGTTGCCTTTCCCCCTGAGCACAGGGACTGGACTTAGCTGATTGGCTCCCTGAGTCCCTGCTGCACCTGAGACCCGCCCCCCACACCTTCTCTGGCCCCTTAAGTTTGTGGAGGGAAGCCCAAGACAGCCACCTCCATTTTGTCTGCCTCTGAGCATCTCCCCTGTGTCCTTATACAGCCCAGTGTTCAAGGATTGCAAAAAGACCTAGGTAAGGAGCCCTGAGATTTTTCTGGGTAAATAGTATTATTTGTTCAAAAGTGTTTATTTCAGCTACCTTTGTCTGTTTTACTATGGACTCTCTGTGTGTCAGGCAGCCTGGCCTCTTTTAAAGTGGTGTTTTTTTAAATTAGTTTTGCCGTGACTGTGTGAATTGCCTTGCTAGTATGTGCCCCCCCCCTTTTTCTCTTCTAAGTAAAAAGGCTACATACATCTTGCAGAGTGTGTTTTTAGGAGACTGTTTTAAATGTTTCTGTGATTTAAATTGTGCTTAAAAACTGTCTGCCCCCCTGTATTTTTGCCTTTAAAAAAGCCCGATTTCAGAGTGCGCGCCCAGCAGTATTCCAGTGTTTGTTTTTTAAACAATCTCTCCATTACCTTGAAAGTAGACTCTGCTAGCTTGGAAGTGTGGATTCAGCCTGTCTGTATCCAAAGAGATTCTGAATTGAGCAGCAGTTGCCTTTCCCCCTGACCACAGGGACTGGACTTCAGTTAACTTGCTCCTTATATAAGTTCCTATTGGTTGTTGCATATGTTGTTGTGATAGGTTGTTGGGAGATGGTCTTTCATTGGTTGCTGGCTCCAGGGCTGGGGTTATGATTGGTGGATAGGGCTGGGAATCTGATTGGCTGTTGGTTCTAGGGCTGAGAATCTGATTGGCTGTTGGTTCTAGGGCTGTTTGGTGGATAGGGCTGAGATTCTGATTGGCTGTTGGTTCTAGGGCCGTGATTGGTGGATAGGTCTGATATTCTGATTGGCTGTTGGTTCTAGGGCTGTGATTGGTGGATAGGGCTGAGATTCTGATTGGCTGTTGGTTCTAGGGCTGTGATTGGTGGATAGGGCTGAGAATCTGATTGTCTGTTGGTTCTAGGGTAGGGCTGTGATTGGTAGATAGGGCTGAAAATCTGATTTGCTGTTGGTTCTAGGGCTGTGAATGGTGGATAGGGCTGGGATTCTGATTGGTTGCTGGTTTTAGTGTTGGGGCTGTGATTGGTGGTCAGGAATAGGGCTACAATTGGTGATTAGGGCTGGGTCTTCCATTAGTTGGTTGAATCAGGGCTTGAAATTGGATTGGCTATGGTTAGGACCAGCATCATTTTGGCCAGTAGGGCAATTAAAGGCTAGGACTCAGGGCGTCTCAGCCCGGGCGTCGAGGCTAAGGGCGGAGAGGACAAGGGCAGCTGCCTGGAATGGTTCCAGCCCCTACACATCCCTCAACATGCAAACACATATTCTACAAAGGCATCCAACTCATGCATCACAAACTGACCACAGACAGATTGCATTGCCCCATCACCCAACACAATACACTTTATACAACACATATACACATATCCCCCAGAACCACTACAGTCAAACATCTGCCTTCTCACAGCAAACACTACTCTGTCCACTCCCACTAACATAACCTGCCATCACCCACAAAACACAAAACTACAGTATACATTTCTCTCAGTCTCAGCCTTCCAGATACACACTCTCTGCTCATACTAACCAACAACAGTATTCGCTGTTTGCTCCACACAGACCACCTGTCATCATAACAATGCCCAAACCCTGCCTTCAAACACACCACCTACAAACACTCTTTCCCTCTCTTCACCAATTACACACAACCATACAATCCCCACATTTCACTCCACCACACATATTTACCTCTTCCAGTCATCGCAACTAACACTAACTCCCCTGACACACATCCATCACCTCTTACACACCTCATACATTCATCTCCAAAACACATCAACACCCCATCTAACACTCAAATTCCACTCACCAGCACTAACTCACATATAAATCCCTCACCAAAAACAACTACACCAATATCCCCTCTCACTATTCCACAAAAACAATACCGACCACAAACATGAGCACATCAAAGCAACACAAACTTACATTACACTTATCCTCATACCCACTCCCACCCTCAGGACTACACAAAGAATACAAATTCCATCCTATCTCCACCTCTACTTTCTCACTCTTCACAAACACCTACCACAAGCACCCCAACCCAGCAACTTTCATTTACTCGCCTCTCCTCCATTGCACAATTTAGAGCCTTACATCATGGTCCACATGCTCCTCCACCACCCCTAACCCATACTCCATCCACACTAAACAAACGCAAACAAAACAAAAAACATGCCACCTATAGCAACCTCGCATCCCCTTGTCTATTATATAATAAAACTACCCTACAAAAAACAGTACACTCCTCATGGCTCTCTCAGCCACCAAGTCTACCACCCACACACACAGACCCAACAAAATGCCTCCTTAACCTGCTGGAAGAGGAACACTATATTGAAAAGCAAGACTATTGTGAGCCTCAAACAGTTATCACAACTAGCAACACTCCTGCTTCAAGCTCACATTATACTACTTACCCTTCTCCTAAACAAAACAACACTACCACTAACACACCTTTTCTAAACTGCCAGCTCATAAATGCTCGATCACTCTAAAAAAACAAGCACCACATCTACGACCTGCTCACAGACACACAACCTGACTTACTATTCATAACTGAATCCTGGTTACGAGATGACATGGCCCCAGTGTTGCATGAAGCCGTTCCTCCAGGCTATCAAACCATCACACAAAACCGTATAGGCAAGAGAGGAGGTGGACTAGCTATTATATTCAAACAGGCATTGAACCACATTAAAACAGACAACATCTCCATACAAGGTTGTGAAGCCCTCCTTACCAGATTCCACCCTACTCCAACTTCCTCCTGTAACTTTCTCCTCCTTTACAGACCTCCACCTAACAACTCCACATTCCCAGATGCTTTTCTAGACACAGTCTCAAACCTTATTACACTATACTCCAACCTATGCATTCTTGGGGATCCAAACATTTGGTTTGACAAACCCAATATGCCCCATCCAAAAGCTATCACCACTGGCCTAGTTGCATTGAACCTACATCAGATTGTACACAATCCGACACACATCCCTGGTCACATCCTAGATGTCATTTTTGCTAAGCCTGAACTTATTACTATTCATAGCATCACGCCAATCACTTGGTCAGACCACCATTTGATAACTTTCCGACATACAATTCCACAGATCAACACACCCCACAACTACTTACATACATACACCTATCGACCATGGAGCAAACTCAATTTGGATGACTTAGAAACACAACTAGCAGGCAACACAGATCTAGATACAATTAATTCTGTGCCAAAACTTTACGAGTGTCTACAGGAAGCTTTTGATATCCTAATACCACTCAGAAAAACTAAACACAACAAAAGAAAACCAACACCTTGGTGAAACACAGAACTTAAAAAGATAAAGCAAAAAATCAGAAAGTTGCAGCGGACCTGGCTCAAAACAAACAACAGTAAAGACAAACTGCAGATACAGAAACTTAACAGGATATACAAATCATCAATCAAAAAAGCTAAAAAAAGGTACTACTCAGACAGAATTCAAAATGCTCAATCTACAACCACAGAATTTTATAAAATTCTCAATGAATTTCGAAAACCTACATGCATGGAAGGAAGTCATCCCACTACTCAAGATTTCACAAACAAATTGGCACCTCACTACACAACCAAGGCAAGAAAAACACCAGCACCAACCCCTTTCCTAAAATACCCTCTAAGAATAAACCAACCCAACCTCTACAGTCCTTCAAACAAATATCCCAGGATGAATTTATGGATTTGGTCAAAGCAAGCAGACCTTCTGACCCTTGCCCACCACAAATCTTCAAGAACATTCTTATATCTACTTCTGCTGCCACACCTGTAAGAGGAATCATCAACAACTCTTTAACTTCAGGAACTTTTCCTGTAGACCTGAAAAAGGCATACATACGACCTTTATTAAAGAAAACAAACCTAGACCCGCAAGACCCCAACAACTACAGACCAATCACAAATGGACCTTTCCTGGGCAAATTGATAGAAAGAGCAGCATTCGCCCAGATGTCACAATTCATCAAAGACAATTCTGTACTTTCAGACTTCCAAACTGGATTCCGCCCTGGAAGAAGCACTGAATCTGCAGTCATAGCAATCTGGGATGATCTTAAAAACACAGTTGACCGAAATGGAGTTGCTGCACTACTTCTCTTGGACCTCTCAGCTGCCTTTGATACGGTTGACGATGACACCCTAATTCAAAGACTCCACGAAGCCGGCATACAAGGGATTGCTCTCAACTGAATTACTTCCTATCTTCAAAAAAGATCGAATATCATCCACTCGCCCCCCTTCTCGTCCGAACCCTACCTCAAAAAAAGCTGGGATCCCCAAGGGTCAATCATCTCACCTTTGCTTTTCAACATCCACATGATATCTTTACCAGAAATGATCAATGATTTCCATCTCACATGCTACAACTATGCAGATGACACACAAATACTACTTAAATTAGAATGCCCCTAAAACATTGAAAACTCACAAATCTTCAGTTGCCTCAGAGCCTTTGATCAGTGGATGACCTGGAGCCATCTCAAACTAAATACCTCCAAAACAAAAATACTCATATGTTGTGACTGGAAAATGTATGACCCTCTGTGCGTCTGGCCTGACGACCTCCTCAATTATCCAAGGAAGTTAAAAACCTAGGAATCACCATGGATTCCAAGTTAACTATGAATGCCCAAGTAGACAAATAAGCACGAACAAGCTTCATCACCTTGAAGACTTTATGACCATCTTCCCCCACCTCGGATTTCCACACAAGGTGCAAGCTACTATCTCGCTTGTACTATCCAAACTGGATTATGCCAATGGCTTCTACCATGGATCATCTCTATCTGTTATGAAAAAACTACAACGTATCCAGAATTCCGCAGCCAGGCTACTATTACATATAAAGCCGCAAGACCACATCTCCCCTGCCTTGAGAGCACTACACTGGTTCCCCGTTGCCAGAAGATGCACTTTCAAGCTGCTTTGTATCATCCACAAAGCTATACATGGAACAGGACCTCTTTTTATCAGAAACAAAATGACCAAATACATTCAACAAAGAAACCTCTGCTCAAGATTGGCACCCCGCCTTGGAACACCACCATACAAGAAAAAGACTATATAGGTGGTACATCCTTCTCCGTTCAAGCAGCCAAACTATGGAATTCATTACCCCCAACTATAAGAGCCACAGATAACTTTCTTGTCTTCAGAAAACTACTCAAGAGTTGGCTCTTTCCTTCATAACCACCATATTCAACCAACTATGAACTGCATATGCCTATGTTGATAAATATTTTTTTCAGATTATGTGTATATTTCTAGTTATGTATAGTTTCTTTAGAAAATATGTATCACTACTATGTCATAACAATAAGATGCACACACACTCTTTAAACCTGTTTGACTAAGTATATTTTACCCATGGTTCTAATTATGTATTGTATGTGCATATGTGTGTGTATTCATGTGTGTATGTATGTATATATATATATATATGTATGTATTATGTGTGTATGTTGTTTCTGTGCTTGGCATGTTCGTGGGTCATTGCATGGCTCCTGGGTGGGTTGGTATACTAGATAACTATGAATTCCTGCTCTCATCTTATCACACTTATCTACCCATCATCATATGCCTTGCCTCTATCAAACTATCCTCCATTCTCACTCTGACCCATCCCAAATCCTTTCTACTACTTTCATCTCCTAAATAACTCTGCCTAAGCTCTTCCCTCCGCTTTCACATCTAACTCACCAAACCTCACTCTACTACCATGACCTCCCACACAACCCTACTAAATTCTCCCGCATTTATCTCCCCCTGCTACTATGCTCTCCCTAACCCTTCCACATACTCTTCTCTCCTCCATCCCCTTTACTCATCCCAAGCCTTTGGGTTGAGTAAATTAAGGATATACTCCCAATTAACACTTCTGGATTTCTTTCCTCCTCCACCCTCCATTACTCCAGTCAATCTAACTAACAAACTCTCATATCCGCGGCTCAAATTAACTCATACTAATACTAAAACTGTAGTCATTATTTCCCGATACTAATCCATCACTAATTCTTGTTGGGTTCCAGAGTAGCATGCTACTCACTGAAAAGCGATTCGACGCCTCGTCAGGGGTAGTAAGTGCTATATAAATACGATTACAATACAATACAATAGTAACAGTTTTTAAATAGACGGAACCACAGAAGTGCCTCCTTAAAGAGGACAGGGCGCATCCTCTCTCTAGACTATACCATTTTATTCAAGGGGGTGGGGGCGCAAGATATACTCATTTTCAGGACGCCAGGAATGCAGTGGGTGTTTGTGCTTACTCCCTATGCAGACACCAGCCCTTTAGAATTATTAAAGGGGCTCCAAATTAATATATGGCCTCTTCAGTGATATAAATTGTGCTAGTGCATATTTTATGCACCCCCATTGTCAAGCAAGTGCTACCTCACTTGATGAGGGCGTAATCCCATGGCAATGCCTTTAGCTATGTGTCCCTGCCATCTTACTCATGCTGTCATTGGGCAAACAGATTTTTAGAAGCTATGCCAAGTGTATGCCACCAAGGAAGAAAACATTTGTTAACTGGACCCCCTCTGCCCAGGTCATCTTAAGGAAGCACATGGAATATCCTAGAGGCCCACAAATATTTGCTTCTTAGGGTGGTGCACACCCAGTTTATGGAAAGTGGGTCGTAGACCGCTTCCAAATTTCAGACCAGTTCACCTGCATTGAAAAGCTGAGCACAGTTTGAAAGTGACACTCCACATTGTACAGCTGTACTTCCCTCTGCACAGGCAGCAACTCTCACAATCTTCACCTTTGCAGGGCAGAGCGGATAATGCAGGTAATGCAGGAGCTATGCAAGACAGACTGAAGTTAGTCACCTGTTTTCATATTACTGCACTTGGTCCCATGCATTGACTTTACAAGAGAGATTTAGGCCCTCATTAGGCGGGTGGACCGCCCCAGTAGTGGCAGACCGCCTGCCCTATTATAACCATGGCGAAAATACCACTGTGGAAACGCCGCACTGCCAGGCTTCCGCCACCAGGCAGGCTGGTGGTGGCAGTGTTTGAGATCTGAAAGGACAGTGCTGCAAGCAGCGCTACCTTTCAGATCATGAGACCCATTCCGCCAACCTTTTTCTGGCAGTTTACACCACCAGTGAAAGGCTGGCAGAATGGGTTACTCATGGCCCCCCTGGGGGCACCGTCGTGCATTTCACTGCCCGGATTACGGGCAGTGAAATGCACAACAGGTGCTGCTGCACCCGCTGCTCTGCCACTTTGGCACGGGCTCCATTTGGAGCTGATGTCAATTTAAAGGCCCTGTTTCCCGCCGGCCCAGCTGGAACATCATTATAGGGCCGGCGGGGGCTTCGCCCTGCTGGCGGTCTTCTGTATTAGGGTATCCTGCCATCATCATAATGAAGGCCTAAGACTTCTGCTCAGCTTTGTTCTCATAGAACTGTTTTTACCCAGCTAGGCACTGACATTCTGAAGGAAACATGGGTACATAATGATAGACCAGTCAATGCATGCCGAATTTATGTACAGGCCTGATGCCCTTTCAGAACTGAGACTATGGGACTGATCATGAGCACGGTTGCCTGATAGAGGTTGTGATCTTAGAAAAAGTGAGCTACAGGAGATATCTAGAATGCTTTTGCAAATCTCTTCAGAGCTCCAAACAAGTGCATGGCCGAGCAAGGCCTCTTTCAAGTAGTAGTGCAAAGTACATTTTGACAGACATACATAAGCTCAGAGAAGTGTTTTAGGGGTGGCATCAGTAACAAGAAGGACAAGGACTTCCCCAGTACTGTACTTCGTCAAACCCAAAAACAAGAAACCCCACAAGGTTCTAAAAACAGGGCCTTAAAGGAAAAACATGGTCAGGTAAAGTGTGTCCGTGATCCATAACATTCAGTTGACAAATAAATTAAAGAAAGCAAATCAGTTCTTTTTCTTTTGCTATGTTTGTGTTTCCTAGAACATCTTTCTCTTCTCCAATCCAAATATACTCAATAACTGTCATACATAATTTTACATTTCCATGTTCTCCTAGCTCTCTGGACTGCTTAACACTTTTCCAATTTTGTTGTCAAACATACTCATTATTCCTTCTACAATAATTGCCTGAAAAGTCCTTATTGGCATTTTACGCAAGAAGACTACTTTGTGCTTCCAAATGTGTACTTATTTTCAGATTGAGTCTTATCATATGTTATGCCATTAATGTTTTGTCTCTTCACTGTAAGAAATCCTTCTTTTCTACTTGTTAACTCCATTTTTTTCATGTTCTGCTGGACCCTATATTTTTACTGATGTTAGAACTCCATGCCCTTTAACCCCTTTGCTGCCAGGGCTTTTCCCCTCCTGTGCCGAGCCTTTTTGTGGCTATTTTGGGCAATTCGCGCTTAGGCCTTCATAACTTTTTCTCCACATAAGCTACCCATGCCATATTTGCGTCTTTTTTTCCCAACATCCTATGGATTCTAGAGGAACCCAGACTTTGTGGGTTCCCCTGAAGGAGACCAAGAAAGTAGCCAAAATACAGTGAAAAAAAAAAAAAGGGAAAAAAGGGCTGCAGAAGAAGGCTCGTGTTTTTTCCCCTGAAAATGGCATCAACAAGTGGTTTGTGGTGGTAAAATCACCATCTTCCCAGCTTATAGAAACAGGCAGACTTGAATTAGAAAACCCAATTTTTCAACACAATTTTGACATTTTACTGGGACATACCCCATTTTTACCATTTTTTGTGCTTTCAGTCTCCTTCCAGTTAGTGACAGAAATGGGTGAGAAACCAGTGCTGGATCCCAGAAAGCTAAACATTTCTGAAAAAGTAGACAAAATTCTGAATTCAGCAAGGGGTCATTTGTGTAGACCCTACAAGTGTTTCCTACAGAAAATAACAGCTGAAATAAAAGAATATTGAAATTGAGGTAAAAAAACAGCCATTTTTCTCCACGTTTCACTCTGTAACTTTTTCCTGTGATGTCAGATTTTTGAAAGCAATACACCGTTACGTAAGTTGGACTCTTCTGGTTGCGGGGATATATAGGGCTTGCAGATTCATCAAGAACCCTAGGTACCCAGAGCCAATAAATGAGCTACATGTTGCAATGGGTTTTCATTCTATACCGGGTATACAGCAATTCATTTGCTGAAATATAAAAAGTGAAAAATAGGTATCAAGAAAACCTTTGTATTTCCAAAATAGCCACAAGATAAGGTGTTGAGAAGCAGTGGTTATTTTCACATCTCTGAATTCCGGGGTGGCCATACTAGCATTTGAATTACAGGGCATTTCTCAAATAGGCGTCTTTTTTACACACTGTCTTACATTTGGAAGGAAAAAATGTAGAGAAGCACAAAGGGCAATAACACTTGTTTTGCTATTCTGTGTTACCCCAAGTCTCCCGATAAAAATGGTGCCTCACTTGCATCGGTAGGCCTAGCGCCCGTGACAGGAAATGCCCCAAAACACAACATGGACACATCACATTTTCACAAAGAAAACAGAGCTGTTTTTTGCAAAGTGCCTAGCTGTGCATTTTGGCCTCTAGCTCAGCCGGCACCTAGGGAAACCTAGCAAACCTGCGCAGTTTTGAAAACTAGACACCTAGGGGAATCCAAGATGGGGTGACTTGTGGGTCCCTCACCAGGTTATGTTACCCAGAATCCTTTGCAAACCTCACAATTTGGCCAAAAAAACACTTTTTCCTCTCATTTCGGTGACATAAAGTTTTGGAATCAGAGAGGAGCCATAAATTTCCTTCCACCCAGCGTTCCCCCAAGTCTCCCGATAAAAATGGTTCCTCGCTTGTGGGTGTAGGCCTAGCGCCCGCGAAAGGAAACGCCCCAAAACAGAACGTCGACACATCACATTTTCACAAAGAAAACAGAGCTGTTTTTTGCAAAGTGCCTAGCTGTGGAATTTGGCCTCTAGCTCAGCTGACACCTAGGAAAACCTAGCAAACCTGTACATCTTTTAAAACTAGACACCTAGGGGAATCCAAGACGGGGTCACTTGTGGGGCTCTGACGAGGTTCTGTTTCCCAGAATCCTTTGCAAACCACAAAATTTGGCCAAAAGAACACTTTTTCCTCTCATTTCGGTGACATAAAGTTCTGGAATCAGAGAGGAGCCACACATTTCCTTCCACCCAGCGTTCCCCCAAGTCTCTCGATAAAAATGGTACCGCACTTGTGGGGGTAGGCCTAGCGCCCGTGAATGGAAATGCCCCAAAACACAACATGGACATATCACATTTTCACAAAGAAAACAGAACTGTTTTTTGCAAAGTGCCTAGCTGTGGATTTTGGCCTCTACCTCAGCCGGCACCTATGGAAACCTAGCAAACCTGTACATTTTTGAAAACTAGACACCTATGGGAATCCAAGATGGGGTGACTTGTGGGCCTCCGACCAGGTTCTGTTACCCAGAATCCTTTGCAAACCTCAAAATGTGGCTAAAAAAACACTTTTTCCTCTCATTTCGGTGACAGAAAGTTCTGGAACCAGAGAGGAGCCACAAATTTCCTTCTACCCAGAGTTCCCCCACGTCTCCCGATAAAAATGGTACCTCACTTGTGGGTTTAGGTCTAGCACCGCAACAGGAAATACCCCAAAACACAACGTGGACACATCACATTTTCACAAAGAAAACAGAGCTGTTTTTTGCAAAGTGACTAGCTGTGGATTTTGGCCTCTAGCTCAGCTGGCACCTATGGAAACCTAGCAAACCTGTACATTTTGGAAAACTAAACACCTAGGGAAATCCAAGATGGGGTGACTTGTGGGGCTCTGACCAGGTTCTGTTACCCAGAATCCTTTGCAAACCTCAAAATTTGGCCCCAAAACACTTTTTCCTCTCATTTCGGTGACAGAAAGAGGAGCCACAAATTTGGTGCAAAAAAAAAAAATCTCCGGTGCCTAGTGGTTTCTGCCCCCTTTGGGGGCTGATTGGCCTAATGAAAATTGGCCGATCTGCCCCCGGGGGGCAGAAATGGCCTAAAATGAATTTGCCCCCCCCGGGGAGTGACCATTGCCTAAGGGGTCGCTCCCCTTTCGTGAAATTGGTGCAGAAAAAATTCCCCAGTGCCTAGTGGTTTCTGCCCCTCTTGGGGGCAGACTGGCCTCATAAAAATAGGCCGATCAGCCCCCAAGGGGGCAAAAATGGCCTAAATATAATGTGCCCCCTAGGGGATCGACTCTTGCCTAAGGGGTCGCTCCCCAACTCTAAAAAACAAAAGAAAATGATTCCTGCACCTAGTGGTTTCTACCCCCCCCCCTGGGGGGGGCAGATCGGCCTAATAACAATAGACCGATCTGTCCCCGGGGGACAGAAAAAGCCTTGAAACATTGCCCCCTTGGGGAGCGACCTTTGGTCAAGGGGTCGCTCCCCTTCTGCCAGTTTCTGTTAAAAAATAAATCACTGGTGTCTAGTGGGCATTTCAGAAGCCAGATCGCTTTACGATCCGGCTTCTGAAATGCTCTGAGAGACTTCAAAGGGAAGGAAATTCCATTCCTTCCCCTTGAAGCCTCGCAGGCCCCCATCACATGATCAGAAGAGAAATGCAAAGCATTTCCCTTCCGATCAGGCTGGAGGCTGAGCTTCCAGCGCAATGGGGAAGTGGTTCTCTGATGAGGTCAGGGCGCGAATGCACACTGACTTCATCTGACGTCACTGGGAGGGTCAGGGGTGGAAGGGGAAGGGCTTACCCTTCCATCCCTGCCTTGTGGGGGTGGGAGGGAAGCCAGTGCCAACGACGTAATGGTTACGTCCTCAGCACAGGAGCACTGTGCTGGTGGACGTAACCATTAGGTCCCAGGCACAGAAGGGGAAGGGGTTAACCATGCGAACCAGGGTAAAGTGCCTGTGCCCCCCTTTAAAAATGGTTGAATCCACATTTTCCTGATTGGTATATTTATCTCACCTATATGTCTCTAGTACATGGTATGAAATGTACCAAGGGCCTGTAAGTTAAATGTCACCATTGGACTGCAGATTTATTGTGCCGCCCACTACAGTGACAATGCTAAACATGGCTTGTGGCCTACCATTCTAGTCTAACTGTGGCTGTTTAAATACTGCAGTTTGACCTGTCAAATTAAGCTGTTTCAACAGATCAAATCCTCCCTTTTAACTATTAGTAAATCACCCTATTGTAGTATAAATGTGTGTGTCCGTGTGGGTTGTGGTTATCAGTTGAAATGTATGTATGTAGACAATGTTATTTGTATTTGCACATGCGCTCAGTGAACGAACAGTGAGGATTCCTGAAAGCAGTCATTCGGCGGTTGCGATCCTTACTGCCTGGACGTGCTGAGTCGTGGGCTTTCCACTTTATTAATAAAGTTGCTTCTTCAAACTATACATAACTGCTGCTGACTTCACTTACTACATATTGGCGATGAGTTGAATTTAGCCCACCGATGCTGGATTTTCACAAGTTGTGTGATTTTCTTCTTACCTGCTGCATTCTTCATCATTCATGCCGCCTGAGAACAAATGTCATGTTTGACTTGCTGGTTCCTACAGGATACCATTCTTCCTGGACTCGCTGCTTCCTGGAAGGTATTCACTGGGACCCTGTCCACTGGGATGTATTTGAACCTGTCTCAGGGTGCTTTACTTTCTGGTTGGAGGCGCGCTCTTGTTACAGATTTGCTAATTGTCCACAAGAGTCTCTCCAGCCTCTTGTGTAATTTGTCATGAGCGCCTTTGCTAGTCCATTGTTTTACATCCCCTGGCTGCTATATTATATTGGGTTTACATACTTAGGGCCAGATGTATCATCACGGCCCTTTGTGATTCGGAAATAGCGATTTTTAAGAAATCGCTATTTCCGACTCGCAAAGTGCCATGTATCACATTTGCGAATCGGTAATAGCGATTTCTTAAAAATCGCAAATGCTATTACCGAATCGCAAATTGCGATACCGGCCCCATTCGCAGCTATGGGCCTGTTGGCCCATATCTGCGAATTTTTTGCATTTCCAAAATTGCTATTTCTGAACCAGAAATCGCAATTTTGGAAATGCAAAACCCCAGGGTGCTGGGGGGCTAAGGCCCCCTCTGCTGCACCCCAAAATATTTTTTGGGGACATGTAAGATGCACATATGCCAAAAGGGCATGTGTGCTTTACATGTACAATTTCAAAAAAGGGTAACCATGTGCAAAATTTAAAAATGCATTTAAAATGGTGGTAATTAGCGATTCCTAAATGCCAAAATTGCATTTAGGAATTGCTACATACATTTGCTAAGAAATCGCAAATAAGGAATCCTCATTTGCGATTTCTAATTTAGGGAGTCGCAATTTGCGACTCTCTAAACAGGGTCGCAATTTTAAGGAATCTCTATTTTAGCGATCCCTTAAAATTGCATTCAGAATGTATTTCATACATTCTGAAATGGCATTTTGCATTCGCACACGGGCATTCGCACCGTTTGCGAATGCAAAATGCTTTCATACATCTGGCCCCTGATCCTGAAAGTGACATCATTATGTTTGCACGCAACAGCCATATTTATTTACAACATTTTTATTCTCCAGCATATCAGCAGCATCTCACAATTTTGGATCAATGTCTTCTGTGACTGACTACGAGCATCAAGTCCTCTTTTCTTGTGTGAGAGAAAACTAGACTGAATGAACAAGTGGGATGAGCAGAACAACGAATTGAAAAGGCCATTGATAAAATGAAGAAGACTTGAGAGAGTTCTATAAACCAGCGAGTCCTGCTTTGATGCATTTTTGAAAACTTTGGGCTGGGAGAGCCTATCGGTTGTTTGTAGATCATGCTTCAGTAAGTTACTGTATAAATACTAGATTGCTGAGGAGGTCTGAAATACAAAGGGTGGAAAAATTAATAAATTGAGGTGGAATCATACTTCTCAATCTCTTTAACAAAATCTAGGCTTTCTTTTCCTAATAGCTAGGAACATCTACATATTATGACAAGACCGGAGCTCATATTATGCTTGTTTAAAGCATATTTACAATAGCAATACAATACAACATTAGAAACTGGCTTACAATAAAATGAATGTAAAACGGAATCATTAGATCAATCTACTGATCTAAAAATGTCCTCCAGCCTTGCACCAGCCCAAAGAGCTTTGGAAGCTATAGCTTCTGTTTTGGTGCAGAAAGGACACCAAAACATATATGTCAGTTGCAGCCAGGGATATGAGTAAAGTAGCCCAGTGAGCCAGAAAAGAAGAAACTGGTTTATAAGGTTTCTTAAACAAAATCAACAACTGAGTGGAGAAGTACATTCTTAGTGGAGCAGTTTTTGCTCTTAACATTTCAAATAAGAACCCATACTCAACCTCGGTTGGTTAGGAAAAGAAAAATAGAAAACAGATTTTAAACCTGTTTTGGTTCTTCTAGAAATAGCGAAATAAACTGCAGTAGGAGTATATTTTCTGGAAGATATGTCAAGAGCTCTAGTGTCAAAATGGAGTTTGACAGATACCAAACATAAAAACATATTAAGCTTTCAAGATAAAGGGGGTCATTACGACCCTGGCGGCGGGCGGCATGTTGGCGGTAACACAGCACAACACAACAGGCTGGCGGTGTTCCGCCAGCAATTATGACCGTGGCGGAATTGCCACGGCCATACCGCCGGCCCCTCCATTTTCCCGCCAGGATTTCGCCTGACGGTTATGAGTCCCCGACCGCCGGCCTGTCCATGGCGGTACACACCGCCATTGAAAGGCCGGCGGTAAGGGGATTTGGGGTGCCCCTGGGGGCCCCTGCACTGCCCATGCACGTGGCATGGGCAGTGCAGGGACCCCCAGGCATAGCCCCGTCGCGCATTTCACTGCCCAAATTTCAGGCAGTAAAATGTGCGAAGGGTGCTACTGCACCCGCTGCACATCAGCATTGCCGCCGGCTCTATTACGAGCCGGCTGCAATGTTGATGTGACATTTCTGCTGGGCCAGCGGACGGTAACACTGTTACCGTCCGCTGGCCCAGCAGAAATGTCATAATAGGGTGACAGGAATACCGCCGGCATTGGCGGTATTCTGTCTCCCGCGGCCTCGGCGGTCTTTTGAAAAGACCACCGAGGTCGTAATGACCCCCAAAATGTTTAAGGATAAGGCATCATTATTTTCACAATTCAGAAATGAATTAAAAAGTTACATTGAAGTCAGATAAAGATACATATTTTGTAGCAGGATGTTTAGAAAATCTCACTTCTTTAATAGACAACAAATGAGTGGATGTTGTCCAACTGGTTCCCCATCCACTTGAACATGGTGTGCTGACATTTTTGATCCATCAGTATTAACAGTTCTTTATGCTTTACTATACTAAAGAAGAAAGGAAATTAACTACCATTGTTAAATATGTTGAAACCGGATTTGTACTCCATTCCAGACAGCAGCTAGATCATACTGACCAGGCAGATTGATAAACATTTGAGGTTTAATATATGCTGCAGCTTCAGTGGAAATGCCTGGGGTTCTCCTGGTCATACTGAAATCTTCTGAGGAGGTGGAATGAGGAATTGGTTGGGAATGAGATTGTGAAAAAGACCTTAGGGGTTTCATAATATACTGGGAAATGAAGGATTCAGAATTTGACATTTGGATCTGCTATCACTGCCATTTTGTGTTTCCTGAATTCCACCTCCTTCTGAAACTCATGCCCTTTAGAGGGGCCTGAGCGGACATTTTTTGTGAAATACTACTTAGGGAGGTTTCACTATTCTCTCAAATGTATCTCCTGGAAGAAGGTACTGCATAGTTAACAGAAGCTTGGATAAAGAAATGTAAATCCTTTCTAAATAATTCCCTCTCTTCATCCTTAGTGTAAAAATCTGAAAAATGCTCAATCATAAGAGTATAGGAACTCTACAAGATGAAGAAATGATAAACCCAAGGAAAATGATAAAGTATTGAAAAAGTTTGCATAAAATGTGTAGATTAATGAAGACGAAACAATAAAAACAATCAGCAATATGAATTTCCTGTTAAAATAAATAAACTATAGCTCTTCAGGGGTTAATTTATCAGAAACCATGATGGACATTCAAGCCAACCTACTAAAGGAAGGTGCTTGCCATGAACCTACTAGGCAGACTGCTGAAAGTTGCTTGAAAGTTTCTGCCTCTGCTCATTAAAAGACATGCGCGTCATTGAGTGCAGCGGTGGCAGCGCTGATGGGCAAGCAAGCAGAGCCACACCACTTCTAAGCATAAAGCATATTTTTGAATGCATACTGCATGAGGGCAAGTAGCTTGTCAGCAGGACAAATGAGCTACATAAAATGAACATGTGCCGAATCATAAGTGAGAATAAACAGTTGATACTTAAGAAGATATGTTAATAAATATACCATTATTTAACAAATTGTGGAAAATGAATGTACTTACCTTGAATGTGAGCAGCAAGAAAAGAGGACTTTTTGCTCATAGTTAAGATATTTATATGTATTTCTGTTTATTCATTGGTGTACTTTAGTTACACTCCCATTGGCTATTTTCTGGAAAACATAATGGGAATTGTAGTTTATCTTGGCTGCTGTACAATTAAAGCAAGGAAAGAGAAGCATAATCTGAGCCACCAGTCTTGCCATAAAAACAGGGGTTACATGTCAACAGGTTGAGAAAGTTGTGGTAGTTGGGGAAAGATGGGGAAGTGATCTAGGATGACACCAGACAATTATTATCACTATGATGGATTGAAAGCTATTCTTGAAGTTCAGCAAAGCATTCCCGCTTGGTCCAGTCTAGCTCTGTCTGGGACTCCAGGAAAGCTTCTGCCCAGCTAGCAGGTGCCTGCTGACTTCCTGGAATGCCACAAGGAGGGGAAATGGATATAAGGTTGGAAGAGGTAAAGAAACCACCCACTCTTTTCCTGAATTAGTGGTGCGAGCACATGTTTTGCTGGAGAAGAAACAAGAGATGTGTGAACTTGTTGATGCAATGATGTGGCCTCAGCAGATGATGACCACTATGGTGACCTGGACACCTCCATCTGAAACTTATGCTCTTTCTTTTTTTTTCCGACGTAGCAGTTACTCCACCTCAAGAGCAATGGTCTCCGGTTTTTGGTATGTGCTTCAAAGCTAAATGGGTTTAATGTAGATTTTCCTAGTAATTTATGAAGGATAGTCTTAATTGTATTAAAGACATGGAGGCAAATATTATGCTGTACGTTCCTTGCTTTAATTTAACAGCAGCAGTCAACAACAATAAAACTACAAATCCCAGATGGCAAAAGAAATAAGCCAACGGGAAGAGAAAAGTAGTCCTTAAGATTTAGCCAATTAGTAATGTATGCGCCGTATAATGACCTCACTTGACTGCGAACAGCCCTCTTTTCTTGCTCGAGAAGTTAAGAAGAACGAAATAAAGGTAAAATAGATAATAAAATCAATAGAACCACAATGAGAGAAAGCAGTTCATGACAAAAGTTCATCAATCCTTGAAACAGTAAGATGTCTGGAGGGACGGAACAAACAGGACTCCCAAGGTAACTTGATGAGGAGGCAGTTCCATAAGAAGAACCAACCAGAGTATAATCAGCGTTATGAGGCCGATTGAGATGGACTCGAGTCGCTGTGAGGGTGGGAAAAAAACAATAAAGTAAAAAAATTGTGGAGGGATAATACTTGCCTCCGTGTCTATAATAAAATTAAGACTTTCCTTCATGAATTACTAGGAAAATCTACATTCTGTGTCAAGACCATAGGCTCCTATTATGCTTTTTTAAAGCGCATTAATAACAGTTGAAGAAGCATTGTCAACAGGTTTACGATAAAATACTCTAAACGCATTGTCATTAGACCAATCAGCTGATCTAAGAATGTCCTCTAAACGGGAACCAGCTAAGAAGGCCTTGGAGGCCATAGCTGTCCGGGCTGAATGGGCCCCAAAAGTGGAAGTATCATTACCAACAAGGGACATGATCCACCCGACCCAACGAGCCAGAGTAGAAGACACTGGTTTGCAATGTTTCCTAAAAGAGATGAGTAGTTGAGAGACAGAGGACGTTCTTAGAGCAACAGTTTTTTTGTTCATAAACTTTTAAAGATTGCAGCACACAATTTGGGATGATCAGGAAAATAGAGGTAAAACACTGATGTGAGGTTTGTTTTAGTACATCGAGTCACAGTGAATAACACACCTGTTGGAGTAAATTGACGATAAGAAATGTCTAAAGCTCTAATATCAGACAATCATTTAATCAAAATGAGACACAACAACATTGTTAATTTTGCATAAAGCATTTTTAGGGAAAGAAGAGAATTATCCAGCCATGCCAAAAACAAATTCAAAACAATATTGACATCCCATAATTGACTGTATTTCAGAAGAGGGGGGTAGAGAATTTAACTTCCTCCAAAAGTCAGCAAACAAGAAGATGTTCTCCCATTGGTTTTCAGTTGATATATGGATGATTTGAAGAAATTGCTGACCTCTAGAGATTTATAGTATAAACAGATTTTCCATTGGTAGCTTCTGATGCGAGGAAATTGATAACAAGGTTTACATCTGCTGAAAGATGATTGATATCTTTTCCCAAATACCAGCTGTGCCATAGAGACCAAGCTGACTTGTAGGCCTTTGTAGTTCCTGGAGCCCAGGACTGTGTGATATATTTTGAAGCTTCTAACGAAATAAGAGGGAGAGGTTGGTTACTCCGGAAATCTTCCACGCTGAAAGGGTAAGAAGATTGTCTAAAACTAGGTTGTGAGGACGATTCAGGGGGTCCATGAGGAGATGGGAAGGGTCTATGGACAACTCTAGGAGGGTTGGGAACCATACCTGGGACTGCCAAAAGAGAGCTATGAGCACTAGAGTTGCCTTTTGACGCCTGAGCTGCACAAGTAATCTGCTGATCATGAGAAAGGAAGAACGGCATAATTTAGGGAGAGAGACTGTAACAGGGTCTCAACAACCCTGCGATGGGACAAGGATGTGGGGCCCTAATTAATGTACAGAGGAAAACACCGAAAGCCGGACACTACTCGGAAACCCAGATATCCGGGTTAAAGAGACCAGAGTCGCAAAGGAGGGTGGAAGCGCAGAACAGAGCGAGGACAGAGAAGGCATACCAAAGAACACTGGCGACGAGATCCTCAGGACCAAGATGGCGGGACGAAGAAGGTTGAGGAATCGACCGATGCGGAACCACAACTTACTACTACGGCAGAAGGCACAAGAACCAGCCACATCCCTAGAGGGACGTGGCTCATGCAGGTTCGTGCCTGCTTTCAAAACCCCTCGGGATATTGGTGGTAAGGGAGAGGAGGGAAGGACAAATTGGGTAAAGAACCAGCAGCCCTGAAACTAGGAGGAGGGTATTCCTGTGCACCTGGGCTCCACTGTATCTTCCGGTCCACAGAGATAAGATTTAGCTGTAGTATTTTTTTTTCCACAACAAGGTGTCTACACTATTATCTCCTAGTCCTTTTCCCACATGGGATAAACCCACTCGCTATTTGTCCTTTCACACCCCCCCTTCATAAATATTGATAAAAGAGTCCACTTACTGTTACCTCCTGGTTCTGTTTTGTCTGCATGGTCCCACCTGCGCTGAGGTACTTCAAGGAGCTCAAAACCTGAAAGAGAAGAAAAACAAGAGGACAGGAGCATACCCACCTAGAGGAGTACAACAAGACAAGAGAGAAGGACTTTGAAAGGAGATAAAGGAAAAATGGAATAGAATAAAGCCATTTTTCTGTAAACCTCACAATTAAAACAAATAAAATCCACTGAGTACATAACCTGACTGAGTTTAAGTTTGTACCTTCCACAAAGAGACCAATCCTGTAAGAAGGCATCTGAGGCTAATGCTAATGGATCTGGGTGCCAACTGTAAAATTGAGGAAGTTGGGAGTTGAGATGAGAGGCAAAAAGATCTATTATCAGTGTACCCCATTTGTCCTGAACAGAGTGGAAAATCGAGGGATGGAGTGTCCAGTCGCTTGAATCCCAAAAGTGTTGTGAGTGCCAATCCGCTACAATATTGAGATCACCTGGGAGATATTCTTCATGATCCTAAACTTGGTTTAAAAGGCAATATTCCCAGAAGGCTTCGGCTAGCTCCGCTAAAGGATTGGATTTCATACCCTCTAAATGGTTTATATACCTTACTGCTGAAATGTTGTCCATCCTGAGAAGGATAGCACAGCAAACTATGTTCTTTGCAAGGCTTCTGATTGCAAAGGAGCCGGCAAGCATCTCTAAACAATTTATATGCAATCTGGACTCCTCTAGTGACCATGTACCTCCAAGTGATATTGGACCACAGCGGGCCCCCCAACCCATGTGGCTTGCATCTGATTCTAATACAAGATCTGGGGCTGATGCAAATATTGTTATGCCGTTCCAGGCATCTAAATGGAGAATCTACCATTGAAGTTCCACGCAAGAGTCTTGATCTAGTGAAATGGAGTCTGAATACACAAGGCCCTTTCTTAAATGTTGGATTTTTAATCTCTGAAGAGCCCGATAATGTAGAGGACTTGGAAAGATGGCTTGGATAGAGGAGGAGAAAACACCTACTATTCGAGCGAGAGATCTGAAAGAAATAAAAGAACTGCGTAGAATCTGAAAAATTTCTGATTTTATAGATTTTACAATTGCTAAAGGGAGATGTAGAGTGGCAGAAACCAAATTTATTTTGAAACACAAAAATTCAATTTGTTGGGTTTGAGACAGAAAATATTTTTCTTTATTGAGAACGAAGCCTAGATCCTCTAAAAGAGAGCAGGTAAGGGAGATGTGGGATTGAAGGGATAGAATACTCTTGTTCAATATGAGTATATCATCCAGATAAATTATGAGTCTGATGCCCTGAGCTCTGAGAAGAGCTACCACCGGCTTCATTAACTTGTTAAAACAGCAAGTACCTGAAGAAAGACCGAATGGAAGGGATGCAAAATGGAAGTATTGATCTAACCACTGAAATTGAAGAAATTTTCTGTAATTCGGATGAATAGGGACAGTGAGATATGCATATTGCAAATCCAAATGAACTATCCAGTTGTTTTGAAGAAGGGTGTCCCTGAGGTGAAGAATTGTTTCCATTTTGAAATGGCAGTAGACTACAAATTGGCTGTAGTATCTGAGGTTGATTACCGGTTGCATCTTTTTGTTTTTCTTTTGAACTAAGAAGATTCAGCTGGTAAAACCTGTA
This sequence comes from Pleurodeles waltl, assembly GCF_031143425.1. Classification (NCBI taxonomy): domain Eukaryota; kingdom Metazoa; phylum Chordata; class Amphibia; order Caudata; family Salamandridae; genus Pleurodeles; species Pleurodeles waltl. The sequence goes on from NC_090436.1 coordinate 508,204,240, forward strand.
GAGTGGGGTGGACAACAGGCAGTAGCTTGTTTTTGGGGAAGGGACTGTACTTCTAAAGAAATGAGACTGAACACTTCTGTTGAAAACTTTGGCGAAAGAGGAGGGAAGTACGGAAAAGGTTCTGAGTAGAGTTCGATAGCATAACCTCGAACCGTGTTTAATACCCAAGGGTCTGCTGTGATTGACAACCATTTTGAAAGAAAAAAATGAAGACGACCCCCCTATAGGAGGAAGGCCAGAAGGAACACTCACCTGTTTGGCTAGAGTATCTGGAACCTCCGGAGCCTCTGCCACGGAAACCCCTGCCTCTTTGAGGCTAGAAGTGAGGTGTATATTCCTGGTAGGAGGTTTTGTAAGATCCTCTTGAGCCTTGGTTGTTGTAACCACGGCCGGCAAAGCGGTTCCTTCCTCTGCCAGCCCTGGCAAAAACCTGTTGAGAAAATATTTTCTTCAGGGATTGCTGTGCTTTATCCAGTGAAGCGAAGGCAGAAAAGAAGACCTTCCGCCTTGAGAACAGGATCCACAGTTAAAAGGTTAACCAATTTGGGATCACATTTAAGCAGGAGTCCCTTCCTGCACTCATGTGTGAGGGCAGAATTAGTATTGCCGAGCAGACAAAAAGAACGTTGGACCCAAAGTGAAAGCTCTTCAGCATTGATGGCAATTTTCTCCAACCTAGCGGCCTCTGCCAGGTCAAAAATTTGTGTAAGTGGAACAACCACATCCAAAAGTTTGTCTTGATAAGAGGACTATGCCAAATTTAGTACAAAATGTTAAAAGAGCTGGTTCAATGGTAGGAGTAATGGAAATTTTGGGAGGGAGATAAGGATGGGGGCATTCGGATCTTAACTTTGACCTGGTTTATTTGTCCAAAGGAGAACGTAGTCTGGAAGATACGTGTTCACCAACGGGATCCGCATGGACCCACTCTGTAGAATTCGGATGGTGGATATGAGTGGGATCAAACATAGAGACCCCATCCGAGTCCATTACAACCCTAGGTTTGGAAACATCCTGATGCAATATTTTAGGTTTCTTTGCTGGAGGTGGAGATAACAATCCTCCATTATCATTATCAGATAATTCATCATCTGGATCCACATCAGCCAAATCGTCATCCATATCTGGAATAGAGGAGACCAAACTGGGAGATGAAATATGTTTTGATTTTGTTGTACATTTGGCTGATATTTTCTGTTTTTCATGAATATTTCCCTCTTTAGAAGGAGGCCTGTGAGGAGCCTTGCGTGAGGAAACCTCACCAACAAATAGCACCAAGTTATCATTTGTTTTAGATTGTAAATTAACTGAAGGGTGCTTTCTGCCTTCCACCACACGTTGGGCCAAAACTGTTTTTGACATCATGTTAAAAACAGATTTTTCCAATTTTTTTGATATTTTATTCCTTGAGGCAGAAACTTCCTGTTGTACAGAGGCTTGAATAAAATTATTCAATTCCTCTTTAATAATATTTTTCTTGTCCGGAGCCTCCTGAATCAGAGGAGAGCTATCAATTTCCATAACAAAACGAAGCATTGCTGAAATATATAAAAAAAATTCAGGAGTGTACTTGAAAAGCTAAGCCCCGCCTAAGGGTGTGAATAAAAAAAAAAGGGAAAGTTGAAAAGCCGGGTCAAGCAAGCTCTCACTGCCGGGATCAAAGCAGGAGGCTCATTGAGAAGAATGAAAGAAAAACCTGTTTAAATAAACGTCTGATGGAGGAAAGCAGAAATCTGAAGAGCGCAGTGAGTAAACGACGGTTTCCTCAGAAGCAGCATAAAATGGCGACCGCTATCTGAGTAACACACTTAAAAAAGGACAAAACGATTGAGTACCAGGGAAAGTGTGCTAAGGGCAATTGTGGCAACTTGCCGTCTATATAAAGAAAAAAATCGATAAAAGGACGGCGCGTAGCGTGTCAAAGCTAAGATATTGCCAAATGCCAACAATGCAATAAACAAACAGTAATGCCAGTAAATATTAAATTAATACAAGGTGAAGTACTTAACCCCCTGGGTGCCGCTGGCGAGCTGGTCTCGTCCCGGCACACGGTTCCAGTGTGCCGGGAGGAAACCAGCTTGTCCTACACCCAACCCACAGGGGGAGCACTAGCGCTCCACCCATGGGCCTTCCTCCCACACCCCCCAGTTTGGGATGGAAGGGGAATTGCTTCCCCAGCCACCCCATCCCCCCTAGTGACGTCGGATGATGTCAGCATGCAAATCATGCGCTGACCTCATCAGAAGTCACTTCGGATCATGCTGGAAGCATGCTTCCAGCGTGATCCTGGAAGAGAAATGCAAAAGAATTTCTTTTCCGACCGGGAGGTGGGGTGGGAGAGACATGAAAGGAAAGGGAAGACCTTTGCTTTCCTTTCATGTCTCTTGAAGCATTTGTGCTTCGCGATGCGATCGGGCAGCAGAAATGCCCACTGGACACCATGGAATTTTCTTTTTCAATGTATTTCAATAAAGGAAGCGGCCCCTTGGGCAAGGGTCGCTCCCTAGGGGACCGTATTATTTCTAGGCCATTTCTGCCGCCCCCGGGGGGGCAGAAACCACTAGACACCAGGGATAAAAAAAAATTTTTTTTAATGTGTGTGGAGTGACTCATTAGGCAAGGGTCGCTCCCGGGAGGCCAAATTATTTTTAGGCCATTATAAACCACTAGACACCAGGGAATTTTTTATTTTCAATACTTACGTATAAGGGGAGTGGCCCCTTGGGCAACGGCCACTCCCCAGGGGGCGCAAAATATTTTTAGCCCATTTCTTCCCCTGCGGGGGCAGTTCGGTCTAATATAATTAGGCCTAGACACCTAGACACCAGGGCTAAATTGTCTTTTTTTTTTTTTAATATGTTGAGAGCGACCCCTTAGGCAAGGGTCGCTCCCCAGGGGGCCAAATTATTTTAAGGCCATTTCTGCCCCGAACCCCTGGGGCAGATCGGCCTAGTATAATGGGGGGGGTGGGCAAAAACCACTAGACACCAGGGAATTTTTATTGTTTTTATCCTTACGCATAGGGGAGTGGCCCCTTGGGCAAGGGGAGCTCCCCAGGGGGGGCAAAATATTTTTAGGCCATTTCTGCCCTCCCCTGGGGGCAGATCGGCCTAATATAATTAGGCCGATCTGCCCCCAGGGGAGGGCAGAAAACCCATAGATACCAGGGATAATATTTTTTTTGTTTATTCTATTTTTTATATGTGGGGAGCGACCCCTTAGGCAGCGGTTGCTCACTCAGGGGCCAAATTATTTTTGGTACATTTCTGCCCCCCCCCCGGGGGCAGATCGGCTTAATATAATTAGGCCGATCTGCCCCCGGGGGGCCGAAACCACTAGACACCAAAGATTACTTTTTTTTTGTAATCATATTCACTCATAAGGGGAGCGGCTCCTTGGGCAAGGGCCGCTCCCCAGGGAGGCAAAATATTTTTAGGCCTTTTCTGTCCCCTCTGGAGTCAGATCGGCCTAATATAATTAGGCCGATCTGACCCGGGGGGGGGTAGAAACCTCTAGACGCCAGGGATATATATATATTTTTAATTTACTTTATATTTTTATGTATGGCAGTGACCCATTAGACAAGGGTCGCTCCCCTGGGGGGGGGGGAATTGTATTGAGGCCATTTCTGCCCCCCTTGGGGGCAGATCGGCCTATTTTTATTAGTCCAATCTGCCCCACTGGACACCAGGGATTGGTGTATGTGTGTGTTTTGTTTGGGGGGCAGCCCTTCGGGCAAGGGTCGCTCCCCATGGGGGCACATTACTGTTGGCCATATCTGCCCCCCTTGGAGGCAGATCAGCCTATTTTTAGAAGGCCCATGGGGGCAGAAAGCCTACCAGAGACCAGAGAAGATTTTATTTTTGCAAAATAAGAGGGTGGGGTATGGTCATACCCCCACCCCAAATAAATGGGGCCAAAGTTGTTCTGCCTACCAGTGGGCAGATTGGGCAATTACCTCCGATCCACACCCCGGTGGGGCAAAAAGTCTATTAGATGCCAGGAATTAAAAAAAAAAAATTGTGGGGTGGTGGCTACCAACCAGTATGGGCTTGGTTATGTCCCCACCCCAACTGAAGGGGTTAACAGTCTTTCAGCTCTCCCCCGCACAATCAAACATCTTATCCCACGGCAACCAAGAGGACATTTGATTATTTTGGGTTTTGGTTTTACATTTGGGCCATGATTGCTTGGTAACTCTCAAAACCCGCCCAGTTGGAATGGTGAGGGCTGCACGTTTTTGACTTTGGGACGCTGCCATGTAGAAAAATCCACAAGACCTAGACACATCTGAAAACGAAACATCTGGTTGATTCCAGGGTGGTGTGTTTCACATGCACCCGCACCATTTTCTTACCCACAATGTCCTGCAAACCTCCAACTTTGCTGAAAATCACACATTTTTCCCACATTTTTGTGATGGAACCTTCCGGAATCTGTAGGAATTCACAAAATTCTACCACCCAACATTGACTCACCTATATTGATAAAAATTCTGCTGCACTTGTCAGCCTAAAAATGTTTTTTTTTCAAACTGCTATTTTGGACCCGCTTTGGCTCTTCTCTCTCACAGGCACTTGGCCCAACTACACAAGCGAGGTATCATTTTTACTGGGAGACTGAGGGGAGCGTTGGGTGGTAGGAAATTTGCCCTGGTGCAGTGATCCCACACAGAAATGTGGGAATATATGATTTGTTAGCTAAATTTGCGGTTTGCTGAGAATTCTGGGTAAGAAAACAATGGGGGATCCATGTAAGTCACACCTCCGTGGCCTCCTCCAAGTGTCTAGTTTTAAAAAATGTCTGGGTTTTTCAGTTTCCCAGATGGCTGCTGAGCCCAGGACCAAAAACGCAGGTGCCACCCCGCGCAAAAACAGGTAATTTTGTATTTGATCATTTTGATTTGTCCAGATAGTGTTTTGGGGTATTTCCTGTCGCGAGCACTGGGCCTACCCACACAAGCGAGGTACCATTTTTATCGGGAGACATGGGGTAATGCTGGGTGAAAGGAAATTTGTGGCTTCTCTCACATTCTATAACTTTCTGTCACCGAAATGTGAGGAAAAAGTGTTTTTTGGCCACATTTTGAGGTTTGCAGAGGATTCTGGGTAACAGAACTTGGTGAGAGCCCGACAAGTCACTCCATATTGGATTCCCCTAGGTGTCTAGTTTAAAAAAATGTGCAGGTTTGCTAGGTTTCCCTTGGTGCCGGCTGAGCTAGAGTCCAAAATCCACAGCTAGGCACTTTGCAAAAAACAGGTCTGTTTTCTTTGGGAAACTGTGATGATGCCATGTTGTGTTTTGGGCCATTTCCTGTCGCGGGCACTAGGCCTACCCACACAAGTGAGGTATCATTTTTATTGGGAGACTTGGGGGAACGCTAGGTGGAAGGAAACTTGTAGATCCTCTCAGATTCCAGAACTTTCTGTCACCGAATTGTGAGGAAAAGGTGTTTTTTTGGCCAAATGTTGAGGTTTGCAAAGGATTATGGGTAACAGAACCTGGTGAGAGCCCCACAAGTCACCCCATCTTCGATTCCCCTAGGTGTCTAGTTTTCAAATATGTGCAGGTTTGGTAGGTTTCCCTATGTGCCGGCTGAGCTAGAGGACAAAAAATACAGCTAGGCACTTTGCAATAAACATCTTCAGATTTCAATGTAAAAATGTGATGTGTCCATGTTGCGTTTCCTGTCGCGAGTATTAGACCCACCCATGCAAGTGAGGTACCATTTTTATCGGGAGACTTGGGGGAACACAGACTAGCAAAACAAGTGTTATTGCCCCTTGTCTTTCTCTACATTTTTCCTTCCAAATGTAAGACAGTGTGTAAAAAAGACGTCTGTTTGAGAAATGCCCTGTAATTCACATGCTAGTATGGGTGCCCCGAAATTCAGAGATTTGCAAATAACCACTGCTCCTCGACACCTTATCTTGTGCCCATTTTGGAAATACAAAGGTTTTATTGATATCTATTTTTCATTCTTTATATTTCAGCTAATGAATTGCTGTATACCCATTATAGAATGAAAACCCATTGCAAGGTGCAGCTCATTTATTGGCTCTGGGTACCTAGGATTGTTGATGAACCTACAAGCCCTATATATCCCTGCAACCAGAAGAGTCCAGCAGACGTAACTGTATATTGCTACAAAAAATCTGACATTGCAGGAAAAAGTTACAGAGTAAAACGTGGAGAAAAGTGGCAGTTTTTTTCACCTCAGTTTCAATATTGTTTCATTTCCACTTTTATTTTATATAGGAAACCCTTGTAGGATCTACACAAATAATCTGTTGCTGAATTCAGAATTTTGTCTACTTTTCAGAAATGTTTAGTGTTTCTGTCACTAACTGGAAGGATGCTGAAAGCACAAAAATAGTAAAAATGGGGTATGTCCGAGTTAAAAAATGCCAAAATTGTGTTGAAAAATTGGGTTTTCTGATTCAAGTCTGCATGTTCCTGAAAGCTGGTAAGATGGTGATTTTGGCACAGCAAACCCTTTGTTGATGCCATTTTCTAGGGAAACAAATCACAAGCCTTCTTCTGCCACCCTTTTTCACTTTTTATTTTTTGAAAGAAAAAAAAAACAAATCGCTGTATTTTGGTTAATTTCTTGGTCTCCTTCAGGGGAACCCCCAAACTCTAGGTACCTCTAGAATCCCTAGGATATTGGAAAAAAGGACACAAATTTGGTGTTAGTAGCTTATGTTAACAAAGTTTATGAAGGCATAAGCGCGAACTGCCCCAAATAGCCAAAAAAAGGCCTGGCACCTGAGGGGGAAAAAGGCCTGGCAGCGAAGGGATTAACTTGACTGCGAGCAGCGAGAAAAGAGGGCTCTTCACAGTCAAGTGAGGTCATTATACGGTGCATACATTGCTGATTGTCTATATCTTAGGGACTATTTTTCTCTTTCCATTGGCTTATTTATTTTGCCGTCTGGGATTTGTAGTTTCATTGTTGTTGACTGCTGCTGTTAGATTAAAGCAAGAAAAGTATAGCATAATAGGAGCCTCCTGTCTTGACCTAAAATTATGTACAGGCTGGTAGCTGAATATAATTTGGGTGGGTATATGCATTTTTCTGAATGAGTAGCGTGTCTATTTTTTTGTGTACTGGCATTCCTCCTGGCTGCTTTACTCACTTGTGGTTGTGTTTGATGATTTGCTTTGCCCTTTTAATGAAATTTCTTGATTTTTTCCATGCCACTTTCATGTTTGTGCAGTAAGTCCCCATTTTTAGGTATGGTTTCATGCCAATTCGTACATTGAGATGTGTAATACATTTTATCTTGGGTAATATCAAAGTGCAGTGCATACAATTAAGCACAAAGAATTACAAATTAATTTGACCAGTTTCATGCACTAATGCCAATGGATGTTTAGAAAGTAGTAAGCACAGATTAAATTGTTGCTAATATTACACATGGAATGGTTTGGTTGATTGAATAAGGCAGGCTGATTCTGTCTCGAGAAACTGATAGATGTGCTTTTCTAGTCTGTTAAATGTATGTTTGTCTGCAGTGCCATCTAGGGCTATTGCAATTATTTGATTTAAACTATTTATTTTTTCAAGGTAATTTTATATTGGAAGTGAAGAATGAGCGGACAGTGGTTTCATTTAATCGAATAATATAACATCATATGCAAATAATTACCAAACTACGAGCTTTTTAAATTACATAGGATCCCTTTTTTATCTTTGTTTATTTCAGAAGTAAATAGGAATAAAACAATGTCCATAATCCTCTTTACACATGTATATTAACAGCAGGAGCAGTTTGTCCATGTGCGCGGAGGAGTGTCTCCTGCTAACAAAAATGCCCCAGAGCAACTGAAAAATAAAATGGTAATAAAGTTAATTTATTACCCTTTTATTTTTCAGCATCTCGTCTTGAACCGAGTGTCAGGACGGGGCTGGGCTATTGCTTCTGAGTGACAGCAGGGAGCTCTGCACATGTCTCTTTGGTCGGTCGTCTTGTGATGGCCAACCCGACATGCGCATTTTTAACTTCTTGACAGCTGGGCTAGAGAAAGCACAGGCCTCCAGTGCTCTTTAGAGCGCTGAGGGAGGCCACTTACTCCAATCCTGATTCTTCTTTAATGCTGTTTAACAGCATGAGAGCAGTGCCAAGATTGGGTAGTGCAGCTTTCTTGGTCCAGAATTTCAAGGAGAGAAAACACCCAAACGAGGTGGACATCATAACAAGTCAAGAAGGTGTCATTTTGTTATTATGATATTAATGCCACCTGTATTTTGCCTGCCACATCACCCTGTACATGGCAGCCATCACTGATTAACAGTAAAAATACAACCCTATTAAAAAGGGGGTGAAGACACTAATAAAGTAATCCTTACAGAAAGGGGAAATCTCAAAGAAAGACTGTTGGGCATATGTGAAAACACTAAGCACAAATGCAGTCTCATAGAGTTGACCCCATAATGAAGCCTGGTAGTTTGGGTTAGATTGTTCCCACTGGATCAGGGTGAAGACTGATTTGCATATGGCTGGGTTCAAACTGATGTAGCATTGTGTGCAAAATAACAATGGACTTCTGGTGAGCCTGAGTAATTACCAGTGGCTGAAATTAATTCAAGCATTCCATTCACAGCTTTTTTGTATCCTTAAGTGTGTATTTAATGGGTCATTAGTGCAACCAGTTGGTAGGTATATTTCTAGTAGCTGCAAGGCGCACAAATGTATTTCTTAGGGGTATTATGCACTAAGATGTGGGAGTTGTGCTTCACCAAGAGAGATTTCCAGCTCCCTAGACCGACTGATAGGTATTACTTCAGGCTGAAACTGCACCGTTGTCTCGATTTATCATGTTTCCATACCAGAACCGGTGTTCAAGGCTGATAACCACACATCTCTTACTAATTTGTAGGCCTTACGTTTATTGTTTCCCAGCCCTTCTGACCTTAAGATAAAATAGCCATTATCAGTCGTTATGATGAAGGCCGGAACTGTGGGGACAGAAGCTCTGCCTTGCGCTGTCAGGCCCCTCTACTTGCTAAGTCTGTAATGATGAATCTGCCCTACCCCACAAATCTGCATTTACTTTTTTCGATAGCATCAAGCAGGTCATCCCCATTTCTGCTGGCAGTAGTGTAGATTTTTATATGTGGAAAATATGGGCAAAATATGTGCTAAGATACAAAGAAAGGTCGTCCACTCAAATCTATGTTTCTGTTCTGTAATTTACATCATAAAAAGTGTAAGCGGTTAACATATACTAAATGATAATATGCTACTACGGCAAGGCACAATGTGACCATGGCATGCGAAAACCACTGCATTTATTAGTAAAATATTCATTTTCTCACTTGTTGATCATTTGTCACTAGTCAATGCTAAAATCTTATTGAATTTTAACTTCTTCAATCGTTACAAATGATTTCTCATTCCTAGTCTTGGTCTGCAGTGCCATCTAGTGGCAAATAGTGGTGTTCATTATTTCATTTATTATCTTGTGGCTTCATAATTTAACTAGTTACACTTAATATAGTAGAATGGAAAATGGGAAGAACATGCTTTTATTTTACTTATGCAAACATTTAGCAGACTACACGATTTTCAAATCATAAAGGCGTACTTTTTTTATTTAAATCGTGTCGGACCTATTTGATAATGAGCCACGAGGATATGTCAGACTACAGAAGATATTAAATTCATCGGTATTTTGATGACGGTTTCAACCTACTGTACGATTTACCTTTGTTTTTCTACATTATCTTTAACTGCAACGTTGTCTCATAAGAACAAAATCAATTGCTACATAAAAATACAAATTACTTTGACCTTTTTCATATTTAATATTATAGACCGTAATATGTAAACTTTCTCGAAATGTAATCTATTTTCTTAATTTTAGATGATTGTCCTTTACTGGCAATGGAATAAAAAAACTGTGAGACAGCAGAAAGAGTTAATTCATCTTTTTAGGAATGATTACTCCTTATTTATCCCAAAGGGGCTGAATTTACTCACAAAGGCTATTGTCCGGCTTTTTCTCGATCTTTGATGTTGTTGGCACTACCGACAGCATAAGGGTTGAGACTATGGCCCTTAGTATGACCTTGGCGGTAAATAGCAAATACTGCTGTGCTGACTGCTGCCAGCATACCGCCGTGGAGGCGGACATCCGCCTGTCACATTATGACATATACTTAGAAAGTCAATAGAAAACAGCCACAACCACAAATCCGCCAGACCTACTGAATGTGATAAACTGCCGGTACCACCACCCATACCGCTACGCCACCAATACTACGCCCTCCAAATAATGACCCACCAATCACCACAGCGGACGTTCAAAGATGGTAAACTATTGGTGGTGAACACCGCCACGGTGGATAAGGACCCCAAAGACAAAATAAGACAACATTGGCCAGAACAAAAAACCCACACCTGACACAATTACACCCACCAACAGCACTATAAAACACACACACACATAACCCACAATCCTTTGCTAACACAAAAAGACTGCATTAGCTAGGCACGCAAATCACAGAGACAACTTCACACACACACACCATAAACACCCATTCATGCGTCATGCACAACACACACCACAACTCACCACATTACTCAACACCCTCAGCACAATACACATACCACACAACACCCATGTCCTAATAAAGGCACCCCTGTTTCACTGATGAGGAGTTGCGGATCATGGTTGAGGAAATAGGGTAGAGCCACAGCTGTTTGGAGCACAGATCCAGCAGATATCCATTGCCAGGAAGATGGAGCTATGGAGGAGGATCGGATGGATAGGGTGAACGCCGTGGGACAGCATCCACAAACAAAGGACGAGATAAGGAAGAGGTGGAACGACCTACGGGGGAAGGTGCATTCCATAGCAGCAAGGCACCAGCTCGCCATCCAGAGGACTGTCGGTGGACACCCACCTCCTCCCCCACAGCTGAGAGCATGGGAGGAGCAAGTCTTGGCAATGCTGCACCCTGAGGGACTCACTGGAGTTGACGGAGGACTGGACTCTGCTGAGTCAATATTTACTACCTATCACCCCTCCATGGCTGCATGCCAACTCAACCCCTCACCCTTATTCCCTTCACTCCACCCCATCCCACACAGTGCACCACCACAATTAACAAACCTAAATGCCAAGCCCTGCATGCAACACCCACTGCATGCACATCCCCACCAGCCCTGCAATGTACACTCACCACCAATGTATGCACAGCTTGGAGAACTAACAATCTCACAATCCATCAATATGCACAAACAAAGGTGGCAGGGCAACAGCAATGATATAGGGGAAGCTAGTGATGCAGAATATGTCACAGACAATGTAGCATAATACACCACTTACATCCTCATAGGTGCCCCAGCCAATCTCAGAGGCAAGGAGGTGCCACGGCTACACAGTCCCCCACCAGAAGATGCCCCAGTGATGACAGCAACTCAGGAGCTCTGGATGAACTCGCTGGCCCATCAGGGACCACTGGTCAGTCGGCTACCCCAGCCCACAGCCAGTCCACTACAGAGCCTCCCCTCTCAGTATCCAACACCACAGCAGCCACGCAACGTCCCCACACCTCTTTCCCCAGGACACGTCAACCAGTAGTGTGCCCACCTGTACAGGGACCCCAGTCAACACCTCACAGGCATGACAATGAGGGTCCTAGGGTCAGTGGCAGTGGGCACACCATTCAGGGGACACAGGCACAGGGGGCCAGGGACGGACAGACGACAGCTGTGCACCAGGGGGAGGACAGGCCCAGGGACCTGACTGCCCAAGAGGCACTTACTAATGTCCTGGGGGCTTACCAACAATGCCAGGACAGGATGGGTCAGGTCATAAACATCATGCAGGAGAACCAGAATCTGTAGGGGTAACACCACCAGGAGAGCAAGCAAGAATTGCATTCCCTGAACACCACCATGGTCTCCATTGCAGGAGTGCTGGGTGACATGGCCAACATCATGAGGAACTATACAGCACATCAGTGGGCCCCTTCCACTAGCCAATGTACTCACCAGCCTTCCACATCTGTGGCAGCTAGTGGACAGGAGGCCCTGCCACAGGACCCACAGGCCACCAGCACCCCTCCCCCTGCAGAAGGTGAACCACCCCGCAAACATTCCCTGTGACCCAGACAGACACAAGAGACAGTTGCCAAGACCAAGACCACTGCCAGGAAATGAGTCCCTCCTGAATGTCCCTCTTGTGTCCCACCCTGTCACCTTGTCCACTTTGAACTACCATTTCTCCCCTTCCTTTGGCCTCTTGGACACTGGACCTGTGCTACAAACAGACTGACCCACTACACTGGACTTTTCCCAACCATTAACGTTCTCTATTCCACTTCCCATTGTAGAACAGTTTTCAAAAAACACCCTTGGACACAACTTGAGTAATAGTGCTTTATCTACAGGTAATGTACAATGTAATGAACTGTCATGAACTGCATAATCCTGTGTAAATGTCCAGTAACATGTTGATCCATCCAACAAATGTGTCTCAGCGGTTTGCACACATCACAGCAGTGCACTGTTGGAACAACACCAACATCTGCAATAAGGGAAGGCATAGGTGACGGTCAGGTGTGTTACCTGAGTGTCATTGGAAGTTCTACTGGATCAAATGTGACCTGTTTTCCACATCCTCCTCCTCTTCCTCCTCTTCACTGTCCTCAGTGTCCACTGCTGCCCCAGCTGCATTGTCACCCCCTTCTCCTGCAGATAGGGTACATGCCTTCTGAGGGCCAAATTGTGCAACATGCAGCACACAACAATGATTCCGCAAACTTCCTCAGGGGTGTAGCATAGGGATCCACCTGTCAAATGGAGGCACCTGAACCTAGCCTTCAGGAGCCTGAAGGTTCTTTCTATAATCCTCCTGGTATGACTATGAGCATCATTGTACCTATTTTCAGCCCCTGTTCTCGGATTCCTAACAGGGGTCATGAGCCATGACAGGTTTGGGTAGCCGCAATCACCTGCAAGAAGTAAGGGACACACATTAGCCCTGCACAATGGCATGGGCTATGACTCCTGAAGGCATACACTCACAAACATTGGGTGAGGGCACAGGCTCACCTATTAGCCACACTCTGTGCCTCTGTAGTTGTGCCATCAGCTGTGGGACACTGCTATTCCTCAGGACAAAGGCATCATGCACCGACCCTGGATACTTGGCAGTGACATGGGAGATGTACTGGTCAGCTAGGCACACCATCTGGACATTGAGTGAGTGGAAACTCTTCAGATTCCTGTACACTTGTTCATTGGCCCTGAGGGGACTAAGTCAATGTGGGTCCTGTCGATGGCCCCAATAACATGAGGTATATGTCCCATTGCATAGAATCCAGCCTTCACAATGGGTAAATCATCTACCTGGGGGAATGTGATGTAGCTGCACATGTGTTTGAGCAAAGCAGACAAAACCCTTGCAAGTGCAATCGAGAACACTGGCTGTGACATCCCTGCAGCCAAGCCCACTGTCACCTGGAAAGAGACAGTTGCCAGGAAATGGAGCACTGAGAGTACCTGCACAAGAGGGGGGATTGCTGTGGTGCTACAGATAGCAGGTAGCAGATCAGGCTCCAATTGTTCACACAGCTCTGTGATTGTGTCCCTGTTTAGACGATAGGTGAGTATGATGTGCTTGTTCTCCAGTGTAGCCAAGTCCATAAGGAGTCTATACACGGGTGTGTACCTCCTCCTATTCCTCTGCAGTGGTTGGTACCTAAGGGACCCAAATATAAGAAAGGAGTGACAACAGGAACCATGAACACACTAAAGCAGTGTACACAGAGCATGCTTCTATGTTGGACACTGGAATTGTGTAGGTGAGTACATTTGACTACAATGACACACTAATTAATCTGTACATGTGTACCAGCATTAGAAAATGGTACCCACCTGTCCTGTATTCATGGACAGGTGGAAGTGACCTCACTCTGCTGGTTTTCTAGTGATGGCGGAAGGCTGCCTGCACCACTGTGTAATTTCTCATTGGCTAACATGACCCTCAATGGATAATGAGAACAAATGATGATCAACCCCGGCGGTGACGGTGTTCACCATTGCGGACGTGGGAGCCATTTCCTTTCTACCACTTCACTTCATTCCTGACTTTCCACAGGACGACATCTCCATTGCGGGTGCTGCTGCGACCTGTGTCTGGAACCTGCCATTGCTCGTGCAACAGGGGAAAGGGCCCCACCTTTCAAGTCGGAGCAGTTGGAGTGCCTCGTCGATGGGGTCCTACCCAAGTATGGGCAGTAGTATGGACCTACAGACCAACAGGTGAGTACACCATGGGTACGTTGCATGCGAGATGACTGCATGGAGATGTGTGTGTGTGCTGGCAGTGTGTCAGGTGGTGGGGTATGGCTGGTGGCAGTGTCAATGCAGGGGTATGGTCATGCGTGTGCCTGATGAGGAGAAATGCTTTTTGTGGGCCATATGTATGACAGGATGTATTGTCAGGTTTATGGTGTCCCACCTTCTGTGTTTCCTCTGCATGTCAGTGCCCATCAGAAGAAGGTGTTGTGGCGTGCCATCACCAAGGACGTGCAGACCCCGGGGGTCTATAGCAGGTGGAGCACCCACTGCAGGAAACAGTGGGAGGACTCGAGACGCTGGGCCCGGAAGACCGCAGAGGCCCAGGTGGGGATGGCCTCCCAACGAGGGAGGGGTGCCCGTTGGAACCTGAACCCCCTGATGGCCGTATACTGGCGGTGACCTACCCAGAGCTGGATGGGCGCTTGAGGGCATCACAGCAGCCACAAGGGGGTGAGTACAATGTGTTTGTCAACCATCTCTGATGCCTGTCATGGGATTTGGTTGCAGGGTACTAGTCAGTGGATGCCCCAATATGCCAGTTCAGATATTGCTGCATGGTCCAGGTCAGGTTAATAGGATGGAAAGCATGAATTAGATAGCTAGGTAGGTGGCTTCCCATCTCAGACAGGACTTAGCTGGTCCCAGTTGGTGTGTAGCTGGTAGTGTTTGGCACCTAGCTGCTGTGGTACTTAGCTAATGGTATGCCATACTGCCCATTCTCAGTCTCAGTGTGTGACAGTGTTGTGCCTGCCATCGGTGTGGAGATTGACCCTGTGCTCTTTTCTCTCTCTCCTTTTGTCATCCTGTCCATGTGGGCATTACCATCATCTGGCAAAGGAGCAGGTGCACTGGCGAGTGAGGGTGCAGCCCACGAGACCCTGGAGGCAGAGTCCACTGACGCCGATGGGACCAGTGGGATGGAAGGTGAGGGGAGCACCATGGCGTGGACAGAAGGTTATACCACTGTCTCTGATTCTTTCTCCAATGGCAGCTCCCTGGTGGTGGCGAGCCCCTCCGGAACCACCCCAGCTACAGGTTCTACTGACACCTACCGTACCAGCACCACCCTCCCAGTAGCCCCCCACTGAGTTTCCTGTGCCCGCTCACCCATGAGGGTGGGCATCTCCTTTGCCCCAGGCACCTCAGGCCCTGCCCCAGTCAGCCCTGCTGTCCTCATTGAGTAGGCTATTGACCTCCTGAGATCCATCTCTGTAGGGCAGTCAACCATTATGGATGCCATCCAGGGGCTGGCATCCCAGATGCAGCAATGCAATGCCTTCCTGGAGGGCATCCATAGTGGGATGGTGGCCCTATAGAGATCGTTTCAGACTTTGGCCTCTTCACTGTTGGCAACCAGTTTCCCTGTTTCATCCGTCCCCCCACCAAGTACCACTACCCCGTCCCAGTCTCCTCACCACAACCCATCCCACGCACACATTCTGACAAGCATGCACCCAAAACAACACACAAGAGTCACACAGACAAACACAAGCAGCACACTTCAGTCCACAAGCATTCACACAGCCAACACCCAGATGCACACACAACATCATCCACTACCTCCACTGTCTCCCCCTCCCCATCCTCGCTCACAGTCACATCTGCACTCACACCTGCATGCACTACATCAACAGTCCCTGAACCTGCCACCTGCACAGCCTTGCCCATAGTCACCACAACAGCAGACCCGAAGATATGCACCCCACACACCACATGCGCACTCACCACCACCACCTCATGCAGCACACCCACGTCACTTGCAGACACCACCACGACATCCATCCACAAGTCATGTTTGTCCTCCCCCACCCTGTCTGCCTCCCTCCAGTGACACACACGCTCGCACTCAGACCCCCAACAGCCATCCACCTCACATACGCACACTGTCCATGCACCTGCACCCAAGTCCAGCACACCTCCTCCTCCTGCAACCACTCCCTCTACCTCCACACCCATCTCTCCTCCCACATCCCACCCCATTGTCCCTAAGAAGCTTTTCCTTGCCCACCTGGACCTCTTCCCCACCGTCCTGCCCGTAAGAGGAAGGTCACACCATCCCAGCCCAGTACCTCAAGCACCCAGTCAGACACAGCTCCACCCCCAAAGTTTCCAGCTGCCACTAAGGGGCACATGAGTGAGAAGCCAGCCCCCTGCACCAAGAACACTCCCCCCCAAAATGGAGGGGCAAAGTGCTGTCCCCTCCCAAACAGACTGGCAAGGCCAAAGGGCCACCTCCAAAACCTAGGGCCAAGGAGGCCCCAATGAAATCCCTGACCAAGGAGGCCCGACGAAATCCCCACCCAAGGAGGCCCCACAGAAATCCCTGGCGAAGGAGGCCCCAATGAAATTGCTGCACAAGTAGGCCCCACAAAAATCCCTGGCCAAGGAGGCCCCAACGAAATCCCCAACCAAGGAGGCCCCACAAAAAAATTCCTACCCAAGGAGGCCTCACAGAAATCCAAGGCCAAGGAGGCCCCCCAGAAATCCTAGGCCAAGGAGGCACCCACATCCAAAGCCAAGGAGGCCCCCAGAAATCCAAGGCCAAGGAGGCCCGACAGAAATCCCTGGACAAGGAGGCCCCAACGAAATCTGTGGACAAAAAGGCCCCACTCGAAACAATGAACAAGGAGCCTGCACTCAAAATTGTGGCCAAGGAGCAGCATCCCGTACTAGAGGCCCAGGAGCAGCATTCAGAACCAGAGGTCAAGGAGCAGCATCCAGAACCAGAGGCCAAGGGGCACCATCAATAACCAGTGGGAAGGCAGCCCCCTCCTGAAACAGTGGGCCTGTCCAGAACCAGTGGGCAGGCAGCTCCCTCCAGAACCAGTGGGTAGGAAGCCCCCTCCTAAATCTGTGGGCATGAAGCCCCCTCCTAAGCCTGTGGGCAGGCAGCCCCCTCCAGAACCAGTGGTCAGGCAGCCCTCTCCAGAACCAGTGGGTAGGAATCCCCCTCCAGAACAAGTGGGCAGGAAGCCCCCTCCTAAACATGTGGGCAGGCAGCCCCCTCCAGAACTAATGGGCAGGGAGCCCCCGCTAGAACCAGTGGGCAGGAAGCTCCCTCCAGGACCAGTGGGCAGGCAGCCCCCTCCTAAACCTGTGGGCAGGAAACTCTCTCTTAAACCTGTGGGCAGACAGATCCCTCTAGAACCAGTCATCAGGAACCCCCCTCCAGAACCAGTGGGCAGGAAGCCCCCTCCAGAACCAGTAGGCAGGAAGCCCCCTCCAGAACCAGTAGACAGGCAGCCCCTCCTAAACCTATGGGCAGAAAGCCCGCTCTTGAACCTGTGGGCAGGCAGCCCCCTCCAGAACCAGTGGGCAGGCAGCCACCTCCAGAACCAGTGGGCTAGAAGCCCCCGCACAATGAGATGCAAACCCCACCCCCTACCCACCCTTTGAGGTGCCTGCCCATTTCCAACATGAAGCCCCTGAACTGTGGAGTCCCGATGTTGTCAGGAGTCAAGCTGGGGCTTGGACTTTGCCCTATGGGCATTTGCGACTTTGGACTGGGCTTTGGGTCTGCATTTATTTATTTCTGCATATTCATACTAAAGGAATACAGTGGTTGGAACTGTGTATGTGTCCTGGGCTTATTTACTCCGGGGTTCTGTTACTGTTACGTTCCTGTGCATGTGTTTCTGGGTGTGTGGTGTATGTATGGTGTGCTGTGCGTGTGTGTGTCACTCCCCCCTCCAACCCTTGTGTGCTAGGCAGCTGTACTCACCGTCGTCGTCTTCGTAGGCGTTAGTGCTCCAGGACAGCCATGGCATGGTACAGCACTGGGAATACTTGCAGTTCAGTTTCCATGGCGGCCGCGGACTCCTGTGTGTCTCTTGAGGTGAGTGTCTCCTTTTAAATGATGTATTTCCACCAGGCTTTTGGTGTCGTTGCTACCGCCCCGGAAATCGTGGCGGTGTGCTATGTCATAATATGGTGGGCTAATCCTTGTCTTCCGCCTGCCTGTAGGTGGCTACCGCTGTGTTCGGTGTCTGTACCACGCTGGCGGTTGGTGTGGTACATTGGCTGTCTATGGGAGGGATCACTGCCATGGTCATAATTTGTCAGTCATTACCGCCAGCCTGTTGGCGGTGATACCGCCACATTAACCCTGGCGGTCAGAAGACTGACAGGGTCATTATGACCACCTTTATATCCTCTTTACTGACCACAATGCTGGCTTCTTTGCCCAAGAAGGAAACATTTTCTTCAAAACCACCTTGACTCTCTGGGGGAGCTTGATGGAGCAGTCAAGACAAAGGCAATCTGAAAAATGAGACTGGACACCATGAAATAAACATTTACTCTGATGGATTTCTCTTATGAGGTTATTGAAGTCAGCTAGAGATGAGTGCAGAATGAACAACCTGCTCTTTACCTTGCCCCATTCCCAGACCATCGGGCTGGTCAAACTGTTTACCAAACATTCAATAGTATAATAGATGCTCTCGTTTTTCAAGTGAAAAAAGTGTGACATTCTCCTTCCTTTATGCTGGATTCAGCCTCTGAACTGACCTATGGCCAATCTCCGTGAGAACCACTCACACTTGCTAAGGAAGGATGAGAATGTAATCAAGGTCACATGCAGGAGATATGATGGACCATGTAAAGGGCCTTCAAAATATGTCCTAGTTCATGTATATGGTTGATGGAAACCCACATGTGAGCCAGGAGTCCAGAAAGGAGTAGCAGCATTGCAAATAAATTGCTAGTCGGTACCAAGAAGGCCAGAAAGTTCTCATCATGCAGCAAATGAACCTTTGTGGAAGATAAGAAAGCTGTCCTTATTGTGGCATTAAAAAACAGTGATGAAGATTACTGCACTGGCATCGGGTCCACTAGAGATCCTCACTAAGGGCCTGATTCACACAGGTAAACTCTTTTGTATACTTTTACAACTGTTTGCAATTGACCAAGGAATTTTATGAGCAGTATCTTTATGTTCCCAGACTCCGTCACCAGTGCTGAGACTGCAGATACTACTCATAAAATTCCTTTGTGAATTACAAAAGTTGTAAACTTACACAAAAATGCAAGTTTACCTTTGTGAATCAGACCCTTAGTGTTTCTCCTGAACAAATGCAGGCTGTATCAGAAGTGTGGGGCGTTGGCTGCATTGCTTTTATACAGAGATGATGATTAATGAACTCCTATGTGACTTGCTGCAAAGGTTAGGCTAAGATAACTCAGTGGATGGGAGTGAACCTCAATCATGGCCTTGACATTTGAGCGCCAAGGAGTGCTTAAGGTCTAGAGTGTGTATTTCGCTGGCCTTTTCACCTTGACCCCTGTATTGATATTGTAATGCGTTCATCACATTGACACTAGTAGAAGTTTTTGGGTCGATGATGTGCCGGCTTCTCAGCGCTACCCACCTGCAGATCTCCTGGCAAGAATGGCTTCCCTTGTGAGTTCTTTAAGACAGACAAAGCCCTTCTGTACCCCTATTGCATGGGCTTACCAGGAGGCTGTGGAATTGGAGTCACTGGGAGCGACTGCCAACAGGGCTGCTATTTACCATAGCACCCAAAGAAATAAGGACCTGCTGGTATGCGCAAGTTATCGACGGATCTTATTAATTAATTTTGACCTCAAAATACTGGCTAAGATCTTGTTGAACAATCTGAGCGGGGTCATCCCTCAATTGATCCAGAAATTGCAGTTTGGGTTGATCCCAGACCATAATTCTTCTAACCACCTCTGAACCCCTGCTCATATATTGTGGCATGTGTGCAATGACTTGGAGGACAGACTAGTGTTTTTTCTCAATGCTGAGAAGGTATTTGATCATGTAGAACTGTTGCATCTCTTTTGGGTGGTGCAGGCAATAGGCTTACGTGAGGATTTAATAGGGAAGGCCCGCCTTCTCTCTGAACTTTCCATGGCATATGTCAATTGGGAAGGTTTCCTGTCAGTGTCTTTCATGATCTGCAGAAGCACCAGCCAGAGCTGCCCTCTCTCCATGCTCCTCTTTCTCTTGTCCCTGAAGCCGTTGTCATTGCTGTCCTCTCATTGGCAGACATCCACAGGATTCAGATAGGTGGGGGCCGAGGTAAAGACGCTTTTATATGTGGCCGACATTCTGGGCCGTATTTACAAGGCCCCTGAGGCACAATAATGCCACTGCAGCGTCACTTTTGTGATGCTCTGGCACCGCAGTGTGCCTGCACATCTTTACAAGGTCACGTAAAGCTACCATGCATGGCTTTTCATGGCCCTGTGAATAGTGCCCTCTTTCATGCATAACTCTGCATGAAAGGGTGATCCTTGTGTATTTCCACGCAAAACCCATGGAATCTGATGCATCCCCAGATTTACAAGTTTTTGTAAACTTGGGAATGCATCAGATTTCTACACCATCCCAGGGGTGATGTAAAAATGGTGCAACAAGGACAAATAATTTTATTATTCCTAGTTTTTTGCTCTTTCCATGTGTTCTGCATTTTGTAGGACACATAGAAGGAGGAAAACACCAGTAATGATTGTTTATGTGCAGAAAGGTGTCCCTTCCTGCACATGAACAATCATCCTTGCAATGCAGGCACCCTTTCACTGTGGTGCAAGGGTGCCTGCATTGGTGCTAGGCAGCCAATTGTGTGCCAGTGTAAAGGAAAATACAAGGATGTGTCGTATCCATATAAATATGAGGCATCCCTGCACTTCCGGGTGATGCAGCAGAGCGCAGCAAGCTGGCTTGTGGCACCATGCTGCATCATTTTTTTGTAAATATGGGTCTCTGTTTCTTCTGTCATACCCCACCAAGTCCCTTACCATGCTGATGTCCATTATTAACCATTTCTCATGACTCTCACTTTATTAGGTCAACTAGACCAAATGTGAGGCACCTCCCCATACGGGAAACATAAGAGATGGCATTAATGATTTTGATATTTTGAGTCGATCCAGACAGGATTTCCTCAAATGGCAAGATCTTAATCTCTCTCTTTGAGGCACAGTCCAAATGGTCAAAATGCTAATAGCACCTCAATATAACTATGGCAAACCTTGAGGATTAGCTGGACAATGGTCAGGGAGGTATTGAAAAGGAATATTGATCTTATATATGGAGTGGCCATAGACCGCTGCTTAAAGCACAGTGGACAAAGCAGCCGGTGGTCTATCTTTTCCCGCATCTGTCTTCCTGTAGCCTGCCCTTCTACTTGTCCCAGATGTCCCTGTATCAGGGATGCCCAAGGATAAGCGACATAGTTCCAAAGGATTTCATGGGACTCCCGGACGCATCTTTGCCATGTTACTTCCCACCTACATACTGGCCGTGGTGCTGTAACCCTATTTTCTTTGCCATGGCAGAAGCCTGCACATAAGTTAATGGGTATTCATTCCCTTTTGCATAGCAGGGAACTGCTGTGGTGATGCTGTGGTGAAATGAGGCCTTGCTCATAGCTTATAAACCTTTCTTCTGGGACGACTTGGCATGCTAAAGGTATCAACACCATAGACCAGCTCCTCAATGAGGGAACACTCAAGCCCTTCTTGGCCCTCAGGGAACTTCGAGGCCCTCAGGGAGGAATTCTAAATGACTGAACATTGGAAATACAGCCAGCTAGTCCACAGCATCAGAGAAACCTTGGGACCTTTTCCTGCGGCCTTGTTGACATTCCCCAACTTGCAATACTTGCGTATCTGAGGTTGCTATGAAGGTATGGTCTCAGTGTTGTATGGATTCCTCATCAAGGCTTCTGCCCTCACCTTTACTAGACTCTAGTGGCAAGTTACCTTGAGCAGGGAATACACTCCGAGTGACTTCGCAACACTTCTCTTGGACCCTGATCAAATTCTTCAAGAATCCCAAATGAAATTTTTACACATCAAGGTACTCCATGAGTGATTGTTGACCCCAAAGAGACTTAAGCGGGTGCATCTGGTGCCACATTCATGCTTTGGAGATGCAAGGCTGAGGACTGTAACCTTTTTTACATTCTCTGGTCCTGTCCAGCAATATAATCAAACTGGGCAGTGGTATGGACTCATCCTCGACTCATCCCTCTTCATGTCAAAACAGGTCAACGCCATCTCCTCCTCCTGCTACAACACCCTCTGCATGCTCTGCATAATCTACAAGTGGATCCCGACCGAAACAAGAAGAACAGTGACACAGGCCCTCGTCAGCAGCAGGCTTGACTATGGCAACGTACTCTACGCAGGTATCCTGACCAAACACCTGCAATGCCTCCAATGCATCCAAAACGCCTCCGCCCACATCACCCCCCACCTGAGAGACCTTCACTGGCTCCCCGTCGACAAGAGGATCACCTCAAGCTCCTCACCCACGCACACAAAGCACTCCACAACGCTGGGCCAGCCTACCTGAACAACAGACTCAGCTTCTACACCCCCACCCGACAGCTCCGCTCCGCCAACCTTGCCCTCGCCGTCATCCCCCGCATCCAACGAAAGTCCTCCGGTGGCAGATCCTTCTCCTACCTCGCTGCCAAGACCTGGAACACCCTCCCGACCAACCTCAGACAGATCCAAGACCTGCTCACCTTCAGAAGACACCTCAAGACCTGGCTCTTCGAGCAGTAGCAGCACCCCCCCAGCGCCTTGAGACCCTCGCTGGTAAGTAGTGCGCTTTATAAATATATGTTGATTGATTGATTGGTTGATATGAAAAGCTACCATATTCAGTATGTCTGTCCATCCTCCCACCTAGCATTTCTGCATGATGTGTTGATATCCCATAACTGGACATCCACATGCATCGCTGGTTGGCTACCTCCCTATTAGTGGTCAAACTTTGTATCCCAGGTTACTGGCAATGACCCTCATTCTCCACTCCCTCAAAGTGGATCATCGACCTCCATAGTGTGGTGCTTCATGAGAGGACTACCTATAAGCTGAATTAGAAGATAGAGGCCCATGGTAGGGTCCGGAGGGCCTTCTTGGAGGAGAAGGAGGTGACCACTCTGCAGGGAGGGTTGATCCCCCATCAACGTAGCCCCTCTACTTACTCTACCTGCTGTTCAGTCCTAACTTCATTGTATTGCTAGAGACCTACAGCTGGATGAGCATTCAGGAGTTGACTCATATGTAGAGATACTCTATATCCTTCATAACCTATGCTTACCTGACAGTTCCCCCTGGATGCAATAGGGGCCACTTACTAATTTCCCCTGACTCTAATATACCCTGCCGTCATTAGCAAGGCTCCATAGAGGGAATCTCCTTTTCCTTCCCCTACGGGATATCCTCCCCTCACCTCCCTTGGGGCAACATGCCTTACACTTTGATCCTCTAAGCTTGAAACCCCCCTCTCCCTTTGGCCTGCAGGCCCACATAAGTTACCGTCAACTGACTTCTTCTATGTTGGCACGATTTTGAATTAGCCTGTCTCTGTTCTCATAGCCTGTTCTACCTTAACATGACTTCCAGGGATATCTGGGAATGGATTACAGGTTGTGGTCCATACTCAACACCACAGTCCTATCCTTGAGGACTGATCACAATAATCTCTATGATTCTGGTTTCTGCAGAGTATTATGATGCCATAGTTGGGAATTGTGTTATGTCTGGCTCCTTTTTTGTGCACTTTTACCCTCTTTACACCCTCATCGCCTTTCCCCTAACTCTCCTGACCCCTCCTATCTCTTTCATTTAGTGACTGGATACTCTGGAGACTCCTGCACTGTTCGCACACCTATTGCAGTGGGAAAGGGTTTCACCTCCTCAAGGGATGTCCTTTACTACTGCTGTTGTTGTATATTCTGCCATCCTCTACACACTCACTGCAATGAGCGGTTTAGTCTCTTGGACTGTTAAGCGGGGACATTGATCCTCTATGAAGTATGTTTGTTGTACCCGCTCTTGCTTATTGTTGCTAGATAAATGAATAAAGAAATGTTGCAAACATAAAGAAACCAAAGTTATGACCGCCATGTACTGGGAGAAAACTCACAGCTTAGCAGGGGCATTTCTTTCTTTACTTTTCAGTACCAAACTTTGGTTCTAGGAGTTAGTAAGGAAGTTAGTGACTACTGTAGCTCCTTTTGTTAATAAATATTGTACCAAAGTGGAATCTTTCTGAAAAAAATAAAAAAACAAATTGAAAATGAAGATTGAGTTGATTCGCTTATCAAAGATGTCATGAGTGCTGTAATTTGTATGGTAATTATCAGTGCATGCTGAGCTTGGCCCCGAGGATCCCATCCCTCGGGCCTGGCCTAAATGTTTTCTTATGGGGTCGTGGCCAAGTTGTCAATGGAGTCGGACGTGTAGTCCGGAGCTCCGATCGCCGTTCTCGGTCTGAGGGGCAAATATCCTGTTGGTGTGCTGTTCCGACCCCAAGAAAGTGATCCGGGCCCTCCCGGGGATTGAGGGGACTCAGCGAAATAGGAAACGATGACCACGCAGCAGTGGAAAAGGGTGCCCGGAGGCACTGCGGGGGGCCGCGCTGTGTGGGACCTCAGGCCATGGTCCCGGTGGTGCGCACCTAGCCGCCTGAAACAAGGAAGGGCGGCCAGGAGGCGAAGGCCTGCAGAGGGCTCCCCCTTGTATGTGAAGCGGATCGGGAGGCCCGGGAGGAACCAGAGGCACATTGACAGCCCAGGGACAGGGCGGTGAGTCCAGGAGCGGGGGACAGAGTGGCCACCATTTTCTTTTCTCCCTCTCACGTCTCAGAGCGTGAGGAATGGGCTCAAGGGATCTGTGGGGGAGGAAAAAGACGATTAAGCAATAGGACCACCAAATGGCAGAATTAATTGAATGAACAGCCCCCCCTCCTCTCCTGGAGACAATTGACAAGGGCATGCAGTGGGCCTCACAGCCCGGTTAACAAAGACCCTGAGGACTCTGGAGCTTTTCCGGGAGAGAAGCAAATTCAGAGGCAAGAGGAGACAGAGCCCAACACACCCAGAAACACAGAGAGGGGGTGAGAGAGCACCCAGAGCTTGGAGGCACTGGGGAGGAGATGGGACTGTCCTGATAAGGGAGATCACAAAGCCCAGAGGTATAACGGTTCACCTGGGAAGGTATGGGGCGGGAAGATCCTGAATTGGTGCACAAATACAATACAGAGAGCAACTCAAGCTAGGAGCAGGACAGGACACAGATACCTCACTTATTACTGGACTTACATACCAAAAAAGGGAAACAGGCAAGGAGGTACCTAGAAATAACGAACAAAGGAGTGATACGACAAGTCACAGAAATATCCAAACATTGGAGTGTGGAGGAGTGCTAGATCACTGGAGGGGCATGGTTGACCACAGTAATTTCGACGACTTGAGAGGAACTGAGATGCCCCACTAACAGACTGGCAAATAGACGGCCAGGAATAGCGACGTCGCCGCCATATGCGCCCATGCACAGCAGGGGAAACTGAATAAACAAGTAAATACACTGCAACAGCTGTAAGACTGTGATAACTGGGAACTCCAGGGTGGACACATATTCCCTCAACCCCCAGGTGAAGATGGGGAAACAAAAACGGGTAAGGAGGCACCGGCTGGGCCGATATGAGCGAGAAGACTGGGGGAACAGTAGCACTGACTCAACACACCAAAGTGATTCTGGCAGCCATACAAGACTCAAAGACAGCCCTAGAGAGTCAAATCGCAACACTTGTGGGGGAGGTAGGTCTTCTCCAGGACGATCACAAGAAGCTGAAGGATCGGGTCAAAGAAACAGAAGAGATAATGCATGAGACGACCCCGCAGGTGAAAGCACTCATGCAAAAACTCACACTCATGGATAATGAAGTGACAACTCTGGCCATTAAAGTGGACGACACGGAAAGCCGATCTCGGTGACACAATATACACCTGGTGGGAGTCCCCAAAAAGGCAGAGGGCCCATCACTAGAACTCTACATAGAAACATGGCTGAGTGACGTGGTGCTATGGGGTGCGCCCACAAAATTATTTTCAGTGGAGCGGGCTCACAGGATCCTGGCGACCCCTCCACCGCCGGGGGCATACCCAAGACCAATAATAGTGCGATTGATGGACTTTAGAGACAGAGATGTGATCCTCTAAGGTCAAAACGCTTAAAATGCAATAATTATATGTTGTGATATCACTGTAAAGGTGATATAAAGTATCTTAAGTCTTTTAAAAGCAAACAAAGTCTCTTTCAAGCACAAAGTACCTGGTTCGCATGCAGAATCTCCGCAAAGAACCGCAGAGGAGGAGATGCGTGGAAACAAAGAGGGTGTGCGTCAATTTCTCAGGCTGCACACGGTGATGAGTCGTTTAGTTTTCACGCAGGGACAGCTATGTGTCGATTTCTGCTTGATTCAGCTGGATCCTCTTGGGGTTGCGGGGTTTTATGATGCCCCAGGGACTTTGTGTGGATTTCCTGCACTGGCAGGACTAAGTCACAGGAGATGCGTTGATTCAGTGGGCGTTGCGTCGAATTTTCTACTGCACAGCAGGCACTGCACGGATTCCTCTCTGGAAGTCGAGCTGCGTCGTTCTGGGTCGACTGTGCGTCGTTCTGGTGGGCCGTGCGTCAAATTTCCAGTCGCTACGCAGGCGCTGTGTCGATCTTCTCGATGCGAAGTCAGGCTGCGTCGTTCCCGTTCGGCGTGCAGTGAAATTTTCACCACAGTGCAGGCTGTGCGTCGTTTCTGGCAGGCTGTGCGTCGCATTTCGCCCCACAAGGAGTCCTTCTTGTAGAGATGAAGTCTTTTTAGTCATGAGACTTCAGGGAACAGGAGGCAAGCTCTATCCAAGCCCTTGGAGAGCACTTCTTCACCACAGCAAAGCAGCAGGGTAACAGCAAGGCTGCAGTCCTTCACAGAAAGCAGACAGTTGAGTCCTTTGGGCAGCCAGGCAGTTCTTCTTGACAGGATGCAGGTTCTGGTTCAAGTTTCTTCTCCAGGAAGTGTCTGAGTTGGTAGGGGCAGAGGCCCTGTTTAAATACCCAAATGTGCCTTTGAAGTGGGGGAGACTTCAAAGAGTGGCTTAGAAGTGCACAAGGTCTCCTTTCAGTTCAATCCTGTCAGCCAGGGTCCCAGTAGAGGGTGTGGCAGTCCTTTGTGTGAGGGCAGGCTGCTGTCCTTTGACATGCAAGTGTCAGGCCTTCACCCTCCCAGCCCAGGAAGACACATTCAAAATCAAGATGTATGCAAGTGAGGCTGAGTATCCTGTGTTTGGGGTGTGTCTGAGTGAATGCAGAAAGAGCTGTCAACTAAACTCAGCCAGACATGACTGTAAGGCACAGAAAGATTTAAGCGCAGAGAAATGCTCACTTTCTAAAAGTGGCATTTCTAAAATAGTAATATTAAATCCAACTTCACCAGTCAGCAGGATTTTGTATTACCATTCTAGCCATACTAAATATGACCGTCCTACTCCTTTCAGATCAGCAGCTACCACTCAAACAATGTATGAGGGCAGCCCCAATGTTAGCCTATGAAGTGAGCAGGCCTCACAGCAGCGTAAAAACGAATTTAGGAGTTTTACACTACTAGAACATATAAACTACACAGGTACATGTCCTGCCTTTTGCCTACACAGCACCCTGCCCTATAGGTTACCTAGGGCATACCTTAGGGGTGTCTTATGTGTATAAAAAGAGGAGTTTTAGGCTTGGCAAGTACCTTTAAATGCCAAGTCAAATTGGCAGTGAAACTGCACACACAGGACTTGCAATGGAAGGCCTGAGACAAGGTTAAGGAGCTCCTTAAGCGGGTGGCACAACCATTGCTGTAGGCCCACTAGTAGCATTTAATCCACAGGCCCTGGGCACATATAGTGCACTCTACTAGGGACTTATAAGTGAATTAAATAGTCCAATTGGGTCTGATCCAATGTCACCATGTTTATAAGGAGAGAGCATATGCACTTTAGCGCTGATTAGCAGTGGTAAAGTGCGCAAAGCCCTAAAGCCAGCAAAAATGAGGTCAGAAAAAGAGAAGGAGGAAGACAAAAAGTTTGGAGGTGACCCTGCAGAAAGGCCATTTCCAACAGGGACCCTAAAGAAATAATGGAAGAATTGGCAGCCCAAATGGAGGACTTTTACAAATGCCGGATAACAATTCCAGAGGCAGAAATAGATAGCTTCCTAAACGATTGCTCCATGACATGTCTATCCCCGCAAAAAACAGCGGATCTCGAGGAGGAGATCACTGAGGAAGAAATGTTGGCAGCGTTGGGTCAACTACTGAAAGGGAAATCGCCGGGGCCTAATGGACTTCCCGGAGAGTTTTTTCATAAACTCAGTAAGGGGCAGATAACACACCTACATGCAGCATTGCATCACGCTGTTGAAATCGGAGAACTTCCACCCTACATGAGAACAGCGGCGATCATCCTACTACCCAAACCAAACAAAGCCAGAGAACGAGGGGATTCTTACCGCCCGATCTCACTATTAAACGTTGATGCCAAAATACTGGCGAAGACGTTGGCAATAAAATTGAGCGGGGTGATGGCAACCCTGGTCCTCCCGGACCAAACGGGCTTTATCCTGGGACGCTCTACAGCCCTAAATCTCCAAAGGCTCCACAATAATTTAGCTCTAATAACACACTTGACTAAAGAAAGAGCAATCCTCCCCTTAGATGCCAATAAAGCAATTGACTCAGTAGAATGGAAATATATGTGCGGCATGATGGCCAAGATGTGATTCGACCCCAGATTTAGGAAATGGGTAGAACTAATATACAAAAGACCAACAGCAAAAATGAGGGTAAACGAATACACATCGCAGGAATTTGACATTCTCATAGGGACTAGGCAGGGGTGTCCTCTATCGCCGATGTTATTTGCACTGGCGATCGAGGGGCTAGCTAACTGGATAAGGACAGATCCATTGATGAGAGGATGGCCAACAAATAGTGATGAGGAGGATCGTATTTCTCTCTATGCGGATGACATACTATTGTATCTAACTCAGACACCATCCTCAATGGGCCGTCTGGGAGACATATTCTGAGCATTTGGGGAGGTGTCAGGATTCGGTATAAACTGGGGTAAATAATTACTGTTTCCCATGGGGACATGGGAGACTGAACAGCATACAATGTTACCAGTTAGAGTGGAATTGGAGAAATTCAGATACCTAGGAATTTGGATATCAGGCAAACCTCACCTACAGTACATCACTAATCTCCAAACCCCTAATGCAGAGATTCGAAATGGAGACTAAGCATTGGCAAACCCTCCCGATCTCATTGATGGGAAGGGCAGCACTCTTTAAGATGATAGCATTACCTCGCTTCCTGTATATTTTACACCACTCCCCATACCCAATTCCAGAAACATTCTGTCGCCAAGCAGACTCCCTACTACGAACACTACTATGGTCATGAGGGCAACCCAGAATCAAACTTTGCACTTTACAAAGACCAAAGTATGAGGGGGGCATTGCCCTGCCAAATATCCAGAAATACTATGAGTCGACACAACCATTGAGCTTTTGCTCCACAAGATGACCCAGCGTTCAGAGTGGACAGGGCAATGATGCACAAGCATAGTTACCTGCACTGGCTGTATGGAGGCAGACTAAACCCTGCATTTAGCCCAGCAACAAAAATGGTCATACAAACTTGGACACGACTTACTAAAGAGATGGGATGGGCCATACGTCTGACTCCCAAAACACCTTTATGGGAAGGGAACTGGCTACTCAAGATAAATTCCCTAAAGGGCTTTAAAGGCTGGGATAACATTGTGATAACATATTTAGCTGACATTCGGGACACAAATGGGGTGGACCCCTTCTCACATCTTCAAAATGAATAACAAATGTCAGATACTCAATGGCTACAATACGTCCGCCTTCAGGCGGCTCTGAAACACAGTATTCCCATAGAAGAAGAGACACAGGAACGCACCCCATTAGAAATGAGACTCCTAGAGGGAAGGATACCAAAGAAATTAATATCACAAATTTATGGTACAATCATGATACACACACAACCCTCTTTGTCTACTCTATGGGAACAATGGAAAAGAGACTGTAAAGACTTAGAAGAAGAGTACTGGGCGGAGGCTCTGATCTTTCTGGCAGAAGTGGCTATTCCAGCATCCCTCAAACTAATACAAATTAATATACTACACAGAGTATACTATACAAGATCTCTGCTCTTCAAGATAGGGAGGGCAGCAAACAAAAAATGTCTACGGGCAAGCTGAGGAGAGGTTCTGGGAGGAAGTGAGGGGAACCCTGGAGCGTGTGACAGAGACTAGAATGGAAATGACGGCGGAGTCAATGATACTGGGAAATGGGGCCACACTAAACACACAAGATATCAAAAACTACTGATAAACCTAGGATGTATGATTGGAAAAAGAGACATAGCTAGGAGATGGGGAACGGGGACAGCACCAAGCCACGATGAATGGAGAGAGGGTATGGATAGATGCTGCATACTGGAAAAAGAAATATAAAGAAATAAAGGCAATGAAAAAAATACGAGAAGATATGGGGGAACTGGGAAATGGGATAGCTTAATAGCTGCCTGAGGACCAACAGTGCTGTTAGAATGTGGGGCAGTAGATGAGATAAAGCCAGAACAACTCCAATGAGATGAAAGGGGGCTCAGTAGATGAGAGAGGATGGGACAGGAATCCACACAATGCAAACACAATACAGGTCAGAGAAGAGGAATCCTCACTGAAAAATACCGACAAGGTGGGGGGTGGAGAGAATTAAGGGACTATTGTTATCATGTGATCATTAGAGTTGATGTGTTACGTCAGGGATACACAAAATGTTGTTACAATTGCTGTTTTATATATGAAAACAACAATAAAAAATGTTTAAAAAAAATATGGGGTGGGGGCTTTGCTGCCCTCCTCCCCAGGCCTATCTGGGGATGCAAAAGCAGCTCCATCTCTGTGAGAGCAATGTTTCCTTTGACTCTCTGCCTGCATCTCTGCAGGAAGACAGAGGAAACTCCACTCTGATGAAGGGAGACAGCTCTCCCTTCATCGGAGCAGAGTGTTTGCTGTGACTTAGCGGCAGCCTCAAAGCTGCCATCAAGCTCCGGAGAGGTGGTTGTGGCCCCCTGCAGCTCAATAATTTAAAGCCCCAGGGACATGACAGTCCCGAGGCTTTGAGGAGGTTGCACGCCCTCAACACCATATTTAATGGTTGCCCTGGGGAGGTGGCAGTCCCCAGGGCTGCAGAGAATGCACTCCCCTCTGCACCACATCTAATGATTGCCCCTAGGAGGTGGCCCCCTGCACTACAATAAAACATGCCCACCCGGGGACCTCAAAATAATGAACAAAATAATGAAGCGCAGAAGTCCATGATTAGTTTAAAAAAAAGCTTTTAGTGGATCTGCTGCAACTCCCGGGACTGTGGGCAGCCTCCCGACATTTCATTTGTAATTGTGCCCTGGAAAGGTGGCGGTTCCCAGGGCAGCAGGGGGGGTGGGCATGTGCCCCCCACACTTTATTTCAAATTGTGCTAAGGGGTGCGGTAGGGGCAGGGCGGCCCTCCACATTAAAAGTTTTAGTGCCCCAAGGACCTGTCCCACCTAGGGGCTGCATTTAATGAAGCGCGAAGTCCGCACTTGTTTTTAAAAAAATTTTTTTAGTGGATTCACTGTGTCTCCCATCGAAAAAAAAAAAAAAAAACATTTGCCCCAGGGGCATCATAACAACAAGAGTTACATTGTCCCTCACAATCAATTAAAGTATAAACTTAGGGCCTCATTTATGAGGCTCTCGTGACATACTGCACCATTGGAAAGTCGTCATTTTTTTTTAACGCTCAGGTGGTGCAGTGTGTCTGCCCGTATTTAGAAGGCCATGCAAAACCACCTTGTGTGGCTTTTCATAGCCTTGTATATAGGGATCCATTTCAAGCATAACACTATGTGAAAGGGGCATTCCATGGGTGTTGCTTGAGATGTTCTCATGCAACGCCCATGGAACCTGAAGGAATCAGACACATCTCCATATTTACAAGTCTGGGAATGCGTCACATTCGTATGTCACCTCAGGGGTGGCGTAAGAGTGATTGTAAAGGGAGAAATATCTCTATTTTGCCCCGTTTTTCCTCTTTCTATGTGTGCTGAATTCTGCTGCACACATAGAAGGCGGAAAACACCTCTTGTGATTGTTTCTGTGCAGAAGAGTGTCCCTTCCTGCACAAAACAATCATCCTCAAAGCGCAGGCACCCTTGCACCATGGGTGCGAATCTTCTGGGGCATATACCCATAGCTGCTTATCATGTCCTATTTTGGAAACCTTTAAATCGTGTTTTGGGTTAGAAATTTATGTTTGCCCTGATGAAGTGACCTGTATTAAAAAAAGAAAGTCGTGAAACACATATTGGCTATATGTGTGGCAAATAGCTCTACAGAGATATTTAAGCTTTTATGAATAAAGAATGGAATAAAGATGGAATAAAAATGGGCCAGATGTACCAAAGGGTTTTACCCATTCTGTGTCTATGGGAAAAAGTGTTCGTACATATGGCCCATTAATTTTAATATTATTTTCTCCATGACCTCAATTTGTTTTATATGTATTTAAAAAGAGTTAAGAAGGAGCCATAGCAACAGGTCAGAAATGCCTGCCCACTCTTAAGGTTTTGTCTCTCTAAAGTAGAGACATTGTGATAAAAACAATCATTTGCTAATTTTGCATAGTGATGCAATACTGTTAGGAACAAAAACACATATAGCTTTCCATGTACCTCTTGTGAACTCACAAAAATGTTCAATTTTATACCATAGCACAATTTCTAAATAATACTGGATGTGTGGATTAGATCCGCACCTGTATATGCTTCCCCTTTTGAAATTACATTTTTAGATAGAAATACAAAGAATCTGCACTCACTTAACATACAGGTGGCATGCAATTCGAACTGTAAGTTACCGTCATACCATTTTGTAGGAGACAGCGCCTACTCCTTAAATCTTGGGATCCTGATGCTATATCTGAATTCACAATCATGTGAACAAAGGTATAACACATCAATCAAACACAGGGGTATTGCTCAAAGGACGATTGGATCACAGAAAGGCAGATTCTCGAACTTGAGCACAATCCAAGGAAGTTGCAAGAACATGGCCACTGTCACCTTGCACAAGATAGCAATGAAGAAAAGACTACCAAATGGACTTGAAAATGATGGATTATATGATGTAGGTAATTACATTGAATATCTCCAATATCAGTGACAAGGGCAAGTTACATCTATAGTTGCAGAAGGACGTTGTTGAAGGACTAACGTAATAATACTTTTTGACGCACAAGAGACAAAAACACAAATGTAGACGTGAATTATTTTGTACTTAAATGTATATTAGAATATGTATTTATCTTTTTTTATAATTCACACACATGTAAATACAAGAATGGGCTAACCGGCTATATTCACGATTAACAACTTCAGAAATGGTGCAAACTTTTACACTTGAAAATGTATTATTGTATATTAGAACATTGGAATGCTTGGGGCTCCATTGAAAACAATGGAGTGCTGCGGGCTTTTACTGGCCAGTAAAAGCCCACAGCGCCAACATTCCAATGTTCGCTTTGTTCACAGCAACAGCTGTGAACAAAGCCTCACGGAGCCCGAGGGGATTTTAATCCCCTCGGGCTCCGTGATTTTTTTTTTTTTAATAGAACATTCTGCCCTGAGTGGCAGAATGTTCTAATAGCCTTAGAACCCGCCGTAGCGGGCTCTACGGCTATTAAAGTCCCTCTCCCTTGTTAAATGCCCTCGCCTTCGGCTCGGGCATTTAACGCGGGGAGCGGGCCTTTAATAGCCGGTAGAGCCCGCTACGGCGGGTTCTAAGGCTATACTATATTTTTAATACATATTTGTGACTTACTCTGTAGAGCATCAAACTAAAACTACACTATCCTGTCAATACTCAGTGTAGCTTTCCCTACTTTTTAGTGCCTGGCTCAGCTGTCCCAAAATCATTCCCAACACTTGACACCTCTTTTCTCTCCAGTGTTAATGCTGGCTGTATTAGGTGTCTGTATTTCCACAAGTGCATATGAGAAGTTAGAAACACTAAAACACTTATGATAGTATCAAAAAACGAATGTCCTTAATCAGTCATCATTTTATCATATTCTCATAAATGGATCTCTTCAATTTCTATAATACGTATTCAATTTGAGTTTCACTCGTATAAACATGTTTTGAGTTTCCAAATATAGAGAAGGCTAATATAATTCTAGTCATATCATTGTTCCTCCTTAATGTAGATTTAATTGCAATGGATTGATCTTCATAGAAGAATTTATATCATACATATTCTTCACTACCCTGACACACCCACCATGCCTTTTGCGGGCCACCCTGCTTTCTAAAAGCTTGTTTCTTTGTTGTCAGTTGGAAGATATAAAAATATATAAAAGAATATGTAAAGGGACAGTTTTGTTTATCATATACATCTAATTAATGATGACCCCCACCTATGATACAGTAGGTCGATAGAAGGATTTCCCTGTGTATTCCAAATCAGAAGCCGGGATCTTCAAGTTAGTACTAGCTGGTTTAGAACAGGTTTAACTCATAGCTTTGCTCCAGAGACTGAATACACAACACTGGTTTAGAACAGGTTTACACAGTTCTTGCTGGCTGTTAACAACGCTTCTCATGGAAGAGAAGAACTTGGCCTCTGGCAGTAGGAAGGCAGGAGTACAGGACCAGTTGACAACACAAAAGTTCTGTTTCATAGTTCTTGCTTTGAATTGGACATCCTATAGTCTACTGACAGGAACTAAAACTATTGATTACAGATCCAGCCTAAATTTACTGTCTCCGTCTCCACCGAATCGAAACCCAATTCTAGCATTGCCAGAATGAAGGACACCACATCTCATTAGAGAAGTGTTTAAGGACCTGATCACGAGTTTGGCAGTCTTGTCATCGCTGTCACTACAGCATCGGAAACCCCGACCGCTGACTAGGTGGTCCACCAGCTGAATTACAATTTTGGCGGTTTGCTGAACTAGAGACCACCAGGGTGCCGCCGACATCACCAGCCATTCGCTGAACGCCTTAACGGCGGCTGGGAAAAAACAGCTGTCAGAGGGCTGTATAGACAAGGGTACAACCATCCCCTTTACGATGTGCTTTTCCATTGAGACAACTTTAGCAGGGAGACAACATGCTTCAACATGGTGGAATCAAAGGAAATAGGGTGCTAACTCCCCCATTTCCTTTTCTTCCCTTCAGTCTCCGACGTGGACCCCTTCGTCCAGGACCCCCCTTCACAGCAGCAACTTCACCCCAAACAAAAAAAATTAGATAAGTCCCTTTTGAATTTTTCTGCCATTGAATGGACTGGGCATATATGGCCCAGTCTCCAGCAACGGAAGCATACATGTACAAAGCATTTTTGCACGTGTGTCAAACACATAAATTCATTTTGGTTTAGAATGTACACACCTCCACTGACACAAATGGAAAAATATGCCTTTTTATTGCTGACCGTCATCAGGAACACCACCGCTGGGCCAGTGGTAAAGTTTTAATATGGCGGGGGTAGACCGTCGACTCAGCAGGCTTATTGGGACCGCTGCCTTGGTGGTTTTGCGGTCTGACCGCCAAATGCATCATCAGGCCCTAAGTCTAGGGGCAATGCCTCTGCAGTTGAAAGAAGGTTAGGGTGATTTTGGTTGAGGGATTTTGGGGACGTTCACTTTAAACTGAAAAAGAAAGTGCTGAATAAGGTGGGAATTCTTTGAGAAAATAACCATATGCTGGGAATTCTCTAAGCACTGGTGTGCACATTGGTTAAGAATATAACTCCATCACCACTTTCTCAGAACAATCCTGAACCTGGGAAAACATACTGAAAGAAGAAGACTCTGACTGGTGGCTGGCCATAAGAAGATCTCAGAGCTCCTGCTGCTCTCAGTCACCGGAGCTGCTCTGCAAGGGTCACATGGCTGCATTCCAGTTACTTACAGAGGCTAAAAAGCAGAAGGACTTCTGAATCTCAGACAAACCTGCTGACCACTGTGGAGTGGACACTACAGGTGCCCTGGCTAGAGAGATCTAGGGCCAGATGTATCAAGAAGGCCTTTCGCGAGTTGGAAATAGCGATTTTTAAGAAATCGCTATTTCTGATTCACAAAATGCAATGTATCACATTTGCGAATCGGTAATAGCGATTTCTTACCGAATCGCAAATTGCGATACCAGCCCCATTCGCACCTATGGGCCTGTAGGCCCATATCTGCGCATTTTTTGCATTTCCAAAATTGCGATTTCTTAGCTAGAAATCGCAATTTTGGAAATGCAAAACCCCAGGGTGCTGGGGGCCTAAGGCCCCCTCTGCTGCACCCCAAAATATTTTTTTAGGACATGTAAGGTGCACACATGGCAATAGGGCATGTGTGCTTTATATGTACATTTAAAAAATGCATTTCAAATGCATTTTTTAAATTTGCATATGGTTACCACCAGGTGGCAAATAGCGATTCCTAAATGCCCAATTCGCATTTAGGAATTGCTTCATACATGTGCTAAGAAATCGCAAATAAGGAATCCTTATTTGCGATTTCTTATTTAGAGAGTCACAATTTATTTTAGCGATTCCTTAAAATTGCGTTCAGAATGTCTTTCATACATTCTGAAATGGCTTTTTGCATTCACAAATGGGCATTCGCACCGTTTGCGAATGCAAAAAGCTTTCATACATCTGGCCCCTAGTTCCTAGAGTCCTTTCCTGATGACTAGAGAAGAGAACAATGGGGAAGTTTCCCATCAGGCAGAAAAACTTGAGACAGAGTCGGAATTAAGGTGGCCACGGCAGCTGAGGTAATAACCTCCTAGGCCCTTGCAGATGACTACCCCCCATAATTAGAAATATCCACCTGCTTGGTGCTTAACAACCACGCAACACCCATGGAAACACCTCCCTGGCACAGCGTAATGTAATGCATCAATTTGTGCTGCATTATATTACTCACGATTCACGAAGCGACGCAGGGCTAACCAAGGTGGCCTTGCATGGTTTCATAAATCTCACTTAAGGTTTGTGTTGTTCTTGCACCATATTGCATGCTGAAAGAGGGATGAAAACCGGGGCATTAATATGCCCTGAATTTCATATGTAGGTGTGATGGTGTAGGATTCATTGCTGCAGTACTAACATCAAAATACAATATGAGACCAAATGGCAGATTTAAGTATTCATTTGCTATGGTAGATGCTGCAAGATGATCTTCTTAGATTAGGCCCCAGCAATTCGTTTGCTGTAGTGCTCCCATAAATCAAGATAAGGATACCAACTTTATTTATTCAAATTACAAATTTCAATTTTGATGTTTTATGCACAACTTTTTTAATGTTATTAAGATTTCTAAACAGTGATCGCCCCTGAACAGACGTTACCTACTCAAGGTTAAGAACCAGTGCTATATGTTAATCACTGACAGCACAGTTGATTGGAATTCAAATAATTATAGACCTAAAACTGTCTCTGTTTTAAGTTATTTGATACAGAGTGATGATAAAAATTAGATTAAAAATCAAGTAAACTATGTCGATTTTGACAAGCAGTACATGAGCCAGATTAACTAGCAATGATCAGCAAGCTCGGTGCAGCAAATGTGAGACAGGGAAAATATATAGTTGGTATAGTTGGTAGAGGAAGGTGATAGAGAAGGGCAGATAGACAGAAAGACACAGCAAAAGAAAAAATAAAGATATAAAGGCCAATATGGGAAGACAACGATAGGAGGATATCAGAGGAAAGAAGGATGGAAAAGAAATAAAAGATAATATATAAAATAAAATATAATAAATAAAATAATCACGATAAATACAAAGGCAGAAAAGGATTTGAAAATAACTTTAGAAGCTGAGTGGCAGAGTGATAAGCTGAGAGAGTCAGGTGATAGATCAGAAGGAAGAGGTGAAAGGGAAATAAGAAGACTATAATGGAAAAGTGTCCAGAAGCTTAACAAGTATTGGTAATGCTGATAGTTCTGGCATATGAGTGAAAGTGACTATTGTGTCTCTGATGGGTGTAGACATTCAATAAATCATTGTACATATCATCAATGCACTGGCCTATCCTTCCATTTACCCTCTGGGACACCCGCAATAAAACACACACAAACCCAACAACATATGGAAGATAAATTAAAAAAATACATGTAGAAAAAAGAAAACATGCTGCCTTTTAAACATGGCAGGCATATGTTTGCAATGACAAAAATAAACATAGCAGCGGGTGCTTATCTTACAATGTGTTGGACATCATGCTATGATAAAACACTGATGTGTTATGGACAACAGCATTCTATAACGATCTCCTCGTTTAGGGGAAGTGGCCACATGCAATGCACTGCAGGTATGATGCAGGTATGATGAGTGGCAAGCACCTGTTATCACTGCCAGGAGAGCTCTAGCATCCCCTTAAAAACATTAAACCAAAAGAAATAGAAGCACAGAAATGAAAGAAGAACTATAAATAAAGAAAATTCAAAACCATAGGACTGGCCACACTGCCCTTTTACTGAAGAGCACGCATTTTCAGGTAGATGTATACACTTGATCAGAAAATATATATAAATAGTTATAGTTTCTGAACATAAGCATAACTATAAGTATAACTATATCTGCAGAATGTTTATGGTTCTGTGTGTGTAAAATGTAAACCTATCTATAATGGCCCTGTAACCTTTGTTTTTTTCAGTGGAACGATATCTACCTATCTTTCAATCCGACTGTGCAAGCAGACAGTGCACCAACATTGGCTTCGCCTCTCCTTTAGAGCTGAAGTCAATGCCGCCGCACAATCTCCGCTGTCCTGCCCCACAGGAACATATTAATACAGCAGTGGGAAGATCGATCTATCTATCTATCTATCTATCTATCTATCTATCTATCTATCTATCTATCTATCTATCTATCTATCTATCTATCTCCATCAATGCCACTACTAACCGTCAAACACTTTGCAGGATGGGCGCCTCCTTCGTGAGAGTGGACTCTTATAAATATATACTAAACAAAAATCCACAAGGGAAAACGGAGCACTCAGCAGGTTCTAAATGTTGATTTTTTCAAACAGACGTGTTTTGTCAAAACTACTTTTTTCAATGTTGGTTAATAAAACTGTGTCAATTACACATCCTATCATATGTCTTGTCTTTCTCCTTGTCTGTTTCAATAAAGTAGTCTTTTTTTTAAATGCAGCCCTTTCCCTTTAAGGAAAATGGGATGTGTTTCAAAAAGCAAAATGAAAAGTTTTCGTTTCATTTTCTAAGTTTAGGCAGTGGCCCATGGGACCACTGCCTGCTCTTAAAAAATATTTTTACAGTCATTCTCAAAGGGGAAGAGGTCCCTTGGGTCCCTCCTCCCATTTGCGAAAGGGTTACTACCAACTTGAAGTTGGTGGTAAAATGGGACACCCTAAACATGCCCCTCCATAATAACGAATTGCAAACCCAAATTGCGATTCGGTAACAGGTTCCCATTATGACCTGGCAAAATAACCCTTTTGCCAAGCTTAAACATTCTTCTTTACTGTTTATGAGACATCCCTTTATGAAAATAAAGCAGAATTTTATATTAATCTAAAAACTAAATTGAAGTAAAAACATTACAGATAACCTGAGTTATTAACTTTGGAGCACTAAATAAATCAGTACTTTGCAGAGCTATCAAATTCTATCATTGCGGTCAATGATAGAAAACACAGTATGCAATCGGACACTTGTGGGGTGGAGTTCCATGGAACACACCTGGGGTTACGGTCTTGCGGGCCCACAGAACAAGCAACAACACTCAGTACAATT
Source organism: Pleurodeles waltl (assembly GCF_031143425.1). Classification (NCBI taxonomy): domain Eukaryota; kingdom Metazoa; phylum Chordata; class Amphibia; order Caudata; family Salamandridae; genus Pleurodeles; species Pleurodeles waltl. The sequence continues at coordinate 508,244,259 of NC_090436.1, forward strand.
TTAGCCATGCTCAAGAAGCCGGGATGGAGAGTGGTGCTGGCTGTCCTCGTTGCGGAGCGGAACTCGCGGGCTGTGGTTGGGCATCTTAGCAAAAGGTACCTTACAGGTGAAGTTCAGCGAAGCCCTTTGGTTCTTAAGTCGGGAGTTAGCCACGGATAAGGAATCACCAGGATGACCACCTCAGAGACACTTGGATGACTTGGATGCAGAGGTGCTCATGGCTATCTGGATTGCTGAACACGATCCGCATTTGCTGGCTTTACCAGGCGTACCAACGCAGGCTGAAAAGAAATGCAAAGACTGGACTGCGCAGCCACTGAGATGGTTTGTTGCATGGTGAATATGGTTCCTTGGGCCCGAAGCATCGAGTATAGCAGGTAGTAGTTTGGCTGACCAGCAAGTTTTGGTGCCGGCAAGTAGAGCAGCTTGGGGAATCTTCTTCCAGAAGACCAGGGGAATGATACTGAAGGCTGAGCCTCACTGAGGGTCTGGTCTGCAATTCTCTGAAGGTGCCTGGCCAGTTACTTTTAGGCAGCTGTGCTTCAGGGCCCAGTGGTCAGTTCTTCAGTGGTCATGGAAGTGTGGTCTGGTCCTGCCATCATCAGGGGACTAGTTTCTCTAGTCCTAAGGAGTTCTGGTGAAGGAGTACAGTTGCAGAGAGGTTCACCTTTCTTTTGGAACCAGTCTCTGGTCCGAGACGAGTTGAAGTCCAGAAGTGTGTAGAGTGGCTGCCACAGGTGCAGATAATGTGCTTCTTCTTTATGGAGTCCTGCCTTGTTGTGGAGTCAAGTTTTTACTTGTTTTGTTGCAGATCTGAGGTTTTGGTGCCAGGGGTGCCCCTTAAATCTTAGATTTAGGGCTGTTAAGGGGCGTGAGTACCAGTGACCAATGGGCATGTAGTCCTGTGGCTAACCAACCCCTGAGATTACCACATCACTAAAGTACCCAGAACCCACTATTCTTAAGCCTTTCCAAGATAGCACAGGCCATCTGCCATGGTACACTCCAGCGGGCCCTCCCTAGAGCTGTGCTCAGCCTTAAGGGAGTGTCAGCCGCCTGACTAACACATTTTTCTGCCTGCTTGCCTCAGAAGGTGTCTGCGGCAGGGGGAGGCTTTGTCACCAAGTGGGGGACAAATTTCTTTGTCCAGAAGCAGAGGTGTAGCCTTTGAAGGTCACCGCTGCGATGGGGCTAACCACTAGCCATTTTGGCAGGGCAGAGGTGTGACCTCCTTCCTGCAGAGGCCTTTGTCCTGACCTCTGGGAGTGGCACGCACTCCCCAGCATGTGGTCAGAACTTTGTCTTGGTGGCAAACACTTGGGAAAGCCTGCCAAGGCAGAGGAAAACTGGGAACTCTGTGGGCATCCTCTGAGGATGCCACCTGGCTATGCAAGGTAAACTTGGGTACGAGAATTGTGTTCAAGGTTAAAAAGCACACTGTTTGACACCGAACATGCGGGGATTTTGTCAGGCCATGATGGAGCTGGACATCTGGGGTTTGCCCAGGTGCTGGCTCATGTTATCCGATTGACCCCGGTCACTTGTGGTAGCATTAAGGTTTAAATGCTACCACAGGGCAATATGTGCTTTTATATATATTTATACACTCATAGCACAATGACCTGCTTCCTAGGGTGACTGACATGTTATGGGAAGTGAGGAGACTCTGCCTGCATCTGATGTGGGCCGAGTGAAGCTCGAGCAGGCGAGCTGCTCATGCAGGGTGATATGGCAGCACTGCAGACTTTGCTTTTACTTGGGTCATTCAGGGTGGCAAAAATCAGTGCTGATGCCCTGGTGACACCTTTACCATCCCTGCCCTGGGTGACACTGGTACCATTTACTATGGCCTTACAGGGGTGGTAAAGTACTTGCCTATTGGGTTACCAATCACAGTTACAATTTAAGGGAATGAGCACTGGCACTGGGGTCTGATTTGCGGGCCTCAGTGCACTTTCAGATCAAAAACTACAGCATCAAGCTGCAAAAAGTGGGGGATGACCATCCAAAAAGGGTATCTTACAACAAGACCCCCAAGATAAAAGCAAGATAAGCACTAACTTCCCTCCCTTCTGGTAGTCCTTATCATCTAGGTGGTAGAACCTGGAAAGGTCATCAGCATTGGAATGGTCAGTTCCTGGTCTGTGTTACACTATCAGGTCCATGCTCTGTAGGGAAATGGACCACCACAACAATTTCAGTGTCTCTCCTTTCATCCGCATCAACCACCTGAGAGTTTTAAACTCTTAGCTGAGTACCAAACTGGTATGGCCTCAGCTTCTTTGTGGACCAAACAACAGCAAAGGTTTTCCTCTCAATAGCTCTCCAATGCTGTTCTCTGTGGAGTAGTCATCTACTAATATAAGCTACTGGTTCCTCATTGTTGTTTTGTGACACTGCCCTAATCCCACGTTCAGAAGCATCTCTCTGGACAACAAACTGCTTCCCATAGTCTGATGCTTTTAGGACAGTTGCTGAGCACATGGCTGCTTTCAAGTTGTCAAAGGCATTTCAACAAGCTGTGGTCCAAATTACCTTGTTTGGTTGCTTCTTTGAGGTTAAGTCAGTGAGAGGGGCCACAATGGTACCATATCCTTTCACAAACCTACTGTAATACCCTGTCACACCTAGAAAGGCCCTGACTTTGGTCTGTGTCTTTGGAGTTTCCCAGCCCAGAACAGTCTGAATCTTGGGTTGGATGGAGAGGTCTAACTTTGCCTCCACTTTCCAGGTGGCCCAAGTAGACTGTAGCACTCCGTCTTATGTGGCACTCACTGACCTTGATAATGAGGCCTGCCTGCTTCAGGACCTGCAAAACATCTCTCAGGTGGACCAGGTAATCCTCCCATGTGGAACTAAAGGCAGCTATATCGTCCAGATATGCTCCACTAAAGTTTACTAGACCTGACAGAACTCTATTCACCAACCTTTGAAAAGTGGCAGGGGCAATCTTTCATCCAAAAGGCATCACCTAAACTGAAAGTGGCCCTCTTCGGTGGAGAAGGCAGATATCTCCTGGTGCCCTTGGTCAGACCAAGCTACCAGTACCCTGATGTTAAATCAAAGGTACTGAGAAACATGGCTCCCCCTAGGATATCAATAAGCTCATCTACTCTTGGTATTGGGTGTGCAATCTTTCTTGGTCAGTATATTCAACCCTCTGTAATCCACACAAAATCTCATCTCTACCATTTTTGAGTGAGGTTTGAGGACCAGTACCACTAGGCTAGCCCAGGGTCTGTCAAAAGGTCCAATCACCCTGAGCACTACCATATTTTTTTCTTTAGTCTTGATGCACTCTTTGACTTGACCAGACAGTCTGTATATTTTGTTTTTGACAGGGAGGCTTTCACCAGTGCCCACGTCATGGGTACAGCAAGTTGCCTGAAGAGGGATCAAAGAAAAGAGCTGAGGACCTGTCTACAGTCAGCTTGTTGTTGTACAGTGATTGTTTCAGAGAGTTCTACACCCTCCACAGTACCATCCTTGTGGTCAGTTGACAGTAGTTCATGGAGGGGTTAATTCTCTTCTTTCGGATTCCCATCAATGTCCATGAGCATGGTCATGGTCATGTCAGCCCTGTCCTGGTGTGGCTTTAGGCAATTTACATGAATCACTCTGCGAGGACTCCTGGGGCTGCATAAGTCAACCAGATAGGTGATTTCCCCTGTCTTTTCCACATTAGCATAGTGCCCAGCCCTGCATGTCCTGGAGGGCCCGGGGAGGCCGAGGCTTCAACACCCACACCAACTGACTAGGATGATCCTCAACCAAGTCTACCTTATGTTCTTACCAATGCTTGACAAGCTCCTGGCTGATCTGCACAATTTTGTTTGCTTTCTTCAGTTACTCAGCCATGCATGGGTGAAGGCGAAACACATAGGCCCTCATTACAACCCTGGGGGTAACTCCCGTATTACGACTCACAGCTCGGAATCGGCCACAATACAGACACCCACACAAGTACGCCACACCAAAGGTCAGTGATAAACTGGCGATACCAAAACCCACACTGTCACTGCAACAAGAATACGCCCACACTATCACAACCCACGAATCAACGCAGCGGTCTTTCAACCGCGGTAATCCATTGGCGGTACACACCACCGCGCTCAAAATACACACACACTTACAAAACCACACCACATTGGACAATTCAAAATACACACACCTGATGCACATACACACACCACACCCAATCCAATATAAAGCACACAGCCACATCACCCACAAACCCTTACAACCAAAAATTTGAAAGAAGGCCAGAGAGAGAGATTAGCGAACACAACACCAGCATCCACAGACACACAACACCATCACTTATACAACATCCATGCACCTCAAACAACACACACCAACACATCCCCTCATGCATCACAACAGACAGCACCTCACATATCACCCACACCACATCATGGCACCTCAAAGACACCCCGGGTTTTCTGAGGAGGAGCTCAGGGTCATGGTGGAGGAAATCATCCGGGTAGAGCCACAGCTATTCGGATCACAGGTGCAGCAGACATCCATTGCTAGGAAGATGAAGCTATGGTGGATAATCGTCGACAGGGTCGTCGGCAGTGGGACAGCATCCAAGGACACGGGATAACATCAGAAAGAGGTGGAACGACCTATGGGGGAAAATGTGTTCCGTGGTATCCGGACACCAGATTGCTGTACAGTGCACTGGCGGTGGTCCCCCATTTCCTCCCCCACAGCTAACAACATGGGAGGAGCAAGTCTTGGCGATCATGCATCCTGAGGGCCTCGTAGGAGTAGCAGGAGGACTGGACTCTGGTAAGGCAAATCTTTAATACTATATCCCCCCTACCTGCATGCCATCACATACTCCCACCCTCACCCTCACACCCATCACCCCAATACCCCACAGATACCCCACTACCACAACCCACACATCCCAAAACCAAGCCCTGCATGTAACACTAATGCATGGACAGCATGTCCAGTAGAGAGACTCAATCATGCCCCAAAATCACCAATCACACAAGGGCCATGGAAAAAATGCAAGCACAGGAGTAGAGGTTAACTCACCCATTGCACAAGATGGCACACACTGATACTAAGATTATGCATTCACACCCCAACAGGACCCAGACCCAACGTCACCGGACAGGAGGTGCCAGACATATCCAGTACCCCCACAGAAGAGGCCCACAGTGATGACAGCAGCTCTGCACGCCTGGATCAAGATGACCAGCCCGGCCCATCAGGGACCTCTGGACAGTCGGTTCCCCTGACACAGTCACAAACCACCACAGAGCCTCCCATCCAGGAAACACAACCACAGCACCCACCCAGCGGACCCATCCCTCTGTCCCCAGGACACGTCAATCAGCAGTGTGTCCACCACTACATGGAACCCAGGCAAACCCACCAACCCAAGAAAATCAGGGACCTGGGGTCAGTGGCAGTGGGCATACAGTTCAGGGGACAGAGGCACAGGACAACTGGGAAACTTGGAGGACTGCTGTGCGACAGGGGGATGACAGGCCCAGGGATCCGACACTCCACGAGGCCCTCTCCAACATCATGGGAGCTTGCCACCATTCCCAGGAGACCATGGGCACGGTACTGGACAAGTTTTAGGAGACCCAGTGGCTGTAGGAGGAACACTACCTGGGGATCAGGGAGGACTTAAAGTCCATTAACACCACCCTGGTCACCATTGCAGGGGTGCTGGTAGACCTTCTCAACACCAGGAGAGACACAGTGGCACACCAACAGGCCCCTGACACTAGCCTGGACAATGAACAGCCCTCCACCTCCGCCGGCACCAGTGGACAGGAGGCACCACCACAGGACCAACAGGCCACCAGCACCCCACCCCCTGCAGAACGAGAACCACCCCACAAATGGTCCCTGGGATCCAGGAATAAGACAGAGAACATTGCTAAGACCGCCGCCAGAAAATAAGACCCTCCTGATTGTCACCCTTCTGTCCCACTTTGTCACTGTGTCCACCTTAAACTGCCATTGCTCCACTTCCTATGCCCCATTGGACAATGCACCTGTGATACAAATAGACTGGACTCTGCCATGGACATTCCTCCACCATCACCCCAGCCCATGTCACAAGCACCTCCACTTATTTGCACAGAAATAAACACCCTTGAGTCACAAAACAATCTGGAGTCAGTCTGTGCTTTCACAAATGTGTAATTGCAAAACCTCCGGAATATATCAATGTCAATGTACTTGTTCACATACCAATGTAACACAGATGTAGGCCAGCAGTAAACATAGCAGAGGGCACAAATTGGGACCCAGATCTGTGAAATGGAAAGGCAAAGTAACAAGTCAGGGTCCATACACAGAGTGAAAATGGCAGACTTATGGTAGCTCCAACAATAGTATGAGATGTGGGAAGCAGTTCCATCTTCTTACCTGTGTGTCACTGGAAGTATTGCATGATGATGTTGTTTCGGGTTTCTACATCTTCTTCTTCTGCCTCCTCTTTTTCACTGTCAACAGGCTCCACGGCTGCCACGAGACCACCATCAGGCCCATCCTCCTGCAGAAAAGGCACCTGGCATCGCAAAGCCAGGTTGTGCAACATACAGCAGGCCACAATGATCTGGCACACCTTCTTCGGTGAGTAGTATAGGGATACACATGTCAGATGGAGGCACCGGAATCTGGCCTTCAGGAGGCTGAAGGTGCGTTCTATAATCCTCCTAGTTCACCCATGTGCCTTATTGTAGCATTCCTCCCTGGGGTCAGTAGCCATGACAGATTGGGGTAACCAGAGTCACCTGCAAATATCGAGGGACAACTGTTAGACATCCTCCAACCATTAGGGAATCTCCCATACCCAGACCCCAAATGAAACTGTGTGGGGACTTTAGGCTCACCTATTAGCCACACATAGTGCCTCTGGAGTTGCCCCATCACATAAGGGATGTTGCTATTCCTCAAAGTGTAAGCGGCATGATCTGAGCCAGGATATTTGGCATTCACATGGGAGATATACTGGTCCGCCAAACACACCATCTGCACATTCATTGAATGGTAGCGTTTCCGGTTTCTGTACACCTGTTCATTCCTGCGGGGGGACAAAAGCCACATGTATACCATCAGTGGCACCAATGATGTTGGGGATATGTCCCAGGGCATAGAAGTCACCTTTCACTGTTGGCAAATCCTCTACTTGAGGGAAAACGATGTAACTGCTCATGTGTTTCAGCAGGGCAGACAACACTCTGGACAACACGTTAGAGAACCTTGGCTGGGACATCCCTGATGCCATGGCCACTGTTGTTTGAAAAGACCCACTGGCCAGGAAATGGAGTACAGACAGACCTGCACTAGAGGGGGGATTCCTGTGGGTTGGTGGATATCTGACATCAGGTCTGACTCCAACTGGGCACACAGTTCCTGGATTGTTGCACGATCAAGTCTGTAAGTGATAATGATGTGCCTCTCTTCCATTGTTGACAGGTCCACCAGGGTCTGTACACCGGAGGATGCCGCCATCTCATCACCTGCCCCAGCAGACATGCCCTATGGAGGAGAACAATGAGCAGAGGGTCATCCAACACTTAGGTATCACAATGTGTTATTTGCTGAAATGTTAGAAATTCGCAATGTGCCTTTATCTGTCCGTATTCCAGGTCTAAATAGGTGTGATGCAGTTTTTTTGCCTGCCATGTGGCCCCCTGAAATGGTGGCTGCCTGACCTGTAAGGTGGGACAAGGGGAAATGAGGTAACTGCGTTGGCGTTCTGCACCGTCGGGGTAGGCAGTGGAAGACCGCGGCGCAATTCAGCATTGGTTAACATTGGGCCCTATGGGTCCCAGGAGCCAATGACGATGTACGCCGGCAGTGACAGTACGCACCGGCGTAGCAGCCATTTTCTAACTGTTCCCTCCCTTGATACCTGACCTTCAACAGTAGAGGACCTACACTGCAAGTGCTGCTGTGACCTGTGTCTGGAAGCGACGATGGCTACGGTGTCTGGGAAAAGGGCCCCTGCCTTCACTTCGGAGAAGCTGGAGAAACTAGTGGATGGGGTCCTCCCCCAGTACACGAAACTGTACGGTCCTCCAGTTAAACAGGTGAGTACACTGTGAGCATGGTGGATGGCACATGATTGTATGGAGTGTCGTGGATGGAAGAGGGTGGGGAGGGGGACATGCCAGCATGTCAGGATAGTGTGTGTGTATGTATGTCTGGCCCAGGGTGGGAGGTGTTTAGCCAATGCGTGAGATGAACTGAACGGGACAGTAACATCCATTCTAACTTCACTTTTCTTCTAGGTCAGCACCCACCAGAAGAAGGGTATTTGGCGTGCCATCACCAAGAACGTCAGGACCCTGGGGGTCTACCATAGACAAAGCACCCACTGCCAGAAAAGATGGGAGGACCGGTGCCGCTGGAGCAAGAAGACGGCGGAGGCCCAGCTGGGGATGGTCTCCCAACTTGGAAGGGGTGCCGGTTGCACCATGACCCCCCTGATGTACCGGATCCTGGCGGTGGCCTCTCCGGAGATGGATGGGCACTTGAGGGCATCACAGCAGCCACAAGGGGGTGAGTACATGCGGTTTAAGAGGTGTCTGGCTGGGGGAAGTGGGCTATGGGTTCCCCTAGGCCAGGGCAAACTTGGTAGGGTAGGTCCCTCTGTCACCCCAACCCCTCTACTGGTAATAGCCATCTACACCTAGTCAGACTCCTGTGGGTTCCAGGTGTGCAGCAATTGGGCTTAGGCATTGTCCCCCATGGGCATGTGAATTTCCTAAGAACTGTTAGTGCATGGCTTAGTGCAAAGGGCTGCTCCCCTTGTGTGTTGTGTCCGCCAACGGTAGTGGTGTTGCATGCACTAGCCATGTGTTTCTTCTGTCTCCCCCCCTTTTGTTTTGTCACCCTGTTCTTGCGTGCATTAGCATCATCTGGCGGCGGAGCATTGGCACCAGAGCAGGAGGGAGCTGCAACCCACATGGCCCTGGAGGGTGAAGTAAGGGAGTCTGAAGGCACCAGTGGGACGGAGGGCGAGGGGAGCTCCACGACGGGGACAGGAGCATACACCAACGACAGCGACTCCTCCTCTGTTGGGAGTTCCCTTGTGGTGGCGGGCACCTCTGTGCCCACCGCATCAACAGGTACAGCCACCACTCCCCTACCAGCACCGCCTTCCCAGCAGCCCCTCAGTGTGTGTCCTGTGCCCGCTCACCCAGGAGGGTGGGTATCTCCTTCGCCCCAGGCACCTCATGCCCTGCCCCAGTCAGCCCTGCTGCCCTCAGTGAGGAGGCTATTGACCTCCTGAGATCCCTCACTGTTGGACAATCTACCATTTTGAATGCCACCCAGGGTGTTGAGAGGCATTTGCAACAAACAAATGCATACCTGGAGGGCATTCCTTCTGGTAAGGCGGCCCAACAGAGAGATTATTTCAGGCTCTGGCCTCAGCACTGATGGCAGCCATTGTCCCTGTGTCCAACTTCCCCCCTCCAACTTCCTCTACCCAGACCCAATCCCCTGTACCTCAGCCTATCCCAAGCACACCATCAGACCAGCATGCACACACCTCAATACACAAGGGTGGCTCAGGCAAACATAAGTACCACACATCACACAAGCATCAAACCCATGCACAGATACCAACATCCACTGCCTCCACTGTGTCCCCCTCCTCCACGTCTCCCTCCTCCCTCCCAGTCTCGTCTCCACTCACACCTGCATGCACTACATCCTCAGCCACTACCACCATCACCAGCACGCCCATCACCACACACTGCTCACGTGCACTCACCACCCCCACTACCATTCACACATCCCCTGTGTCCTCTCCCAGTGTGTCTGTGAGCCCTCCTCCCAAAGTACACAAACGCAGGCACACACCCACCCAACAACCATCCACCTCACAACTGCCTCCGGCCCATGCACCTTCACCCAAATTCAGCAAACGTACACCTCCTACAACCACTACCTCTTCCTCCACTCCCAAACCCCCTCCATCTTCCCATCCTAGTGTGTCTAAAAAACTTTTCCTGTCTAACTTTGACCTCTTCCCTTCACCTCCGCCCCCAGGCCTTCCCCTAGGGCCAGGCTTTCCAGGTCCCAGCCCAGCTCCTCAGCCACCAAATCCCGAGGCACAGTGGTGCCAGCAACTGCGGTCTCATTGAGTGCGCCACCATCAGGGCTGCCAGTATGCCACCTAGCGAGGCCAAGGACATTCCGCCACCTGCCAAGGTGAAGACGGTGCCCACATCCCAGAGGGAGAAGCCGCACCTACCAGCCAGCAAGGGCTTCTCCAAACCAAAAGGGGACAGTGTCAAAACACCAGCTGCAACATCAAAGGTGAGGAAGGGACACAAGCAGAAGAGCAGGTCAGGATAGGGCACGGTGGCTCCAACTGAGGGAATAGAGTCACCCCGTCTGTCAACTACTACACCAACCTGTACGGCGGTGGACACCACCACCTGCACCGCTACCAGCACCACCACCTGCACCGCCACCAGCACCGCCACCTCCACCACCACCAACACCGCCACCTGCACGTCTGCTGCCTCAGCAACAGTCCCCAGCATCACGCCCAGTGGGCAGCCGTCCGAGGCTGCAGGAGACGTCCTGCTGTGTCCCTCAACAGGTGCAGACACATGCACCACCGCCAGCACCTCCGCCACAGACACTGCTGCAAGCATTTCTACGAGCCCTGTGACGTGCTCAGACAGTGCTACTGTGGAAACTGGCTAAGGAATCCATTTTATTATCTCCCCAGGCCTGACCTTATCCTGTGATACTCAATGATGTACAGGCCTGAAAAACATATGCAGAAGGTTGGATGACCTTTAATACATTAACCCTGACAGGCAGCTTGTAAAGCAAGGCTTGCTTAAAAGAGAAAGCTCATGCAACATGCATTGCTTCATTCGCCCAGCAACAGACAGACATCTCGATGTCCACATAGGTCTGAGGAGAGGTTATGAGGAAGCTGGATTGGTGACGCCTTGGAAAGTCCCAACTGTCTGAGAAATGTGAAGGTCACGCTTGTGGTCATCTTGTATCACGCTGCCACCATGAAATGTTATTCTACTGTGATTGGATAGATGCCTAATATATATGTAATACCATGCATCTCCTAATCAACATCACACCATGTACTTGATGAAGAAATTATCTTTCAGTTGTTCTGATTGGATGACGTATTTTCACCCTTTTGTGGTTTTCATGCATAAAAGATTGTATTGGAGTTCCGCAATTCAGACTGCTTGGCCTTGGCCTTTGAAACCACAGTCTCCGTGCACGTATTATTAAATATTTCTGCTTGTACCTTAAGGCTGGCTGGTCTCTGGTTTGTTCCTGAGGGTAGATAGAAAAGGAGGCTTCAACATATGGTGCAGAATGCGGTGTTTGGATTGACGATCTCCCCTGCCTGGCTCCCAGCGGTTTGGGAGGGCCCCTGGCTCTTGTGGGTTTCCCTGCTATGCTCGGAGTGTCCTCCCTGGAAAGGGTGCCAGTGCTGTGGTGAGTCTCTGTCACTTCCTGGTCCCCTCTGGTTTTGCCTGTCTGCTTTGGTCTGTGTTTCAATAAGTGAGTAGTGGAGTGATAAGGGGTGAAGTTGCTTCTGAGTTTTCTCATCTTCCTCTCCCTGTGCATTGTTTTTTGTTTCTGGCTCTTTTTCTGCTCTGCCTTCACTGGGATGGCGGTAGTGCCACTCCTGTTCAGGTGGCTACTCCTGCTTTTCCATTGGTGGCCGTGCGCCACGCATCGGAATCTGGGGTTGTATGCTACTTTCCCTCTTCACTTGTCAATTCCTTACCCCTTTCTTTCTGGGCTAATACTGGTGTTTGTTTCCTCTGCTCCGAGGATGCGAGCAGGTGTCATGTTTTTATGAATGTGTGTAGCTGGTGGAGCTGCAGTGTGGTTTTCTGGACAGCTCGAGGGCTTGTCCAGGGTTGCAGCCTGTGGGGCTGTAACAGTGGAGCGGTCAGCCGGTGGGGCTGAGGCGCGTGTTTTTCCGGGACACCCAGTGGGGTGGTCTCTGGTCACAGCCGGAGGGGTTGTGACTGTTATGTACCCTGCTGGAGGGGCTGGGGGGAAACCTGGCCAGGGGCCAGTAGTGGTCTGCCCCGGTACAGCAGGCAGGGAATGCGCTGCTTATTTGCCTGTCACCTCCTCGGTTTGTTTTTTCTGTGAACCACTCTTCCGGACGCCTGGTGCCCGGGGGGCCTCCGGATTGTCCCCAGGGATTGTTTATGCCCTGGGTACAAGAGGTGGCTGGTGGGAGGGGTATTTAGATTGTTTTATAGTACTTGTGTTTTGCATGTTGCCTTTTATCACATTGTTGCATTGTGTTGTTTTCCATACTTTTCAGTTTTGAGCGTCTGTTCTATCGTGGTGAGGGCCTCTTTTTGACATTGCAAGGAAACTGACAGTATTGTTTCTGTGGGTTTGCGGACATGTGTTGTGCTTTACAATGCTGTCTACATTCTAGTAGCATATGGGATGTTCCTTGAATGAGGGGCTATCCTGTATGTGGAGGATAATCTAAAAATACAAAATGCCTGAACTGAAGAATGGTTTCCTCAACATGGTGGGGGAGCTGACAAGGGCAGGGAAGATTGGAGGATGAAACAATTAGAGATAATAGGGGCTTTCCAAGCTCTCTTCCTGTGGTGAGTGCACAGCCACTGGAACAAAACATTAATTTTGCTTGAGGACATTTGGGAAATACACTACAGCCTCAGGGCACCACAAAAGTTAGTCGCCGAGATGCAGCACCAACATTCCTAATAAAATGTTTTGATTTTTGCATATTTTTTCAATATAAAAGAATTATGGGGGTCATTCTAACTTCGGCGGGCGGCAGAGGCCGCCCGCCAAAGTTCCCCCGCCAGAACACCGCTGCGCGGTCAAATGACCGCCGCAGTGATTCTGACTTTCCCGCTGGGCGGGCGGGCGACCGCCAAAAGGCCGCCCGCCCGCCCAGCGGGAAAGCACCAGCAACGAGGAAGCCGGCTCCGAATGGAGCCGGCGGAGTTGCTGGTGTGCGACGGGTGCAGTTGCACCCATCACGATTTTCAGTGTCTGCCACGCAGACACTGAAAATCAATGTGGGGCCCTGTTAGGGGGCCCCTGCAGTGCCCATGCCAGTGGCATGGGCACTGCAGGGGCCCCCAGGGGCCCCACGACACCTGTTCCCGCCAGCCAGGTTCTGGCGGTGAAAACCGCCAGAACCAGGCTGGCGGGAAGGGGGTCGGAATCCCCATGGCGGCGCTGCTTGCAGTGCCGCCGTGGAGGATTCCCTGGGGCAGTGGGAAGCCGGCGGGAAACCGCCGGCTTCCCTTTTCTGACCGCGGCTTTACCGCCGCGGTCAGAATGCCCCCGGAAGCACCGCCAGCCTGTTGGCGGTGCTTCCGCGGTCCACCACCAGGGTCGGAATTACCCCCTATATCTTTAGTAATGTTAGTATTTGTTTGGTGTGTACTATTTATTCAAATTACTGTTTTCATGTTTGAAAATTTAAATTGTGCAAATTGCTTGTGGGTCCCCGGCTTCCAGTAATGTTTCAATGGGGGTCCCCAGGAGTCAAAAGGTTGGGAACCACAGGTGTACAACAAATAAGAACTTTCTTATGTAGGGATTACATTTAAAAATATTTTTCCCATGCAAAGGTTGCCAAAATTCTTACAGTGAACAAATTTAGTCTTGAGGGAAAGGAGAATTCATATGCAGCAGTTAACAATATGTTTTCAGGAGTGTGGAATTTTATAAAATGTCTACTTGTCCATGGGACAGTTTGTGTCATCAGTCTACTTGTCCTGTAAAAACACATGCATATTATCTCCTGCTAATATGATGTTTACAAATATTGTCTAGGAGTCCGATTTCCTGGTCTGCCTCAGTAAATGCTTGCTCATGCATAAAAGCTTTAAATCTGCACTAATGAAAGAACAGATACCATGGGTGCACTTTGTGGTTTTCTTTAAGAATTCTTCCATAAACTGGTTATCACAGACCTTTTGTTATTTGAATTCTGTCTCTCTGTTTATCGACTGGCTTCATTGTTGGTGACACCATTCTGCTCTTCCATACGAAGCATATTGGCACAAAGTAGTTTTGTTCATGCCAGGAACTACTGTGGCAATGTATGCTTTTAGAGGACGGGGAAAAGAAAAACATATTTTTGCTTTTGCCAATGCTTGTTTATTTTCATTTTGCCCAAAACTTTGCTGAAAAGGTTACATTGATTTTTCCGTTATAAATATAAATTTTGGAAATACCACCATGCATCCACACATTTTACTAATTGATGCTTCAAAGAAATGGCACCTAAAATTTCATGGTAGTTTAGCAAAATGTTTCTTTACTAGTTACATTGTTTGTGAAGATATTTTGAAAGCAAAGAATAGTAAATTTTGCTTTTGAGCTTCTGCAAATATTTCCATCTGATGAGAGAGCATTCTGGAAGAATTGTGCTGGGCATTTGTCTACGGTACTTCCATACCCCTGGTTGTGTATTTCTTCATAGCTCAATAGAGTACATACAAAAAATTTAGTCATGTTCAATTATGGAAAAGATCTAGACATTAATAGAAGAGTTACTATGTGCTGGATTGTAAATAATATAAGGAAATAATATATATAAAACATTAGGGTTCTTGTTGGGATGTAGAGTGAGTTAGTTGTGTGATAACAAACTTCTACTAAGGTGTATTGATCTTCAAAATAAACATATCAGTGCAGTAATAATAATGACACATGACGTGTTAGTGACAGTGATCGATTTCACTTAATAAGCGGCTAAAAGAAAATAACACAAGTGGATGTTTAAACGCCTGCAGTACATGTAGTATGTTGAAGTCATGTGAGCGCAACTAAAGTATCAAAGGTGCAATACATAAATATAAATGCAACACATTTGTCACAAATCTATTTTATTTTATAGCAGTAACAGCAATACTGCTTATATTGTGTCAGGACAGTAGATCTCTTGTAAATATTAATGGATTCTTTAATGGATCCACCTAATTAATGTGCATTGCACTTTGTACAATGCCTCTAGTTATAGGAATATGTTTTGAACAAAAAAAGTGAATGTGATGTTTTAGGGTAAAACATTCTGGTTACACATATCTTATAAGATATAAGATACACAGGGTGAATTCTACACTCATAGTTCACAAAAAAATATGAATATGAAAGGAAATGCATTTATTGACAGAAAAAAAGAAAAGAAAAGGAGAATAACACTATCTGGGTGCAGTTATGAAATGTTACAGGTTATGTCTCCTCCACAGGTAAAAGAAGAGTGCGTAGTTTTTTATTCCACATGTATCCACTGACTGGATGGTATCGATCCAATGTTTTTACTGTAATTTTATCGGTGGCATTAACTGATAAGCTCTGGGCACAAATTTCACATTTATCTGCGAGGTTCCTGCATTAGTTGTGGCAGTTAAGATTACCTTCCCCATTTCTGAAAACCACAGGCTCTGGACATGGCTCCAAGAGCAAAGCCACGGATTGTTGCGATATGTCACCATGACGGACAAAGTAGAAGTGTGGTGCACACGATGATGGGATAGTGAGCTGGATTTAGCATGATTCTTTGAAGTGCGGAATAAAGAATAAATGTACAGCTGAATGTTGATGCCTAATAAGTATTTGGATACTGTTAACTTTAAAGTTTATAGGATTTTCTTATACACCCTGGACGCAGGGATGTATGTATCTACGTATATATATGTGCATATAATTGGCTGCAGGAGGAGTATTTTTCTATCCGTGTTTTTTCCTAGGTTTCAGAACATGGACGAGAAGATGTATTTTCTGTATCCGTCTGTCTATGTTCCGTTTTATGTTTTCATAATTAATGGGAGTCTTCAGGGGTACATCTTAATGTGCACAGGGACATGGATTGCCTTCATGTGTTGGTAGATTGAAACTATATATTTTCCATACTGGTTTTGAGTATTGAACATACCTATATTAGGATAGAGTTATTACTACCTTAAGATGTGCTATGTAGTACTGCAATACAGCTATTAGTAATATACTTCTGAAGATGAGGGTGCCAAATTTAAATTTCATCCTGTTTGTGTTTTTGCATTATGAAAGAGTTTAGCGAAAAGACAACTACAGATTGAGGGCACCCAGTAAAGACTGGTGTGTGTCCCATGCCCATATTTTATCTTAAAGGAACATCTGCATTTCACAACATCACACTTGTACGAGAAAGGAGAAGTGAATTTTGATGGCGGTGATGCCTGCAAGGTCCCAACCCCTCCAGCATTGATGCAAATATTCAGTGTGCTGAAGGATACTAATAGTATACAACGCTGTGTTCCAAAAATACTCACTGTATACAGGTGGAACTTGTGTTTTCTCCTGACCTTTGGATTACCATTTGTTTTTGGTGAAATAGTTTGTGTGAATATTCTACTGTTACTGAGTGTAATTGTTATTTATTTTTTGAGTGCTGTTTTCCGTTTAAGAGTGTACTAGTATATGTGATTATAAGGGCTATCCAATAAGATCTATTTGTTCATACTTATTAAATGCCTCAGTGATGGGACTTTAGATACAGGGACAGTAACAAAATATTAATATAATGTTATCAGTAGATTTACAATGTCACTTCCGAATGTATGTCCTGTGTTACACTTACACTATAAGAGAAGGACTTGATGCATTGATTACTCTTGACTATACAATGATGGTTGGCTATTACTATTAACATGTGTTTTCCAAATTTATAACTGCATATTATTTTTTGAAAGTATAATTAGAGAAGTTTATTTTGGGAGTGTGGGGAAGTAATGAGAGGGAGAGAAATGATATTTCTGTGTAAAGATTTATGTCATGTTTCAAGTGGTTACATACAGAGTAGAGAGCTTTTCCCCCTACGTACCTCGATTGAGGTTTCCTTTCCTGATTTAAAAAATTAAAATAAGATTAAAAAAAATAATAGTAAGGAAACAAAAACATGTTTAGATTCATATTACCCCTAGCTCCCCTTTAGCCTCACCTAGTTGAGTTACAGGTTTCCGATGTAGCACATGTATGGTTTGCAGTGATAACGATTGTGCCTTTGATATGTGAATATTACTGTCCTGCCTACATTAGTAGAATGGAATGGTGCTACTAACAGTGATGTTGTATGTTACATGTGTTATGATGATCCAGTTTTTGATATGAATAACAGCTGACAGGTGGTAGAATAGACTGTGGGATTAGGTGTGCGCAAAGAGGAGGGGGCGAAATAATTTATTTAATTTAGCTACCCCATAAACCAGTCAGGTATGCTCCTTTATAAGATTTTGTGCATCTGCTGAGCGGTTCTAGATTGATGCACTACCACTTGCTTCATTGGTCAAGAGAGGCACCCTTGACAAAGTTGTCAAACTGAGCACCGACTGAAATACTGTTTGACTGGCCTACGAACATGTCTGGTGCTGAGAAGTTATTATCTGATAAGACATTTTGACAGCAGTTTGCATTGCCTTCAGCATTAGGTGCTGCAGGCCCTTCCTGGCTAGACAACACTACCTGGACATGATCTTCAACAGGGAGATTGGGCTTGGGTCACCTGTAAAGTAGGAGGGATCTACAGCTCTTACACCAAGAAGGTAGCGGAACATGGACATCCGCAGCAGCAGAAACGAGTGGAACAACTGGTGGACCCACCATCACGGTAGAGTCTCCGCTCAACAAGGGCTGCTCGTGCTGCACGCCTCCAAAAGACCGAGGGTGTAAGCGGGCCCTGTTTGGTTCTAATACAAAGTAATCAAGTTATCCTTTGATGCCACACTGAAGGGGTACCACTGACTGTGGCACAGCTGATTGCCATTCTATGGTACTATAACTGCAGGCTATTGGCTCCGGGAATAGGGGCCCTCTACAACTGCAACATTTAAGGATCTCTTTGTCTCCTCCAAAGAGTATAACTGCAAGGACTATGGGCACCGTCAACCTCACCAACTGTCAACTTCAACTTCACAACCTTCATCTCCTGCAGTTCTGGCTGAAAGACCTCAGTAAACCTTCAGTTCTAGAGTACCTGGCCTCCATTCTACAATACCTTTTGCCTTAAGTACTGGTGACCTCTGGGGCAAAATATAAGGTATAGGAAATTGATCATTTTGAAATTCTCTTATGAAATTCAATAAGGCAACGATGTCCAACACCCCTTCAAGGCCCACCAAGAAATAGTCATGGGCACTAGATTTTTTTGTTGTTGTTGTGTTACTTCTCATGCTGCTGATTTCCCACGGATCACCCTTCCTTCGAATACGACAATGAGACTTTGAACATTAAAACTTTGAACTTCTTTTAAGTAAGCACCACAGAGATGAGCAAAGATGCTTTAAGGGACAAAGAAGAATGTTAGAAGAATGTTAAATTGAAAGTGAAGTATGATGCAAAGCTAAATATATTGGGGGTCATTACAACCCTGGCGGACGGTGTTAAAGCGGCGGTAAGACCGCAAACAGGCAGGCGGTAAAAAAATGGGAATTATGACCGTGGCGGGAACCGCCAACAAAGACAGCCACTTTAACACTCCGACTGCCACGGCGGTACAGACAAACAGCGCGGCGGTCATCGCCAACAGACCGGCGGAAGACAAAGTACCGCCCACAGTATCACAACCTACCAATCTGCCACCTTTTCCGGTGCGGATTCACCGTGGATAAAAACACGGCGGAAACAGCCATTTCAAAGGGAAAACGCTCACCTCTACACACTTCATGAGGAAGGAGGACACCATGGAACCGGAACTCCAAATACTCCCTGCGATAGTCTTCCTGCTCCTGTACGACCATCCTCAACGCCGGCGCCGAAGACAACGGTGAGTACTGCACCTACGACATAGAGGAGGGGGAGGCAAAAGCCAGGGACACACACACGCAACACCCCCATCCCCACCCCGACCCTCACCCACTACAACACACACACCAATGCATATCCAAACATTACAGTAACAACTCCCAAACCCCCCGGAAGAATGCAAAGACAAAAGGAAATGAGTTCAACCATTGTAATATATCAAAATACAGTAACCAAATATATACAGATATATATACACATTCAACAAAATATACATCACGATTAGTAGTGCAGGTAATGCACCATTCATTGTCCGTGGACCACTGGGCCCAAAAAGCATGGGCCAGGCCCACATCAGATACCTGATCAAAACGGAGAGAACACTGCCGGGGCATCAGATAGAAATACAACAGGTACCTCAGGGGGAAGGGAAGGGGGGCACCTCAGCCGGATGAGTGCACCACGCCAGATCCACAAGGGGACTCCATGCCCATTGATGTATCCTGGGGAGTGCAAAGCCACAGTCTCTCAAGTCTATACAGTGGGTGGTTTGCCCACTGTACCATCCTGGGGAGTGCAAAGCCACAGTCTCTCAAGTCTCTACAGAGGGTGGGTTGCCCACTGTACCATCCTGGGGAGTGCAAAGCCACAGTCTCTCAAGTCTCTACAGAGGGTGGGTTGCCCACTGTACCATCCTAGGGAGTGCAAAGCCACGGTCTCTTAGGTGGATGCCTTTCTCCACTGGTTCTGGATGAGGACTGGTGCCCAGAGTGCTTCATCCTGTTAAGGACAGACGGAGTGGATGCATGTATCCACTGGTTCTGGAGGGGGACTGGTGCCCAGAGTGCTTCATCCTGTTAAGGACAGATGGAGTGGATGCATGTCTCCACTGGTTCTGGAGGGGGACTGGTACCCAGAGTGCTTCATCCTGTTAAGGACAGACGGAGTGGATGCATGTCTCCACTGGTTCTGGAGGGGGACTGGTGCCCAGAGTGCATCACTCTCCCCGTGACGGTCCCAGTTCCGTCACTGCCCCTGCCGCACACGGGCTAGCGGTGCTTGAGTTGGCGGTCCTTACCCTGTTCAGCGGTGCTTGCCATTGCGGTCTTTGCCCTGTTCAGCGGTGCTTGCCCTGTTCAGCGGTGCTTGACTTTGCAGTTTCTGACCTGTTCAGCGGTGCTTGCCATGGCGGTCTTTGCCCTGTTCAGCGGTGCTTGCCCTGTTCAGCGGTGCTTGCCATGGCGGTTCTTCATTGCCCAGCTGGGCTGGGGCTGGCGGTCCTTCATTGGGCAGCTGGGCTGTGGCTGCCGGGGCCCTCCTGGGCAGCTAGGCTATGGCTGGCGGTGGCCTCCTGGGCACTGACTCTGGCGGTGGCCTCCTGGCCAGTGACGATGGGGCTGCCCTCCTGGGCACTGACTCTAGCGGTGGCCTCCTGGCCAGTGACTATCGGGCTGCCCTCCTGGGCACTGACTCTGGCGGTGGCCTCCTGGCCAGTGACGATGGGCCTGGCGGTGGCCTCCAGGGCAGCGGGGATGATGGCGGTCTTC